>NC_082343.1:94281446-94581446 GCF_027477595.1 Haemorhous mexicanus | reverse complement strand
CTCCTTGGTTACTTGAATTCCCACCACAGGCAGGAGTGTAGGTGTGTGCACTTTTTTTGCACACATGTATCCTCTTGAAGGACAACACACCTAAAAGTCCTAATTCCATCATCAACATCTCCACAAACCCACAAGTATTGGTTAAATGTGGGTTGGAGCATTCAAAAGTTATTTGAAAAGCAGAATAAATAAATAATATTTTTCTCTTTAGCAACCATCTCATCTTTCTTGCCACTTTCAAGCTGTAGCATATTTTTTACATAAAGTTTAGCAGCTAAGAATAAAGCACTGATCCTTAGGGAAAAAAATAGTAGAATTCCTAAGATGCATTAGTAGCAGCTTTTATATCTTTTTTAATATCAGTTTTCAGTTTCCAGTTTTTTTACAGTCTGGGAAATAAAAGCAGAGCCAGTGAGCTGCACTGCCAGGTAAGAGTTGGAACCCAAACCATGCTTCCCATTACCAAATTCCCCAAGGCTCCATTGTTCTAGTATTTGAGAGTCATAGAAAATAACTGCCTGGTTTCTCTCCTATGCCTGTAAATCATTATAGGCCTCACATTTCTATCCCCTCCTAATTCTGCCAGTAACAGCAGTACAGCCTCCATGTGGTAACCCAGTTGTTCACATCCATAACTTCTTTAATCTTTGTCCAAATTCCCATTTCTGCCAAGAATGCATTAGGCAGCAAGATAAGACTCAGGAAAATGTAACCCTTGCCCCAGATAACCTGTCATGAACTGTAATGTTTTATCACAAGAACTGTACTTTGCACAGTTGTGTAAAAGAGCAATCATCTGCCTGCCAAACCTGCAGCTCTCCCACGCTCCAAGCACTAACATCAGCATTGCCAGGTTTTGCCTGTGGGATTACTGCTGCCAGCTGGTTCTTTCCAAAGCCATGGCTGTTGGGTAGCAGCACTAAGGCAGCATTGTTGGGTTTGTGCCCTGCATGGATCCATGCTTGGTACAGAGAGGCAGGGGAGGCTGTAAGGTTCCCTCAGTGCAGGCTGTCGGGGGCATACAGCAGCAGAGCAAGAAGGAAGAACAGCAGATACAGCTGAAAGATTCCATGCTTAAAATAATTCAGTCTAACACTGGGTATAACCTCCCTTTTAGTTTACATACATGGGCAGGTTTGGGTCATATGGATCACCCCCTGAGAAACCTTTGTTCTTCTCAAATTTCTCATGACTCCAGTGTGCTTTAATCTTCTTTTTCATAAGAGCTATGTAATTCTATGGCACTCCACCAAGGAAAAGGCTTTAACTATATCATGAAAGAGTTGTTCAAAATCCCAAGTAGAAACCTGTGTATTACTACATGTAACAGAAGAATGAATTTATTAATAAGCCTAAACATGTTCCAGGCATCTCAAGTGAAAAATGCTGTTAGCTAGCTCAGCAAATACTAGTGAGGCTGAACTGCCAATTTGCAAATAAACTGGCTATATCAAGAAAGATGACATTGGCCTTCCATTTAATAGTTGAGGTATTTGAATAATTTTACATTCCATTTTTATCTTTCTTTGGTCGCTTGTATTTCTGGATAAATCTTCAGGTAATGAGAAATGGGTGGAATATAAGCTGAATAGGTCTGCTTTTTCCCAGTGAGAAACTGAGTTATGTGAGGGAACAGCTCCCAGCTGCTGTCTCCCTGCTGCTTCCACGCGGTGCATAAACACCACTATTGGAAGTAGCTGTAGATCATGGGCTGCAGGGTCTTTGGTGGTCTTACCACACTTGTTTCTCAGCCTTTGTTGCTTAAAGATGCAGTCCTAAATGACCCAGGAGGATGTTGAGAGGTAAGGGATAGATTCTAAGAGACAAAGATGCTACAACTAAACAGGCATGTGCAGCTCTCAAGGGCTAGCTAAGTGCTTTGGAAACACCTCAGTAGATACTACTCGACATTTTAGTCTTGTAAACATATTGAAAAGGTAGCTTTCTCTTGGAGTTCTTTTTGTTCACCTTACAATATTATTGCTCAATCCTTTGAGCCAGGCTATATAATTACTGTCAGGTTGCAGATGGCTATTAGGAGAAGCCTGCAGGACACATAACAAGGAATTAAAGTCTCTGCAGCAAAGCTGCAGAGGTAAAGTTACACGTTTGGGCTTGAGATTTTCTAACAACTCATTTCCACTTAAAGAGGTTCTGTGCCCTTCTCCCTGTCCTCCTTCTGCCCTGACCTACCTCCCCTTACATGCACTGGCTTGTGTTTTCTGACCCTGCACCAAGCCAATTCTAATTACTGGAATTGGGAAGAATATTAAACTGGAAAAAAGGTGAATAATTTGTGACAGCATATGGAGTTGACTCAAAGCAAGAATGTACTGATGAGCACAGAGCTAATGCAAAGAATGTGACTGGATCTGGGTCTAGGGAAAAGAAGAGGAAAAAAACTAAATAAGAGTTTTATGGCAATGGAAATGTGGTTAATGTTCTTTGTGGTAAAGTGCCACTACTCCTGAATAACAAATGGCCAAATTCTATTCATGCACAGTCCAGCATCATCCTTGATATATATGTTAGCCTTGTCATTATGGTTTTGCCTTTCCCAGCATGGGTCTCGATGGATAAAGGTGGGACCGCAGTGTGGCAGATCAGTGAGACACCAGCAACAAGGCTTTGCGCTGATGGAGGGTGGTCAATAGTAGTGGATATTTTGTAAGCTTGCCCCTCAGCTCTCTCCAGGTAATAATGTATCTTGCCAGCTCCATGGGAGGAAGGTAGGCTTTCTTTCTCTTTTTTTTCATCATTTTTTAGCTGTTGTTTTTTTTTCCCCTACCATGAATTCTGGAAACAGATCAGCTTTCCATCTTCCTCTCAAAAATCTTTAGAAAAGCAAGACAGCAAATAAGTAAATGGCAATGAAACGTACTGCCCATATGAAAGATTTGGCATAATTCAGTTGGAGGAAAAGGAGGAAAGTTAATGGTTGGCAGCAACTAGTAATCACTCCAGCATTTCAAAGTTTTTTCCAGATTAACTGAAGACATTTTCTGTTTTTGTTGAAGTGAAAGACAATATTTCCATTGGCCGCAGTTGGGGCAGTTTTAATCTCTTAAGTTTTGAACCATCCTGTTTTTCAATCTAAAATAATGAAGTACAATATTTTTTCAAAACTGGGTCAGTCATCTGAGGTGTGGATCATCATTCATTTTGATACTTATCTGATTATATCCTCATTCTTCTACTGAGGTTAGTTTAAAAGAAAAGGCACCTCCCAAGCTATCCTCCCTTGAAATGTTACCTGAGGCTTTCTTGTTCACTTATTAAGCTCTGTGGGAAGTACAGCTTCAGCCCTATTATAAACAAAACACAGCAAGAATCTGTCTTCCTCACGCAACATGTCTTGGGGTGAACATAGCAGTGACTCACTGTTGCCTCTGGCACCCTGCTTTGGCTGGGCAGGTGCAGTGGCAGGAACGTGGGAGCATCAGTTGCATGGCAATTCATGCGCGAGGGCAATTCATTCCAAAACATGGGCAGCCATGCATGCTGGGGAACAAGGCAGTTGCCTGGACATAAACTGCAGAGGGTGGCCAGGACATCCACCCAGAGCTGAAGACACAACACAGGACTTACTGGACCTCCATGCCCTCTGCTTTGTGGCTGGAGGCTCGATGCAGTATGCCAGGCACTCAAGAGGGCATCTACATGTGAAAACCTGCATCTTTCTTGAAAGAAACACACACTAAAGCTGGTGTGAAAAAGTCATGGGTGAAAGAGCTAACCCAAAGAGAGAAGGTACTTGCTGGTTTTCCTTAACCTCTTCTCCTCTGAAACCTTTAAATGGATTATGGTTTCCACTTCTTTTTTAACAAATGGGCTATTTGTGCTGTTTTCTTCCTTTGGTATAGCATATTGGACCTCTTGGCAGCCTGAAAGTCAAGGTTCCCATGTTGCAGTTGCCACTGCCTTACAGGCAGCTCTCAGCCCCGTGCTTCTGGTTGCACAAATTCATCCCTCATGTTTTGTCTCCTGGAAAACTGGAGGAATGGTCCACCTTCAAGTGGACAGATAAACCAAAACTCAAGGAAAATTATGTCCTTCAGGTGGACAGATTTCCTTTGAAGAAAGGAGTTCTTTTCTTCTTTGTCTGTCCATGTAGGCATTGGATACAGTGGTTTGTCCTGGCATAGATCAGAGGGAATTTCAAGCTTTCAGCTTTGTATTTCCCTATGATACCTTCAGGTATTCTTTGTAGTCTGTACTGTGCAAGCACATCCAACAGTCAGTTAGTCAGTTTGAGGACACTGGTGTTACTGTGCCCAGTGAGAGTAAAAAATGTGTATTTTCTAGGGTTGAGCTGAAATATGCTGCTCTCTGAAACGTCAGCTTTTAGGGTTGAGTGGAGAACTTTCAGTGAGGGTAAGAGTACTGCCACAGTAAGTGCAGCTGTACATGGCTGTTTTGCACAGCCGGGAGACACAAGACATGAAAACTAGGTTTTCACAGCTTGCTCAGTCTGCATTTTTTAGTTAACCATTTTGGATTACTGAGTCATAGAACTCGGCTGCAGTTGACTTGAACTTTGAGATTAATTACATAAAATATTACATTTTTAATTTCCCATTCAGAGCTGTACTGGGAGTCAGTTCAGTAAACAAAGAGGGTGTAGAAGATAAGTGCTAATAAAAATCCTGCCTAGAATCTCATTAAAAACTCTCATCTGTTCCTGTGTACTGAATGAAGTAGGGATCTCTTGAAAGAAGCACGATACAGTTGTCTAATTAAAAAAGTGTATCATCATATGTACACAAGAGGATGCGACATTAAAGGCAAGCTTAATTCTGGCATTTCATGATATTAAAGGTATTGACTTTGCAATAACAATTTTCTTTCACTGCAGGGCCATTTTTGCTTGGGTAGTGTGTGTGAATAACCTCATAGTTTCACAAAATTGGGAAGGTGACAATGGAGGCCTCCTATGAATACACCACCCCTCCCATACATAGTTTGCTTTCTGAGCACAGAGGCATTTGTGAGGAGTGTCTCAAAGGAAAGGCTTGGCTGTGGCGTATGGGGGCCTCTGGCCATGGTTGTATACATGGTTGAATACACCACTCATGTTGTCATTTATGTCATTTAACTCAGCAAGTTAGGATGCGTTTGATTCATAACATGTCTTCTGCCCTTTGAACTGCACTCAGAGACAGGCTGCTCCTCCCAGGGAGTCTGTGCCAAAAGGATGCTAAGACGGCTGTATTCCCATTGCCTTTGACACATTATATGCTGATAAATGAACTTGCTTATTCCCAACTCCAGAAGAACCTGACATGAACTGAGCACAGAACTTTCTGGTATTTGCTTTTCATAATTTCTTTGTGATAAGTGTGTATCTTGTGCTGATCCATTGGATCTGTGTGCTGATCCTTGCCTTGGAGCCTTCACAAGAGCATAAGGCTGGCCCAGCAGAGCAGCTGCAGCGTTACTGTGTGGGGATGGCACATCTGTCAGTCCCTGCTTGGTTCATAAACCTCCACAGACTGGAGGAGCAGGGCCCCCTCAGCACTTCCAACCCATATTTGTTGTGTCCTTGGAATTTGAGGAGTTTCTCATATTGTGCAACCCTCACCTTTCCAAGTGGGAAATTCTTCAGCAAATTCATAGTTACCAAAGAGTTTCCCAAGGGACCAGTTGTAGTCTTGTCAGCCTAGGAAAAAGCATGTTTCCCACCTGGTCATGTTCTCAACAGTGACTGAACTCCTCCATAAAGAAGGTGTATTTTATGTCTTTTCTTGTTCTCAGTAATGGCAACTATTTTTGTCAACATTTTCTAATGATGGGCACTCTTAGTGGTACCAAGAGTGAAAATTTTCAGCTGTATGGAAGTCTTGCAAAGTCAAATGAAGAACTTCAGGGGAGAACCACTGGACACTTTTTGCTGTAAACACTGATGCTGCATTTGTATATGGTACCAATCAAAAACCACTAAATTATAAATTTCTGTCTTGATTTCATCATTCCTTAAGAAATAGAACATGATTTTGACAACTGTAAAATAAAGACAATAGCTGCTACTCAGTTGCATATTGTACTCATGAAGGAAGCAAGTTTCTGCATCTCAGATTTCTGCATTTGTTAAGCTGTCCCACTTGCACACCAACTTCTTCAAGACCTGCAAAGCTGCTCGGTAGCAGAATCCAAAACAGAATTAAACCTGAGAGAGGAATCAGAAGATAGAAACTGTCCTAGTTGATGGGCAAATATTTGATTGACTGCACTAAGGACATGGTTTATTTTAAATATTCTCATCCTTTTGAAATACTAAGAGATCTAAAAGTAGATACTGCAACTTTGAAATGGAACATTGCTATTTTTGGGGATGGTACCAAAAGTAAATGTAATTGCAAAAAATAAACAGAAATATTTAGTTGCTTTTCAGCAAACATTGACCAAATAAAGGAGCTCCCCTGGATCAAGCTGTAAGTTAATTAGTGACCCATCACTAGAGTCTTTGCTTCTGAAAGTTTAACACCACTATTTTATAACAAACTCAAAAGATGCTGAATTTTAGAAAATACTGACCACATTCCCTGCTCCCTCTGTCAACCTGAACAATTCCATCTGAGCTAAAAAAATGTTTAGCTGTTCTCACGCTCCCCTAAAATCTCTGCTCTCTGCTTAGATCTTAGGCTGCTTGGAGTTTAAAACAATTAAAATTGGTTCATGTGTTTTTGTATTGTTGTTTGGCCATACTATGGTTATATATAATCAATATGGAGTGTTTTCTATGGTAAGTTACATCAATATGTGGCAGCAGTGCTGTGAAAATCAGGTTTCCAATTCCTTGGTAGTCAGGAATTTCTGACCCAATATGATGCTATTTGAAATTATCTAAAAAGATCAAATATTCTGTAAGAAAATAAATGAACAAATCATTTTTATCAATTCATATTGGTTTTCTGTTGATGTGTCACCAAATGAAGCCAGAAAGATAAGGAATTCTTTTTTTTTTTCAGAGAAAATGAATCCATTTCTTATCTTTGGAAAAATTTCCTTGAGTGATGTCATGTTATTTCTCTGAGCTAATAAAAAGACCAGTGACTCAGCATCTATAACTTAAAATTCAATCTCAGGTGAAAAGTTTGAACAGCATGCCAATATTTCATCCTAATGTTAATGTATTATCTTCAGGAGAGACCAAAGGGAGCCTTCTGGAATGCAAAGATGAATACATTTAGCCATAATTATTTTTAAGTCCTCTGCTTGTTTTCCAGGTGGCACCTGTTATTCCTAAATTACTTTAATTCCTCATTTGAATTGACAAATCAAATTTGCCATCAACTCTGCCACTTCCCAAACTGGTAGGAAACATACTAAAACAGAAAAAAGAATAATTACGGCAAGAAGTATTTTCTCTTCTGTCTGGTGAGTTGGTTTATTTTCATCTTCTGCACTGTCAACTATTTCCAAAACGTTCCAGTGGAAAATGCAGATGTAAACAGAATTATGGGACTCTATAGAGCACAGCTTGCACAGTTTCAGGAGAAAAAGTAGTTTCAGGAATTAAACACAGGTGACTTTTTTTAAAATTGCACTTCAAAGTTGTGGGGAGAAGGGGATGCACAGAGATAGGAGGCAGCCTCAGAGTATTTGTGGGGAGGTCAATGTGCAGCAGCAATGTTTTCCATGAGTTCACCAGCACAGGGCCAGGCTGATTCAGGAGCCCTCTTGGAGCAAGAGCACCTTGTCTGGGTCTCTATTGCCTGTGTCACTGAGTAGCATCACGTGTCATGGTCTGATACAGCTCAAACCTACCAGCTCTTTTTTGCAGAGTGAAGAACAAGAGTTTGTCAAGTTGCTTAGTCACTACTAAATTGAAACATAATTAAAATAATAACACAAAAAGCTCTATACTGTTTCCTGAGGGTTGCCATGAGGCTCCCATGCAATGCAGGCAGCTGATTGCTTTGTTTAGCTTTTCACAGACCTGGTGACTTGCCTGAAGCAAACGCTTTCAGAACCTCCTCTCCTGGCACTTCCAGTTTGCATTCCAGTTCTAACAACAGCTGCTCTTTGAGGGCTGTATGACTTGGGAGGCCCCATTGCAGAAGAAGCTATGCCCTATACATTCTTGGAGAGAAGGCTGAAAAGGATTGCTGTGCTAGGACTGAGAAGTTGGTTCAGTAATGGGAATTGTATTTTTAAGCTAATATTTGCCAGAATTGATACTAAAAGATACAGCGTTACCTCCCTCCTGCTCATTCCTACCCTCTCCCTTGAGTTTGCACAAGGTTGGTCTGAACAGCAGAGGAATTAATCCAGTTGAAGTCTCAGCCAATGGGAACAAAACCACAGCTGTAATCTGGCTCAGGATTGTAATGTGGTTTTCCATCCAGCCACACGGACATGTGTGCCACGTGACAGAAGGCAGAGCTCGAGGGAAGGGAGAGAACTATCTCTCAGGGAATGAGGGAGGAGGATGCAGGGTGGTCTCTGGGAGCTTGTGCTTTCTCACAGGGTGAGGTTACATGGGATGGCTGAGCCTGGGTGTGGCTGTTAACCTGGGGACAGTGACACCAACCTCCAGCAGAGCCCTGTGAGCATTTGTGAAATTTTTCTGATCCTTACTTCCCTGTGCTGGGATGGTGCACACATGAGCACCAAGCCCCATGCCACAGCATGCCACAAGCAGGATGGAAGTGCCGGAGCAGCATGAACAGGAACCCTCAGACAGTATTTCCTCAGCCACAAAAATTGCAGAGATGGGCATGTGGCAACCTAGAATGACTATGCAAAATGGTGTGTCAGATATGCTGGGAGGTGCCCCAAGCCCAGCTGTCCTAGAATTTCACCCACAAGGTAAGTCATGAGCATTTATTGTACAACTGTGTGTTCAGGATGGCTTTTCACAATGAAGTTGCATAAAATTGACTTTGTGCGTTGAGAAACCAAGTCAGAGTTGTGGAGCACCTCTGCATCTACACACTAGCCCATAGTAGGGATTTTTCAGGCTAGCTCCAGGGTTGGGCTGTCCTAAAACGAGGGCATTGCAAGAAAAAGTTTCAAGGTCCTTTACTAGTAAATTGTTGTTTTTTCTGTTTTGCAATACAGGACAACTAAATATTCTGATCTTGTTGAAATCAATATATCTCTTTCATCTTCTTTCTTTCATCACCTTAGTTCTTTATCTCTGACTAGAAAAATATACATTAATTCCTGGAAAAGCTTACAAAAACCAAAAAGGTAAGTGAACTAATTTCATCTTTGTGGAAGAGGGCAGCTTGTTGGTACTTGCTGTCAATGTGCATTGATTTTATCTGGTGGGAAGATGGTGGTGACACCAGCATTGAGATGCCTTGCTCTAACAACTCACACATATACAGGGGCTGTTGAGCAGATGGAGAGAGCTCAAAAAAGTGGTAGAAAATGTAGCATCTTCCTCTGTGAAAAGATGCACAAATATATTTTTGTTTTCTCACTCTTCCCATTGGGAAGATTTTTTGATTTTTCAGCCTAGATGAAGGAAGACTCAGCAATCAGAGTGTCCGTCCATCTGTCCCGCTCTAAAAGCTTTGAAACCAACCATGACTCTTTAACATCATGAAGTGACACAGAGCTCAAAAGAATTACAGTAGGATTCATTTCACCTAAGTTTAGACCTGAGTACTACCAATGTCCTCATCTGAGATAATCCCTTTGGTTGCCCTTACAGTTAGTGGAGACCAGCTGGTGTGCTTAACCATGATTCAAATGACCTGATTTAGATGTCTGTTTTGGGATAGGATGAATCATGGACTAAGAGTGCTTTTCTCTTTTTTCTGCTTTGTTACGATGACCATCTGAGATGAAGAATAATGGGATTTTCTACAAGACTTCTGAAGACTGTCTCTAAATAAGAAAGGAAATTTAATGAGGCAAAGCTGAAGTGTGTGCTCACCAGCAGTGGTTGTGCCACTCACCGTGGGTATCAGGCTGCGAGACAGAACATGTCCCTTGTCAGGTCTTCAACTAGATGGTATTTAGAGGTCATGAGAAGAACTATGCTGAAGAAGTACAGCTTCTTAAAGAGCTTTAGGAGAGGTTATTGTGTTGGGTGGGTAAGAAAATAAAACATGAGTTCAAAATAAACCAGGCTTCACCAGGTTTACTGTTTGCGGAATTAAATGATTATTCCCAGGAACTCACCACAACTCTGTGTGCTGTGACTGCTCAGATAAAACAACTTCTAAAATAACCCTTTCAGTATTTAGAGGTCAAGCCCTACCTCTGATCAGCTTATGATGCAATTTAGTAATTTTCCATTTCCAAACTGATCATTTTCAAACACGTGCTTTTGATGCTTTTTCCAAGAAGCACTTTCTCTTCTATGAAAAAGTAATTGTAAACACCTCATAGCCACCTAATTATTGTCTCTGAAAGTCCTCAGGCCTGCTAAACTCTTGATCATGGTTGCTATACTGAAACTGCTGCCTCAGATTGATTGTTTCTGTTTCCTATAACTTTCTACCTCATGGCTCCCAGTCCGAGTGCTTCTGTTCAGACCTTTTCTTTGTTGAGCACAATGAAAGTCCTAGTCAACACATCTGCCTGTGTCTATATAATTTATGGTAATGCAAGCAAATAAATGTGAATATATTAGTGTACTAGTTCTGTCCTGAATGTGTGAATGTTAGTGGTGTTCCTTCTGTACTGAAGGGTCTGGAAGTTGTTACAACAATGTCTCTAAAACACGGTGAGACCTGTAAAGTTGCCTGGTTAAGCTGGACTCTCAACTGTTTGTGGAAGGAGATTGAGAAGCAGGATTGAGCTGTACCTGCAGAAGGGGCAGCCATGGACAACAACAAAAGGAGGAAACAAAACTGAAGAATTGCCACATCATTTGCTGATCCCTGTGATACCATTGAATGAAAAGAGTCACTTTAATAATCTTGGTAGCAATTTGTGCTTTATCACCATGACTCAGCCATTTGTAAAGCAGGGTGTCATTCAAGACTGGCCTCAGTGAAAAGGCAGTTGTTCCCACAAGCATATTCTTGTCTTAGGATCACTTGTTAATGCATATTTATTTAGTCATTTACTTTCTGGGAACAATTCCATTCCTGTTCACTTTTTCATTATCAGCAAAAACTCGTTACTCTGTTTTTCAGAAGGCACAAATGAGACAGCAAGTGAGCTAGTTGATTGCTTAAAGCCATGGAGTAGGTCAGTGAGTCATCAGCAGAGCAGTTTGAATGTCAGGCAGGTTTTTTTTTGTGTTTCATTCCAGCAAAAACAAAAGAATGCAGGCTGGGAGAAAAATTCAAAACAAATGAACTGCAACGATCACTCCCACGCTGATCTTGACCAGAATTTGGTCCAGAATCCAATGCTGCACGATGATCAGTGAATGCCAGATCCTCATCTCAACCTCAAAAGCTTTGTTCTTCATAAAACTGGCAAGGTTGCTGTCTGTTGTCCACAATACCTCTGTTTGGATATCCTCATCTTCCTCATGGGACAGTGGAAGGAAGCACGGCCCATGTGACATCCTTGTTGCCATCCTCTTGCAGAGGGAGCAGAGACCTTCTGGTCATGATATAAATGAACAACTTGTCCCTCAGCATTTTCCAGTCTGACTGCTTCCATACATGTCCTTGGTTATTAATACTGACCATTCCTTTGAACTCATTTTACTGTTTTTTTCTGATGTTCTTGAACACATTAATTCCCATGTCACCCATACCTTCCCATAAATACAACTTTTGTCCCCATATGCTGAAGGAGGGCCCCAAGGCTGCCTTCCAGGGATTTTCTGGCAAAACACAAGTAAGCCAGAGTTAGAAAAATTTGAATTCAGTCTCTAGAGCTACCTGTGTGCACATGTATTTGTTCTGCACCAGCCTGTTAAGGCTTGAGAATCTGAACTGTTGATGGACATGTTTCAGGTGAGTGAAACAAAGCATGAGAGCTTCTAAAATTAAAAGACACAATAGCCTCAAAATGAAACTTCTAGCCAACAAAATTTTCAAGGGCAGAGAAAATATCAAGATGGAAGCTCTTAAATTAACATGCCTACATGTAGGTAAAGATATCAACATGCTAGCTGTCTATATTTTGACTGTGGAGATCAATGGATCAGTGGAAACCAGTGGTTTAATTCATTTGCCTAAATGTTAGTGCCTTTGGACGAATTTAAGAAGTCTGAGATACGCCTGGCACTTAAAACATAAGGGAAACCCATATCTTTTTGGGATGCCTGGATGCCAGACAGGACACCCAGCTAGCACACAGGCAGTGCTGGACATTTATGTGTGAATCTTGTCTCTAGCCAATACCGTCAGTAAAGCCTAAGGAGCAACTTGGGTTATCCTACAGCAGGATTTGTGGGTGACCAAATAAATCACTTTATGTGCTTGCATTGGCTGACAGTGTACCTTTGACTGTACTGCCTGTAACTGAAGGTTTAATATCTTGTGCATATATAGATGTCTAAATTTATGCTTCCTGACCTCGGGTTGTCCTCAGTGTTTCAAAGGACGAGTGGCAGATATGAAAGCATTCAGCTTACACAGCACTTAATACCTGCAACTCCTCAGCTTCATGACTTGCATGACTGATCTGGCCTTTTTTAGTGGTCTGCCCTTCCAAAGAGATATGATCCTATGGGAATTCTTTGAACACTTCTCATATGAACAGATCCCACTCCTGGGTAGTGACCCAAACTGACATATACTCCTGCTCTACTTTTGCTGTATGAAGCAGTCTCTTTGCTGTGATTCCCTGCAACAATTTCCATCCAGGAGACAGGTGTATCTTTTGTTTCAAAGGATTTTGTGAGAAGAATTCAAGCTGCTGGTAACACCTTAGGGTGTTATTACTCACATTAAGAGAGCTCTGCATTGAGTTTCAACATGTGATTTATGATCTTCACTTTCATTTTTTCAGCTTTGTTAAGATTCCTTTGCAGTCTCAGTGCTGTGCAGTTCACCTGGCCTGCCACATCTGTTCCTTCTTCACAAGAGCTGATCTGTTATTTCTGAGATCGTGGCCAAGGTGTCCTTTTGCCAGAACTTGTTTGACACCAGCAATGAAGCAAAGGGACCCTGAAATGTCACTGAGAGCCATTTTGGTGGCTTCAGTGCATTTGCTGCTGTTCCACTGAGTGTGATCTAATGGAAAGCAAAGTATTCTTATTATAGCAAACTGTAATTCACTGGCTGAACTCTCAAGTGTATGCAGTGACCAGCATAACAGCTTTAGAGCAGCAGCTGGGCCAGGAATCTGTTGGCTGCACCATTCTCCCAGCAACATAGGAAATAACTGTTTTTCCCATCTGTTAAATGTCAGTAATTTAAAAAATGTGTTCATACTGCACTGGGATGAAAGCAAAATATGTTCTTGCAAGAACTTGTCCAGCTTTTCGCAGACTGGCTTGGGAAGCTGAAAAAAAAATGTATTCCATACCCTACAAGGGTGGTAAGTATTAAGTTATGTATTCAAACTGGAACAGCTCTGACAGAGGAGACTGAAGAACTTTCAGATAGGTTGATGATGAGATCATGTATCTGTAACACACAAACCAAGTCCCTGGTGTGAGCCAAAACCATGAAAGATGTATGTCCTCCCCAGTCAAGATTATGTCCTTTTCCCTGTGAAAGCAGGCATGATACTCTCTTGCAGTGACCACAAATTCATTCTGAATCCAATAAACATTTCCCCGATGCTAATGCTGTCAAACCTTATGCCCCGTTGTGCACTTTGATTTTAGCAAATGGGAATTTTTTCACCTCATCCTTGTTGAATTGCACTCTGCTTTTTTAGGATCACGGCACCAGCCTGCTGGGATCGTCCAGAGGTAGGAATCTTTACTCCCAGGATGTTTACGGACAATAGATGGACATGAAAGAAGGGCCAGTGGGCAGACCACAGCTAAAATACACATTTTTACATGACGCAGTAACTCTTGACTTGAATGTTCTTCCCCTCTTTCTCCCGCGTTCCCGGAGCCGCCAGCAGTGCTGGCTGAAGTAAGCACTCGCTGGCTTTCCCTCCGCCTTCCCCCGGTCCTGCCGCCAGCTTCCCCGTGGGACACCCTTGTCCCCGCGGCCGCAGCACGGCCGCTGGGAGCCCGCGCCGGCAGGGACGCGTCCGCTCCGGCTCTGCCGCAGGGCCCGTCCCCAGCTGTCCCCGCTGGGAGCCCGCGGGGAGCCCGGCGCCATCCCCGGCCTCTGGTGCCCTCCAGTGTCTCCTTCCCGGAACAATTCAGGAGAGATCCCCTGCAGAGTGATGATCCTTCGGGATGCGTGAGCATCAGCTGCCGAATTGAGGATTGAAACTAAATTAACTGGGCAAGCCTTGTGCCCTTGACTAAAGGCAAGAAATAGAAGCGCCCAGCTGACGTTAAGCCAGGCTGAGAAAGACAAGCTTTGCCACGTTCAGTAAAGCAACATGGTGTTCCTGGTTATCTGAGTAACAATTTGGAGAGTGGCTTTATCAAAGATATTCCCTGCATAACCATTTGCACCGTAGTTAAAATGCGTCATTACCCAACACAGAAGGAGAAATTTATGATTTGTTCTGTGGCTGCTTTCATTGAAAAGAACACAAGTTGCAGACTGAAAGATCTTTAATCTGAATTTATTATCTTCCTTTAGAGAAGTAACTTCAATAAATTTACTGTTTGACTCAGGATAATCCCATACACAAATAACACAAAACAAAAGCAGTCTCTTTGATTTGGCTGTTTCTAATTAAATTCAGCAGAATTCTGACCCAACTCAGCTATTCTCACATCACTATAGAATCAGAGGGCCACAGGATGGGTCAGGTTGAAAGGGACCACAGAGGGTCATCTGGTCCAGCATCCTGCCTAAGCAGGCTCATCCTAGACTACCTGGCACATGATTGTGTCCAGATGATTTTTGAGTGAGGGATAATCAAGAATGCAGTGGCTTTCTCTGGGCAACCTGTTCCAGTACGCAGTCACCTGCACAGTTAAGTTCTTCCTCATATTCAGGTGGGATTTCTTGTGCTACTTAAGAATTTTACTTATAAAATACATGGTGTCCTTCAAATGAAAAAAGAATACGGTGCCATAGGATTGTGTAGCATTTATCTTATAAGCATTCCATGAAAACAAGCAGCATACCAATATATAGGCCTCTACATACTGGGTTTAAGTTGCTATAATGGATAATATAAATCTATGCAAGACCTAGTGCTAAATTATGGATAATTTACAGAAAACCAGCTTTTGCTAAGTAAATGTTTCACTCATATTATTTAATGTTTTTGAAGGGAAAAGATGACATAATAAGCGCTAAAATATGAGTACAATACAGAAAAATAAGTTTTCTCAAGGCCTTAAGTAACAAGGCAAATAGAAGAAATAAAGGATCCAGATAGTTTCTACTTTAATCCATGTTTACTTTAGCAATGCTGGCAAATAATGCATTTGTCAAGACTTGCTTAAAATATTTTTGCTTTTATATCATAGTCTAATTTAGTCTAATTCTAGCAGTTTTTATGATACAGACTCATGGCTTGACTCTTCAAAACCATCCTTGAATTTTGAACCAAAATCATCCCTTTTGTTTCCTCAAAATCCTCATCATTTTCCAAGGCAGCTAGGACTAGTGGACGTATCAGCATACACACAGGTCAGCCATTCACTCTGGACTGCAGTGTGGAGAGCAGAGGGGCAAATAAATCCCCTTCTCCAGGCTTGACTTAGTGGCCATAGCTGGATACCCAGTGCCATTTGAAATGCTCTGCAGCACCTGGGGCATCTGCACAAGGGATATTTAAACAACTGGGTCCTGCCTTGATGTGCAGGTAAGCACACCCACAGGCATGCAGTGGCTTTCCAGGCGCCCTAAGGAGCCCAGCCAGCAGGCTCACCTAGCAGCCTTGGCTCTCCCAGCTGTGAGCAACCTGGTTAGAAGAGGAAAATTGCTGTACAGAAAAATTTGTTGGTTGAAAATCATGAGCGAGAAAGGTCTGGCAGCCTGGGATTGTGAGGCTGAGGAGAAAAGTGCAGCCAAGGATCTAGAAACCAGAGACATCCCAAAGTACCAGGAATAAGTGCAAACCCAAGAGACTGTAATGACAATTTACTGTCTGAGAAAATGGAAAAAAACATAGAGATATAAAATTGATGTAAAAAAATCAGAAAACAGAATCATCTATTGTCTGTTATAGGTGAAAAATGGAAATTAACATCATGTATTAGATTCTCAAAGCAGAATCTCCTACACACACTTAATGTCTCTCTGTTATAAAACAGACTAAAGTTGTCTCCCTCTGAGAACTCCCAGCTGAATCCCATGTGAACTGTCCATTCTCTTGGACTCAGTGGGAATGCTGGCTGACTCCACACTCTGTATCAGGGATCTGTTTAGAAGGGAAACTCTGTCTGTTGAGTTACTGCTTGGGTCTTTCTTCCACTCTTTTGGGGATGGTTGGGTGTCCCCTCCAGGATCAGTTTGTTGCTCCCTTTTGGGCTGGTTTGGCTTCTTCTTAAGTCTGGCTAATTTGCTGAATATAAATATTATATATATTAAGCATATTTGCTGTTATATTATTGTTGATCATTTTGTTTCAGTGGCAAGCTCCAGTAATTATAGTAGTACACACCTCCTTGGCTGTTGCTGTCACTGGCTGTGCTACCATGCTGTTTGATGCTAGTGTTGATTGACACCATACTATTGACTGATATTATTGATTGCTGATAATAATTGTAATAGCTTGACATTGATAATCATTCATATTCATTCATATTCATTCATATTCATTCATACTCATTCATATTCACTCTATTAATCTTCATATTGGCTGTAATAACTATTGGTATACTTGCTAGCAGTGATCTTTGTGGTCATCTGTAACAAAGTAGAAAATTTTAGAGGATAAAGCCTCTGTGTCCTTTAGTATTATGGAATCTTAGGAACCCACAGTCATGACCTCTGCACAGCCACAGGCCAGGTAACCCTTCAGGTTGTGACCTAGAGAATCACACTTTGAACCAAGTCCTTGGTGTTACAACACAGGGAACAATTCTTGACATCTCAAACCCTCTCATCTGTGGCACAACTTAACTGCTCTTCAGAATTTGGACAATTTTTTTTTCCTTGAAATTTAGATGTTTTTATTTTTGGTACTGTTAGCCAGACAATCCAAATGAAAACCTATTCAGTTGCTAGTCAGACATCTGATTTATCATCACTTCTTTTTAGGCATTTTGATTACAACAAAAGACTGTGAAGTTAATTGTAAAAAAGCAAGTTGTTGTCTTTGTTATAAAATGGAAAAAATAAAAGTGGCTCCAGTGTCACATTGTGCAGCTTATTGTGAAGGTGGTTTGATAGCCTGGGTGTAACAAACATTCCAGTTGGCTGATATGAAAGCAAGGATCAGCCCAGGGCTCAGAAAACAAAGCATATTTCAACTGCAACCAGGCATTTGTCAGAAAGGCAGTCTCGCAGTTTCCAACCTATTTTACAATAATTTGTTTGTGCCATGTGTCAACAGTTTTATTTAAAGCACACAATGAAAAATACCAACATGCTGTTTTCCTCTTAATGACAACTTGCTGCACTACAAATTTTAGTTTTTAAGTAGTAACATTCTCACATTACACTTACAGATTTTTTTCTGTTGTATTATGTTCCCTTGTGTTATCATAGTCCATCTTTAAAGTCTACACTTAGAAAACCCTTCTGTAGAAGCAATCTAACAGTTATAAGCCAGGAAAATGCTTTATACAAATAAGTTATATTTTTAACTTTTCTTGTCAATAAAGGAACTGATAAGACTGCAATTAGAGTAACAACATCTTCCTTTCACAGTGTATCTAAATGTGTGTGTTCCCATTCTTACCAACAGAAATTGCCTATTCCTCATAAGTTTATTAATTGCCTATATTGTTATTGAAAATTTTAATTGAGACAAGTATGTCTTTTGCATGGCAAAACTTATCTGGTATTGACCAAATCTCTCACACCAGCTGCGTAGAATTGCATGCATTTTCCTTTATTCTTCAGGGAACTTCTGGGAACAGAGCTCTGTGCAAGGTTACACTTGCAAACAAGCACCAGCCACTCATTTCTTGACAAGGTTGTGGGTTTGATCCCCATACAGGCCATTCACTCAAAAGTTGGACTCTGTGATCCTTATGGGTCCCTTCCAACTCAGAATATTCTGTGATATTTCACCTTTTTTTATCCAGCAGGCATTTCAGAATGTTTCCTTTTCTTTATTGTGGCCACCAGCAATGAGATTTTTATAGATTCACAGTTGAGCTTTTATGTACTGTTCACATCCTTGAGGACTGGGAACAAAATCTTAGTTTCCTTATGGCTCTAAGTGGCTCCCTTTTGGATTTTCCATGGACTGAGCACCTCTCATCCTGTGTGTTGCACACAAAAACATTTGGAGTATATGTAGGATTTTCATTGAGCAGCCATTCCAAGGAAATATTATCCTTACAGGGTGATTGAGTCTCAAAAAATGGCATGTGCTGGTACGGTAAGTGAATGGTGATGTTGAGGATCAATCTAACATCCTCATGTTGGCTTTAATTAGACATTGATGTTTGCCTGCTCATGGATTTAGTTCTTTTATTTTTCCAAATATAAATCCTCGAGAGTAACTTCTTTAGCAGAGGTCCCACTGAATGCAAGAAGGTATGCATGCTGATACAACTATTTGTGTGACTGCTGGGTTTGCAACTAGAATTACCAAGCCCAGCTGCTAAGGAAAAACTGCTCCTAAACCCAGTATGATTTAGTAAGAGTTAGAGCTGTGAGATAAACTACTCTAGGTTTCAGGATAATATAAATGTTCTTACTCAGTCATTTCATTCATTGCATCCTTTTTTCCTGCAAGAACTGCCATTTAAAATTCTCAACACAAAGCACTTTTTAATACCTCTTTGAGCTTGGTTGATGCTAATTTTGCCTGCTTCCCTCTTTGAAGGATTCAAGTTTACTGGACTCTTGACTGATCCACAGGCTATCTTGCAGGTTAACTTCAAGAAGAGATTAAATGATTGTGATCTCACCTTGATTAAGAACTAAACACAACATCTTCCTTTCAGACACAACTTTCCAACAGTAAGTTCCTCCCTCACAATCTCTAACACACTCTCCCATACAACTAAACAGTCAGGAATAAACAAGAAAACAAACCCTTGCAAACTGCTTCTCTCACAGACTGAAGAAAGGCTCTTTTTCAGATCTGAATTTGAAGCACAGCTATTTGAAGTATAAAATGCATGGGCGTTTTATACAGAATTTTGAGGATAACAGCTTACATTAATTTGTTTCATTTGGGTTTTCTTTTCTTACTACTAATATAGCATTAAAGAAGATCCCTGTAGTGCTTTAACTGTCTGCATTTCATACAGTTGGAAGTCCTCTGCTCTACTTAATATTACCACATAAGGTACTTCCTTGCACTTTATAACTTCTTTTTGGTGTACGCACTATTTCAAGTTCAATTGAGATGTCATTATTAAACATGTAGAGATCGAATATATGGTACCAGACAATGAAAGAACACCATCCCATAAAACAGAATATACAAGTAATTTTCACAGTTCTAACAAAAGAAGGTCATACATAAAATGTCACAAATAGCTCAGTACATAGCATGATTCAACACAATATTAAGTCCAGCTAATAGTGTCACATATTAAGGGCCAAATCCTGGCTCAATGTGCAGTTGAAGCCTAAACAGATGTTTAGAGAAAATAATGTAAAGCCAACCTGTAGTGTTATATTGGTAACAACACAGTTTGTTAATCTACCTAAGATATTTGGCCTGAAGTATGTACCTAATTTGTGCTACAGAAGGAACACATGGCCAGTGGTATTTGGCTCCTGTCCTAAGACATGTCTTCAGGGATCTGTCATGGCCAAGGGCACTGGAGGCAGAGCGGCAGTCTTCCTTCTGGGTATGACACTTTCATCTACTGTTCTGCCAGAATTTGGCCAAGAGTTCAAAATCCTGTACATCTTATTCAGCAGTCCACTGAAGTCAATGGAACCTTTTTTGTGAGTAAGATGAAAAGGATTTGGCCCCCAAAATTTTTAACCCTTTAAGTAGTAAGAGAGAAGTTTCATTGCACTTAGCCCATCATTCATAAATAATTTACTACTCAAAAACAAGATGGTTGTTGATGTACATGAAGTGCTAGCTCATAAACAGGAAAGCATGCAGCCATGTCTGACTATTCATGGCATTTTGGAACTGAATTCTTAAAGGGAAAAAGAGACACTTGCATATGGCAATTCCATCCAATATCTGTTTGAATCCATAATAGTTGTTTTTTAAATTCATAAATACAACCTCATGGATATGTTATAAATACAAAGTAACTACACCATGAATACAGTTATAATTGAATTCATACAGGTGTCTTCATTGGACTGGATGGATTAAAAAAATGACAAAAAATATTGGAATAGATGGTTATTTCTAAAGAACTTCCTAAATGCATTCATATGGAACATGTGGTTATGACTTGGGAAAAGAGAAATATTTTCTCTCTTTCAGTAAAAGCTTTTGGTGTCTGGAATGGGCAAGAACAGAATTTTCATACTTAAAGTAAGAGTACTCTGTTACACTGTTCCACATTTGCTATTATTTGAATTACATAGAGTAGAGAACAACTACATGCCAATTAAATGAGTCAAAATTATATGACAGTGCCACTCTGACCACAAGTCATTGCTGGCAGTATATTCTAATAATATGCAGCACTCAAAAATATAATATGAAACTTAAGATTGTGTAGTCAGGATGCAAAAATGAAATTAGAAGTGGAAAACTGGACCGAGTACCATGGAGATAAATCCCAACCGACAGAGTGAATGACTTCATCTCTAATACCATGTCACGCTCATGCTGATCCTCAATAGGCAGCTTTAACAAAGCTACAAAGAGCTTGGGTTCTGAAAATGCTTGTCTCTACAACATCTGCACTGACAGACAATTTTATAGTGTTCCCTTTTTACAAATGAGATAAAAATTTGTCTGCCTTATAAGCGTTGCTAAGAGCATGGCTTCTCATTGGCACTGAAGCCTGGAGGTGTCAATGATAATCTGAGGAAACTGAATGTGAAGCCTCCGTGAGTAGGTTAAGGTGAGTGCCCTTCTGGTTACAATAAATCATTTTAATTCCTTGTATTCCCTCTTTCCTCCCCAAAAGAAGGATGTAGACATTTCATGCTGATGTAGACATTTTGTGCTGACAGCAGTCCTTTGATATCAAATCTTCACAGGACACGATGGGCTGCATATCTCTTTGGCTATGGGAATAGGATTAGGTTTCATGCTTAATTCCCTCACCTCATGCTGAAATCAGGAAGAAAGTTCTTGGAGGCAAACTAAGTTGAGTGAAGACTCCAGGGAAAACTTCAACACAAAGAGCGTTAGTCTAGCCTTTGGAATAATATGAATGAAATGACCATAAACAGGGCTCTAATGAAGGCCTCAGAAGGAGATGCATTATGGTATGCCCAGGAGAAGGTTACTTTGGGTGTTGTGCCTACATTTAGCAAGAAAGGTGTTAAGGTATCTCTTTATTTCTACTAAGGGAGTTTTCCCTGGATTTCTTGTTTTCCACACAAATTCTAAAGGGCTGATCCTCAAGTCTTTATTCCATCTTTGTCCCTCATTCCACTGGTTATTTGCTGTAGTAATATAAGGGAGTTTGCTCTGTGCATCTTCCCCATGTTCAGATGCCATTAGCCCTTGGTGTCTCCTGGCATGAACTCAGCTTCCAGGTTTTTCCACCTGGAATGAGAGAGGTGTCTCCCTGGCATGAGGAGGAGGATGAGGTGATGCTGCCTGGTGTACACAGAGGTCAGGAGAGCCATCTGGCACCCAAAGTGGTCTCTTGGGGCTGGCCCATAGTGCTTATGGGAGCTAAAGTATTTTGTGGATTCAGATCTTGAAAGCCATGTCACAGCATTTGATACAGGAATTAAAGGGTTTCATGGCAGAAGATGAGGAACTCTTTCTACCTTCTGAAGGAGAAAATGCTTTGAGAAGTTTGTGTGAATACCACTGCGCCAAAAAGAAAGGTATGCACATGCTATGTGTGGTATTTTTGGTTTGCCTTTTTTTCCCTTCTGTTTGTGAAAATAGAAAATGCTTAGAAAAAAACAAAGCTGATCAATGCTATGATGACATGGCACATTTCTGATATATACTGAGATTTATTACTAGTCATATTTGACTTTCATTTTGGATTCTGAAAGTGTTTAAAAATTAGTATTAAAAAGCCTCATAACAATCTTCTGAAGCAAGTTTACCTCAATTTTACAGGTAAGGAAACCATGGCATAAAGAAATTAAATGATTTGCCATAGACAGTATAGTAAGTCAGTGGCAAAGTCAGGAAGAGAATGAAATTCTCTGGTTATGGGTTAACTCTCTTTTCCTGCTAAGAAAATTGATCTTATCCCTAATGTGCTGTTTCATGCCACCTGTACTAAAGTTCATGAAAACTGGCCAGTTTGCACTGTTATAAAGCACATTTGCAAAGCCAATGATTTTTTTTCTATATAAGCACAAAAAATTCTACTTAAAGGGTTAATTATATTGCCGTGCTGGTAAACATTTTTACTTAGTGTTGGTTAAACCTCTCTTTAGATACTGACTGGGACGGAAGAGACTGAGCTGGCCCTGGACTCCCTCGTCTTGGTGTTGGGCATGGATATAGTACAACAAGATACGCCCACAGTGGCCTCAGGCAGCTCATCTTCCTCTGTCCATTCATTGAGATCTGGGTTATAGCACTGAATGCATTTCTTGTACTTTTTCTCTATTTCATTCCAGCCACCCACTAAGTAAATTTTCCCGTTGAGGGTGGAGGCGCCAGCCGTGCTAACTCCGGTTTGAAGTGGCGCCACGTAATTCCACTGGCCCGTGTACGGGCTGTAACGCTCCACAGGGAGAACATCGACCCTTTCTGCTCGCCCCCCCAGCTGAGACCCACCCATGACGTAGACCCTCTCCAGAAGGGACACTGCGCAGTGCCAGCCCCTCGGGGTGCTGAGGCTGGCCTTGTCCTGCCAGCTATCTTTGCTGGGGTCGTACATGCACACCGAGCGAGAGTAAGCGTTATTGATGTAACCTCCCGTGACCAGGATCTGGCCATCCACCACCGCACTGGCATGGCAGCACCGGGGCACCTCCAGCGGGGCCTTCATCTGCCACTGATTAGTTGCAGGCACGTAGCACTCGACAGAGGAGAGGCAGCCCTCGGAGTTGCGGCCTCCCACTGCGAAGAGGAGGCCATTGAACACGTTCAGGCTGAAGTGGGTGCGCCGCTGATTCATGCTCGCCAAGTGAATCCAGCTATTGAAACGAGGGTCATATCTGAAAGGATTCAAAAAAGAAGGTAGCAGCCTTACTTACTGCTCTGCTAAATTATACAGGACTCTTATGCCACTGCTGCAAGAGCAAAGTTGCTAGAATTTTAGTTAGTTATTTAGCCTATTAAAGGTTAGCGTAATGAAACTGGTATTCCTGATTAAATTTCAAAATATATTTAGCTTTTGATTGGAGAAAAAATATTTTTGCATAATTCAAACCTGGTATTATTTTAAAGAAGGAAATCTGATTCTTCTGTAATTTGATTTTGCACAATAATCTCATTAGAATACCGGGAAGAGATAATTTCAAGATACAATAGAAATTTTAGAAGTTCTTTTGCAATTTACACCCACAGCAAAAATGTCTAAATTTACTCAGAGTGTTTTTAAAAACTTTTGGTTGTGATTTATACTTGTATCCTCTTAGTGCTTTCTAAATGGTGAGTATGCTTTCCTCGTGAGTCCCATGGAGTAAGTTTTATGTAGAAAGAGCATCTGTGCTTTCTAACACCATTGCTGTCTGAAATAACATTCTTTGTCCTTGACATTTAAATGACCAACTTTGAAATAGGAAATGGCAAATTATGACTCCTGAAGATGCTACGTGAGGTACATTAGTGGACCCACACACTTCTGTTGCATGCTAAGCAGACCAGAGAACCACATGAGAAAAAGACTATGAGAAAGTAAATACTAATTATCATTCAGCATTCAGCATTGTCATCTGCAAGTCCACAGACATACTGATGTGACTTGACATGCTCAAGGTTAAGGGCACAACGAGGATTCCCCCACCTCCTCCCTGCAACCAAGGTCTACACTGAGGACACAACTCCTTGTGACAATGTGAGGCATAGCTTAAGGGCAGAAGGTCAAGAGAGCAGATATTTTTCTGACAAAGTAGATTACACAATAAAATTGATTTAGAGAATGTTCCTCATTCATTAACTTTGTGTACTGGTTGGTGTCCTCAGGAGAAGCAGATTGTTCCTTCTGGGAGCAGAAAAGGAAGCACTGGTAGGACTGTGGCTGTGTAATGCCATGGCATGTCCATAGTCTGTTAGTAGATAAAAGGCAAATAAAAGTTTTCCCACCCCCAGCCTTTGCTTCAAGCTACTGTGCACTGCCAGCCTTTAGGCTGAACTATTTAAAAACTACTACTGCCCATGTGACATTGCATGTTAGTGTATGCACTCTTCTGACCTTGCTACCACCAGTGCAGTCTTGGAGGACTAGAGATAGGAACTGCAAAATTTTAGAAGCAAGGTATTATTCGGGGTACACTATAAAAGACAATCTTCAAGCAATGGTACCATTGTTTTAAAACTCCTGATTATAATAATAATAATTTAAAAAAAGAGGATATGAAGTTCAATACAAAAGCTGTTGAAAATATGATGAATGGTGAATAGAAAGTGAAAGCTATAATATCTAAAAGGTGTTTTTCCAAATTTTCTGTGAGGCATCAAAAGCTTTCGAAAATTTGAGAAATCTTCTTAGATCACCCCATGACTTTCTATATATTTCCTTCACTTTTCAGAGTGCATGTGTAGCCATGGTGAAATTTTTTGCATAACTTCAGTTGTGTATTTCTGTTCATTCAAAGTTTAATATAGAATAGCATCTATATCTCCCCTACATTGTCCCCTTTCTCTTCATCCAAGTGGTTCATGTTCAAGCCATCTTAGTCTATCTACCTGCCTTCTGTGGAATAGATACCTACATCCCTTTTAAAGAAATAGCAGTTACCTGCAGAAATTGCTGACTGCATGCTTGGCTTGGTTCCTGGCATCATTCTGATCTTCCCCACCAGCCACATAGAGGAATCCATCCATCACTGTGACACACTGATTAAAACTTTTAGCAGGCATTTCACTCAACTTCTTCCATCCGTTTTCAGGATCTCTGTATAAGATGTCTCTGCTAAGAGACTTTTCTGTTAAAGCAGGGCGTCCCCCAACAGTAACTAAGACTCTGAAACCTCCACGGATCCTTGTTCTTCTGGACTGAAGTGTATTCTGGTGATAGGGAAGCAAGTGATAGTTCATGGCATCCACTAGGAGCTTATGGCAGTCTGCATCTTGCATCATTCTTGGCACAGTTTGAACATAATTGACAAGGTCTTGGGCTGAGATGGTACCAAAACGGATGTTACTTAAGAGGCTGGCAGCAAACTTTACTCTTTTTTGGTCAAATTCCAGCCATTTTATTGCAATCTGGAATGCAACAATTTCAGAAGGCAACTGTAAGTCATCATCTGCAAGAAGTTCATTAATCTGATCAAAAGTAAGTTTTAGGAACTGATCAGTTTCTGAAAATTCAATGAAGTTGTCTTTAATAAATTTGTGCGCTGCTTCCTTGGTTGTTTTTAGTCCGTATGTTTCTGCAATATTGGCAATATACATACAGTTCTCAACACTGATTTCTTGCACTAGAAAATCACAGCACATCTTTGTAAGGGTGTGAATCTGTAGATAAATTGCTGTGGAAATAATACTACCTATTGTGTAAAGTGAGAGAGTAAGTTTTCCAGTGTAAGCATAGGTGATAACAGTAGCTAGACCCACTGGGGACACATCATTGAGGTCCACTCTTTGAGTGGATGGATCTTTCTTTAAGATGTTGTGAAAGTATTCACTGCTTGAAGCCATCACTACCTTATGAACACTGAATGATTTGGTTTTGGTGCTGATAGTCAAGTCACAAAGGAAATTTTCTTGTCTCATTTTGCTTAGACCTTCCAAGAGGTTTGGACAGTATGATGGGTCGGAAACCTCAGATGAGATGCAGCTGAAACCATTTCCTCCTTCCAAGAGTCCATTCAAGCCATTTAGTTTACTGAGGGGGCCATCTTCCACAATGATAGTTGTTTCGTTGATATCTGCTTTGTTCTTTTTCACATTCTTCTTCTTAGGGGCCATGACTGCAATGAAATATTACAGCCAAGCACTTGCTAAAAATAAAATTAAACACCACAGTTGTGAAATTTAATAGCTAAGTGATTATGCAACAAATCTAACCCTTGTCAATATGTATAATGCCACAAAACCAAAGACACAGGATTATCTGTCTTCGTAAGTTCTGGGCTGCAGCATGGCTGCTTATTAATAACAATCGATAGTCCAATAGTGAAGAACATACCTACAAGTAATTCAGTAATTCCTTTTTGTTTTAAATAACAAGATCATAAATTAACCTATTATCACCACATTCAGAGAGTTAAATTCTCTAAATGGGTTTGCCAGAGTTTGCCATTAGAGAATGGCAAATCCATTCTCTAAATGGGTTTGCCAAATTCTACACTCTGGCAAACCCATTTAGAGAGTTTAACATTATATAATGAAGTTATATATTTATTTAGAATTTAACTTTATATAACAAATTTATATATTTATTTAAATCAGACAGGTTCTAGACCTGAATTCATTAGCCTGAAGCATAGGAAAGATATGGGCCCCCAACTTTGTTCATCCTTACTCCAGAGCTACAGACTTACAGGTGAGTTCAGAACTTGAGCAGGAAATATTAAGACTGGGAAAAATTCTCAAAAAAACAAAAGCCAGATGAGACATAAAGAGAAAGAGGATTTTAATATGATGTCCTATTGATTTTAGATTTAGGTCCTGCTCGAAACTGCTTCCAGGTTTTTTTAACTTTTGGTTTTGTAGACTGATAGCGTTCTATTTCCTGTGTCATATGTGCAAATATTTTCTGCTCATAGCATACTTTGATCACTTTTCAGTATCAGTAATTTGAAATCTATAATCCCACTTTTAGGATTTTGTGGAGATTTAGGGAGAAGATGTCTAACTTCTATTTGAAAAAATGTCACAAAAACTCTATCAGGATGTGTTATTTTAAACAAGTTCTGCATATGGGAAGGTAAGAATCAGTCCCACAGTTATGTTAGAACACATATTTAAATTATATATTTCAGCTCTAGGCAAGCTCTCAATGAAATAAAGAGCCACTTTTTTGTCAGATGTGATGTGAGACAAAGGAGTTACTTTGAACAAATATATGTATGTGCAAATATACTTGAAGGAAAGCACTGATCTTCAATAACACAATTTAAACAGAATTGTGGAGATCATTCAAATAGATTCAAACATAGCATTTATCTCCAGTATATCCACTGGTTTTAAAACAATTTACACATGCTAATTTTCTTTGTGATCCTTGCAGTCATAAAAACTCGAACGTGAAAAAATGTTAATTAATGATAAACCAAATTACTGGTTTATTGAAGATAATTAAATCAAAAAACTTCAGTAACATTTCAATCTAGAATCTCAGCACATCATTTCTTCCTTAAGCACAGAGCATGTAACGAAATGGTAATTTAATTATAGAAAGGAATGGTTGCTGCCTGTGAGCACCAGCAGTTTTTTGCTGCTGCTGCTGGGTGACGGCCATGTGCAGAGCAGGCGAGGGAGAGGGCCATGTGTGCCCAGAGTGTCAGTGTCAGCCTGTGCTGACGTGAGCTGTGATCCCTGATATGCCAGTGTGCCAGTGCTGGGGTCAGCTGCTGCCCGGCTCCCCCGCTCTGGCTGCATTCCAGGGCTGCATCTGTTGAGACCTATCAGAGTCACCTCCCAGAATAGCAACCTCCCAGCAGCTTGCCATTTTAAGACAGGTTCAGTTGAAGGTATAGCTTGTGTTTTAGTATACTTGGCTGTTTAACACAACTTTCGCTGCAAAAATTCCATGATGTTGCAAGTGTCGCATATATTTGTTGGCATTAAAAAGAAGCAAAACAAAACTCTTGGATAAGTTTGTATGTTACACACATAGTTATAGCTTTGCAGATTAATAGTCACAATTTTAAAATTGGCAAGGGCATATTCTTTCGGCAGCCTTATCTGTTGTTCTAAGTATTTTTAGAGACTTCTAACTTAAAATTTTTAATACATGTAGCACTTAATGTTTACATGTTTATTTTGCTACATGTTTATTGCCTCTTTGCAGAGCTCATTTAAATACAACATTTTAAGCTCTCCGTTCAAAAATGTTCACTATCCAAAGTTTTTTCCTGAGAAATGCTTTTTCATCAGCAGAAATTTCACAAGCTAGCATAGTGTATAAGCTAGTGTAAGTGATGGGACATACAAACCTACTGAAACAAATCAAACAATCCTATAATAAAACCAAGTTACTGAACTTTGAAAACCCTGAGCGATTTGGTTTTCTATGATTGTTTGCTTTCATGTACTTTATTTTAGCTTAAGTACCAGTCATGCCAGAGGACACTTGGGATCTCAAAACAATGCATTATACCAACCAGCCTCCCCCCTGCTTTAAAATGCCACCCTCTAAAAACTATCAAAGTGAGGAGTTAAAACTATCAAAGTGAGAAGTTAAAAACTTCTTACCCTCCTCAGAAAGATCTGTCCCAGAATTGTCCGTGAAAATGCCTCTTCCGTGGAAAATGCAAACACAGAAAGAGAGGAATTGTGGGGAAAAAAGAGTGAGAAAGATCAGAGGCCACTTAAGTCCCAGCTCACTTCTTTCCAGTGAGGCACTTTGCTGTCACAGTGAGCAAGAGAGACCGGAGCCTGTGCTCGGGTGCTCTTTAAAATGACCCCTCCTCTCCATGCCTTGCTCCCTGCCTCTGCCCAGCCACAGGAGCTCAGCTTCCCTGGGCTGCCTGGCCACTGGAAATCAGGAGGACAAGCCTGGATTCTGCAAATGCACAGGTACACGGGAGGAAAGGGAGGGGAAGGTGAAGATAACTACAGCAGGTAATAACTGCCTCAGGTAAAAATAGGGTGAACCACTGGGTTTTCCAGCTCCCAGCTGGGAGCCTGGGTAAAAGCCCTATGATTAGGGAAGGGCACAGGTTTAGACTGGACATAAGGAAGACACTGTATGATGAGGGTGGTGAGGCACTGGAACGGGATGTGCAGAGAAGCTGTGGATGCCCCATTTCTGGAGAAGTGTTCAAGGCCAGGTTGGACAAAACTTTAGTCTAGCAGAAGATGTCCCATGGCGGGGCGGTTGGAACTACATGGTCTTTGAAGGTCCCATCAAAACCCATTCTACGATTATTATTATTCTATGACTTAAAATAACCCACAGAAAACACCATGGAAATTCTGGCACTTTACACTTTCTTAGATTTTCCATGCTTAAATCCAGGCAGAGGAAAGGAGACCAGCTGATGGGGATTCAGTCATGTTCTGTTTTGTGGAGTTAGGTCACTGCTTCCATGAAGACCTGCCTCAGCTTTCAAAGATTATGTCTCACATCCTGATATATTTTCAGAGATGTGAACTTTGATCTTCTGTCTCTCATGCGTGTATCCTGACTTGAGGCTTATACCATACACTGGTATAATTTATCTCCACATCCTTTCCAGGCAACCTCAGGAATAATATAAAGCCAAACCTCCACATCCCAGGAGAATTTCATCCCATGGGAGAGATAAAAAGAGTGCACGTGTCTGCATGGGAGGGGAAGAGTACTGGGGGAAGTGGAAGTCTGAGAATAGGAGGATTTTCTGTTGGCTGTGCTTTGTATAATGCTTAATCATACAGATTTATATGGCTGCCTTCAGGCTCAGATGGGCTTTTACAAACAGCGCTGCAAAGTAACATTTGTCATTTTGAACAAAAGGGCATCACTGTGTGGGTGGAGCTACATCACAAGGTAAGAATGAAAAAACAGAATACGAAATTAGAGTCAGTCAAATGTGTGAAATGAGAGTGGATAGGAGGGACATAAGGCTCAGCCCTCCTAACAGCAACAAGGTAACCAGTTTTCCTTTTGAAAAATAGGGCCACAGCTACAAACAACTAAGGACAAAGCCTCATTTTCATAGAATTGTGGAATATCAGGTTGGAAGGAATACCAAGGATTACCTGGTTCCAACATTCTTGACAAAAGCATTGTCTTGACCACATGGCCCAGAACCATCTTACAAATCTTACAAGTGTCCAACCATGGGGAATCCAGCACTTAGTTCCCCCGGGAGATCATATTCGCATTGTGAAAATTTTTCCTCTTGTGTCAAATCATAATCTCCTCAGGAGTAATTTTTAGCCATCCCCCTTCACCTTTTCCCTGTGATTTCCTGTAAAAAGGGAGTCTCCATCCACTATGTTGTTGTGGTTTGACACAAGCACCCACTCATCCTCCCCGGCTATGGCTGGGCAGAGGAGACAAAAATAACGAAGGTTTCATGAGTGAGATAAGGACTGGGAGAAATATTTCAAGGGCAAACCACGCTCAAATTAAGTTGCAAAGTGAATTTATTACTAACAAAATCAGAGAAGGATAATGAGAAGTAAAATAAGCCCTTAAAACACTCTTCCCACCCCAGCCCCTCCCTCCTTCCCACTGACAGTGTAGGAAGACAGGGTGTGGGGGTTTTGGTCAGTTCATCACCCGAGGTTTTCTTCTGCTGCTCAGGGAAAGGAGTCCTTCCCCTGTGAGGCTGTGGCTTCACATGGGAGACAGTTCTCCATGAACTTCTCTGCCATGGTTCCCTTCTCATTAGCAGCAGTCCTCCCAAAACTGCTGCAATGTGAGTCCCTCCCATAGGCACACAGCCCTCCAAAAACTGCTGTGGCACGGGTCACTCTTCCACAGGGTGCAGTCCTCCAAGGACAGGCTGCTCCAGCCTGGAAGCAAGGGCTCTCCCTCTCCATTTGGCTCTCCCACTGGATCACAGCCTCCTCCAGGCATCCACCCACTCCAGCACAGGCACCTCCCCCACAGGCTGTGGGTGGATCTCTGCATCCCCAGTGGATCCCCACGGGCTGTGGGTGGATTTTCAAAAGCACTAATCTCAATGTATTGGGTAATCACACCAGTAATGCCTTTAGGAATGGTGAAATTCCTTATGCAGACAGGAGGTAACTGTGAAAGCATACTGAATATCAGTGGGAACTACAGTCTTTTTAAAAAAGATGGAAAAGAAATGTGGGGGGGTTTAAGCTGCTGAATTAATGTAAAAACAACATTGTTAGGAACAAATGCACAGGGCTTGGAGAGGTAGCTCCAAGTTACCATGTTCAGCAAAGCACCCAGCCCCAGTGGGTCACTCAGACCTCCCTGGACTTGATCATTTCCTCCTACTTCCTTGCCTAGTTTTGCCAGTCAAGCCTCATTGATCCATCCCCTGAAATTCTACCAGGCTCTTCTACTGAGCTCAAACAAAGTCTATTCCTCTATCTGGTTTCAATCTTTCCTTGAAAACTCACTAAGAACTGGAAGTAGGGCATAGGGAGGTCCTTAAAGGTCAGAAGAGAGTTTGCAAGGCTTCAGCAGAGCTGACGGTACAATACACCCCTTGAGCATGTAGTGTCAGAGCAATTTTTGGAGCAATATTTGTGTGTATGTCAAGCCCACTTCTTCCTAAGACGAGTCATGCATCAATGCTAAACAAACAAATCCTTGTAATAATCAGCACTGGCTGCAGTTTTGAAGGACTGAGTAAAGTTGGAATTCTTTCTTCTTGACAGTTCTGATAAGCAATACCAAAAATGCTTCAGTTAGGTCTGGGCTAAAAATATTTTTCTTGTTCTATTTAGATTTCAAATATTGTCTTCACTGTCCTGAAATCATTATTTTTCAAAATAACTGGGCAGCAAGAAGATCTTCCTCATCCCAGGGAATCCAGTAGTTTGATAATTAAGCTTTCAAACAACACAGGGGAATTCCATACAATTCGTATGACAATCTGACCCTCAACTTCCCTACACAATAACGACTTTAATCATAATGCTGGTGTGGGCTGAATTTTTCTGAAGATTTCTTCTGTGTAAATATCACTTTGTACAAATAATGTCATACTATTTGGGCCAGGAAACTTAAGTGTGACTAGTTGTGAATGGCCTATTTTAAGGTAGGGTAGATCAAGTCTCTATATTCTGTGAAGATGAGTTAATTATTTCTGTAAAATAAAAAAATGAATATGGTAACTGGAGAGAAAAATAAATCCAGGTCTGCATCAGGGACCTGGATTTATTTTTTCCATTTCCAACCAGAGTGCTCTACGTACTGTAATGCCCTATCAGTTATTTTAGTTTCTCTACTGATGTATTTGCTATAAAGTGTGCCAAGCTGTAATAAGATCTATTTTGCAAGAACAGCAATCCTAACGTGCAATTACCAGACTTCTACCTTCTTAAAATTCTGTTGCAGTTGAGACTGGATGCACTTTTTTTTAACACTTCCCTCAAACGCCACTTTAAGGAGTGAAAGGTGTTCCGTGTACCTGCTTTCATTACGTCTGTAGTAACTACACGGGAAATCTGCAAACACACATTTTTTTAGGAGGGACTCCTTCATCTTGGGATTCTTACAAGCACATGCTCAGCCCCGGCAAGCTGCATGGCAGAGATCCCACTTCAGATGCACAGTTCAGGCAGAGCAAAGACTGATTCCTTGTCGCAGGGTTTCTAGGTAATCCATGGGAGAGCCCTGCTCAAAGTTGCGGGGCCCAGAAGTGCTCAGGCCGGAAAAAAAGAAAAAAAAAAAAGAAGAAGAAAAAAATAGCAGGACCTAATGAAAAGGATATCCCCTTCAGCCCCAGTCAGGACAGCCGTGGGCTGCCTGCGGGAGCCAGTCGCGGCTTCACGGCTCGGCCTCGCTAGCCCAACACAAGGCACCGTTCCACAGGGCAGCCTCGCTGCCACGCACAGTCACCAGGGATGCCACGGGCCTCGGGACTGCTGCAGGTAACAGGGCAGATGTGCACCAGCAAGTGACACTCTCCGTGTCCCACCTGCCGCACGCAGCACAGGACCCGCCCGGGGCTGCTCCCGAGGCTGGCACGGGCCCGCCCCGGCAGGGACACAGCGCTGGCCGTTCCCTGGGCAGGCCGCTCCCGGACCCTCTGCACGGGCTGGCCCCAGCTACGCTGTGCTTGCTCACTCCCGCACTGTGCGTTCAAACGGAGCCCGGCGGGGCAGGGGAAAGCACACAGTCCGCGCTGTTACTGGGCAGCGAACAACCAGCCCGGCCGGGATGAACGGCCAATGGCGGAGCGGGCGCAGCTACAAGAACGCCGGGCGGCGACACAGGAGCCCCGGCGGCGGTGCCGAGGCCGAGGCCGAGGCGGAGGAAGGGCGGAGCGGCGGCGGTGCCATGGAGGAGAAGGGGCGGGGTGGCGGCGGCGCCATGGAGGAGAAGGGGCGGGGTGGCGGCGGCGGTCGTGGTGGTGGTGGTGGTGCCATGGCGGAGAAGGGGCGGAGCGCCGCGCGGAGGCTGCTGGGGCTGCAGGAGCGGCTGCGCTGTGCGCGCCGGCCCGAAGAGGTACTCGGTCCGGGGGCCGAGCACGCCAGCAGCTGGGTTGTTATTTCTGTGTTCATCAGAGCTTTTCTGTGCGAAATAAGTGGTTCCGCTTGGTTTTAGCGGGACACACGAAAGAGGAGCGGGACCTGTCACGCCCTGCTTTGTTGTTCTTCCTGGTCCAAGGAGGACTAAGCTGTTCTTCTGAAACAACCCTTGTAGGGTGGCCGGGCTGCTCAGTGGCTGCGGGGCGTAACTAAGGGACGCCTGAAGCGAGCCGAGATGAGTGGGGAGCGCGGTCAGAGCCGGTGCTGAGGCTGCACCGGGCTTTGGAGGGACAGGGGGACCAAGGCGCCCAGGGGACACCGCCAGGCTGTGGGGCAGAGGGGACACCCCCAAGCTGTGGGGCAGAGGGCACAATGGGGCTGAGAGGGCACCCGCAGGCTGTGGGGCAGAAGGGACAAAGGCACGCCCTGCTCTCTGAGCAGCAGCCGGCACTCCCAAGGGAAGTGGAAGCAAAGTAGTGTGTGCCAAATTGGCCTCAACGTTTTATGAAATAATAAATTATATTTGACTGAAGAAGATGTATTCGAAACAGTGATGTGGTTTCTGCTTGGTTTTTTTTTTTTTTAATTCCTTTTTTTTGGAGGGTCACGTTTGCTTTGGAGGGTCACGTTTGGATGCTTTTATCTTTATGGGCTTCAAAGGCATTAGAACTTGATAGAAGTTTGTGGTTGGAGGCAAAGGGCAGCAATAAAAATGGCATAGTATTTGGTAGTTGATGAGAATCTTAGCTATTAATCATGTCCAACAGTGTGTTTTCAAATTATGTGTGTATGCATGTAGAAGAAATACTGGTTTTCATAGCCAATAATGGCTTATGTTCTTGGATGTCTGTGATGTAGACAATATCTGTCTAAAATGCAAATATCTGTGCAGGTGCTCCTTCAGAAGTTTTTATTTGCAGTTCGATGAACCTAGAATCTCTTCCTATGCTACAGGAACAATCAGCTATTACAGTGTCTGAATTTGTTCTTGGGATTAGTGTTGTTACGCTGTTTGAACAAGAGGTAGCAAAGGAAAAGAAAAGAAACAATTCTAGAGGTAATAAGTTTTTAAGTAATCCCAAACTAGTAAGTTTCAAAGCATTCTACTAATGTGAAGAATGAGAACAACTCTGGCAAATTTGGATTCATTAAGGGAGGAGATAGAGTGTTTTTATGTGGCATAGCTGTGAGTAGGAGCTGCATAAAATAGAACTTACGGTGGTGCTGCAGCACTTCTGTCCCTGGTAAAACTGTCTAGTGAAATAGAAGTATTTATGGGTAACACAGCCTGAGGAGTGGCAGGGAAAGTGAGAAACTGATAGCTGTAAGTTGGCAGTCATGAAAGGTACTCCTAAAAGAAGTTGAATCTAATAAGAGAAAGTTTGTGGTTATCTCTAAAGGCCAAAAGGAGAGTTCTAGAAATCTGTGAAAAGAATTGCAAATCAATATTACAGATGTGTATGTAGGCAAGTGTTGATGTCAAATACTTCTGTTACTGAGAGTAATATTTGTCTTTGGACTTTTTAATATTGCTGAAAAGTTTTTGATAACCATGAGAACATCAATTGTCCATTTCAAAAGCTTCTTGATGTGTGAGGTTTGATAGCTACCCACTGAGTTTTCAGAGAATTGACAAAGGAAAGAGCAGTTACTGAATGATGCTTATGGTTCTAGGGTAGGGACGGGAAAAAAGTACTGTGCTAGTGTTAAAGGTCAGTGGAATGGTCTTCATTGGCATTGATCACAGAGGAATGATTCATGATGTTAAGGTGTACCTGATGTAGAATTGAAGGGTGGTGCCATGATCTATACCACTCCATAAGATGTTACATAGGTACCTTCTGCCAAATCTATCTCAAACTGTATTTGGCTGACACTAATTGTTGTGAATTAATGTAGGCAAGCTTCCAGGCATTTGACTTGCTTCTGTATGATGCTGATTAGAGCAGCAGTGGCATGGGCCTCATATAATACATGGAATTGATTTCAGTTGCACTTGCCAAAAATAAGTGCCAGACCCTCATAAGGAAACAATGTTGGGTTGTGGGTTTGTGATGGTTTTTTGGGGAGTAGGAGAATGATTATGCATCTCTTTGTGACATGATGTCACTGAAACTTCCTTAATTTAGAAGACAGCAAACATTGTAGGGAAATTTTACACATACTGAAGTAATTTGGATGAAATGAAGTGAGCCTCTTCTAGAAACTAAATTTGATCACGTGGTAGGCTACATTCATTTGAGCAACACATGTTTTACCATGGCTCAGTGGAAAGTCACAGCTAGGAGCTATGAATATAGGTCATTCAGCATAGGAGACTGTATTTTGGAAAGCATTGACTCAGAAAATGATTTGGAGCTCTGATGTGTTACCAGTTGAGCATGAAATTGCAGTAGAGTGCAGTGGCTCATGGAGTAAATGCTATCTTTGGGTAGCTTAGCAGTGTTATGTTATTATTGCTATATAGCATTAGAGGGACAATTACAGGAATATTATGTCCTGTTCTGAGGACTGTTTTTAAAAACAACACTGGCCTAGCTGGAAAGATAATAAGATAGCCTGAGAATGGCAGTAGCTTTGGCTAGCATAACTTAATGAAACTAAAGAGCCAAGGTGAAGTGTGTGATTAGTATTTGCATTTATTTCTGTGTTGTGTAAGATGATTGGAAGAAAGCTCCTTTAGTGTAATTAACAGATCATTAGATTTGGTAGCTGAAAACAAAACTAGGCAATTGCTTCAGGTGAACATCTGTGCTTGTTTTTTTTTTTTTTATTTTTGAGGGGGTGTGGTTTTTTTGTTTTTTTTTTTTTTTTTTTTTTTTTTTTTGTTAGCTGAGGGCATTGGGATTATCTGCTTTTGACAGAGTTGGGTTTTTCTTAGGTGTTTTCCTCAAAGTCTTGGTGCTCTTTTGAATCAGTTGTCTAGCTCAGCCAGAAGTTATTGGCGTGATGGAATTTCACAGGCTTTGTTATAGAGGAGAATAAGCTAAAGAATCACAGGGATCTCTTTGAAAGGGAAATACAGCTATTGAGTGAAAGGGAGAAAACAGGAGTTACTGTAGAGAAATGGTGTCAGTCCCATGAGGACAGATGGTCAGGGAACCTGTTAATGGGTTCCATCCTTCCTGAGGTTCTAGGCTCAGAGAGGAAAATAAGAGGAGGCTGTACAGTGCTATGTCAAGGATGATGGAGCAACGCTGGTGTAGTGGGAAATGACCAAACCCAGTGTACCTGGCAGCTGTTGTTACCACTTTGCTTTCAGTTTTGGCTCGGGAAAATTTTGTTTGCTTACATGCTTCTTTCCAATGGCATATTACCATTGATCTCTGCTTTCCAAATTCCAGCCTGCTTTCCCTCCTTCCCTGCATCTTTGCTTGCTTTTGTTCCTACTGTCATCTTTGCTTTTGTCTCACACAACTATATAGGTGCCAGCTCTCAGTTTGTCCATAAGGCTTTGCCTGTTTATATTGCATGACAATTTAGGTCTTGGTTTTTCTTGGAATGTATTTTATGGGAAAAAAAAACCTGTCCTGTAGGGTTTTGATTGTTTACTGATAAATCAGTATTTAGAAATTGTGTAGACTAGTCCAGGAATTGTATATGAAGATAAATTTTCTCCAAATTTTTTCTATAAGTTTTCAGTCTCTTTTAAAGTTGAAAGAGTTTTCCCACAAGAATATAGCTGATAGTGGTATGTGAGGTAAAATAGTCTGAAAACCCATGAAGGGTTACATATGTACTGTGTGTATATGGAAGAAATTGCTAGATTCAGTCCAGTGAGATAAGAGCCAGATAGGCCACAAATGCTATGGTGAAAGAAATGGTTGGAGAAGAATCCCTCAGTAGTCAGTCTTTATTTTGTTTTTGAAGACCTGCTCAGAGCAGACTTCATCATTTTGCCTTATTTTATGCAATAATTATAATGGTATACTATATATAGGTATCATGACAACAAAGTTGGTGTTTCTAGCAAGCTCTGGCTTTGGTGACAGACTTTGCTGTATCTTGTGGTTCACAGTATTTCTTTCTCCAAAGCCCAATAGATACTGAAGCTTGGTATTTTTGCTTTGTCTTTGGTAGAGAAATCAGAGATCTCTAGCAAATAGGATAAACACAAAGTTTCTCTGCTGCTACAGATGCTTGCCGCAAATTATATTTGCTTATTTTCTCGTTGTGTCTGTCAGTAAGTTTGGTTCTAAATCCCAGGAACTTGGAGATGTGTGATTCCCACTGCAGGCTGGATGCAGCAATTTACTTTGTCCAGGTACAGAACAGAGTCTTGTACTAGTCCTGTATGTGCAGAGCTGCTGATTGCCCTGCAGCCTGAGCTGTTCCCTGCTTCTAAGTGGTTGGTGTCACTTCTAAAAACCTTATCAGTGTGTCTGATCTTTTTTTTTCTATTTTTTAAAATGAAACAGTGTTATTTATCTTAATTTCCCAAATGTGATACACATTTCAAGTAACCAAAATGAGCAATGTGGTCTGTAGTTTAGAAGACTTTGCAAGTTTTGTTTTTCATTAAAATGTGTTGACTGCTTTTGAACATGCTTGTCATCTAGGTACTTTTGTAATTTAGCCTGTTGGTTTGAAGTTGTATGAATAGTAATTGCCTGCTTCCTGAATTTTTTCTTCTGAAATAAACTTGGCTTTATGAGTTAACTTAGTCCAAAATCCATCAAGAGAAACTATTCAAAACCCCTATTCTCTGTATCTTGATGGAAACATCCCTTAGTATTCTTCCACAAATAGGTTTGTCTCTGGCAAAATAAATGGGATTTATTCCCAGTGGTTGAGTTGCTTGATTATCTAGACATGTTAAATATCACAATATAATGTGTCAGCAGTGGATTACTTCCTTTTTCATTGCAAAATAAATTTAATCAGTGAGGATATAAATTCTTTTAATTAAATGAATGTGAACTAACTTGACACTGATCATCTCAAGCATTAGAAACTATGTTTACATTGTGAGCAATTAGTTTTTCTTGCAGATAAGATAAGGAGAACATTGTACGGCTTTTGTGTTGGTTCTGAAATTTTGGTGAGAAAGCTTTTTTTTAATGAATTAATTCTTTTTTAGGTGTCCTGCCATTTTGTAGCTAGCTGAAATTTTTGGGAGAGATTTGATTTGTTACCTCTGGTCCTAGCTGTATGTTTCCCCTTGTCTCACATTTTCCCTGGCTGTGAAGCATTTCTGCTGTGCTTGTCTAGACTCAGAAGCCCTGTTTCAGGGTGGATGATTTACAGAAGAGCTGCATGCCAGGCATGTAGCTAGAGCCCACTGAACACAATGAAGATCAGTGTCAAGTGTGGGGTTTCACTTCTCTAGTGCATTATAGGAGCAATGAGACTTAGAGCAACAGTAGAGCAATATATCCCTGGAGCGCAACTTGTAAATAGTTTCTTTGAGCTTGCTACTCATTTTTAGTACCTCTTCCACTTCCTGCAATGCCTTTTCAGAAACAGTATCTAATATAATAAATGACAGTTCATCGGTTATTTAAATTAATATAGCTGCTCTTGTTGTCAGAAGATTCTGGGTAGTGTGTTTTGTGTTCCTGCTATTACCCTGAGAAGTGTCAATGAACTGAAACACTTGACTAGTATTTCAGGCTTTTTGAAAGCCCTCTGAAATGCTGCTATTTCAGTTGTACATTAATTCTGTCATCTCTGTAACATAGCTTCATGTGTATGGTTGGCAGCGTTTTAGTGGCAACACTAAATTGGGGAATGCCATTCTTAAGCAATGACAGAAAGATAAGACAAATTTGCTGTGTATGGTTAGCTGCAAGACTCTGTGATGCTATATGCCACCCATTGCCAAATAAATTGGGTTATACTGCTGTTGAAATTTATACTCTGTTTATAAATGTGACTTCTTTGTTATTAAAACACTTCTCATAAAAAGATGAGCCTTTTGTATGTGAAAAAAATCTTTCCTGCTTTTGTGGAAGTGTTGAGTTTGGTAACAGGTGTAAGCTTTGATAGTGCAAAAGAAAACATTTGTTCTAGCTTGAGCTTGTGTTGTTAAAATTCAAATTGCAGTTATGTTTTCAAAACCTTGTTTTGTGCAGTCTGGGCTTGCACCAGCTCTGTTGTCCTTTCTTGGCCTGAATTAATGGAATAGTGCTACTGACTGTGAGGCTTGCTGATTTTTGCTTGGTGGCTTTGCATAATGCAACTTTTGTACTGGCTCTGTGGCAAATGAAGGCTACTGCTACAGGATGAGTAGGCATATATATGTAGCCTCTACTACTGGGTTACTGAGATTTACTGTAATCTCTGTAGCAGTAAATTTAATCTATTTACTGGATTTTCTGTTACTGAAATTGAGGGGTAGGCAGGACTGTACTGGTTCACAGCACTGACTGCAAACACAGCTCTGATGTGCAGTAAAGGAGTGCTTGCGTTTTCCAGGGGTTACTGGATGTTCCTTTTAACACTACTGTGTATATTTGGATTAAATATGTAAATGAGGATGAGAAGAACAGAATAAGATTTCCAAGTATTTGTTTAAAACAATAAATCTGATGTTTCCTTCCAGATTATAGAAACACTTAAGGTACTACAAGGTTTGGATTTATCACTGGATATTTTAGTGGTAAGTGATCAGTAATAATACATTAAACTCTTCTACAGTGAATTACAATGTAAATGTCAAGAGTGTGCATTTGTAGAAGTGGTGAACATGTTGCATTTTATAATTTTAAATTTATATCCTATTTGGTTAGAATAATTTCCCAAAAGCTGGTCATCCAGCTTGATAAATGCATATTATGTCAACAGTGATAGAACTGAGCATATAGAGGGCACTTTTTGCCAATCAGGTTGGCTTCTTTTCAGTGTAAAACTGCCTTCAGTCAATGCTTAAAGGAAATATGGGTGGACCATTCTTTAAGTCAGTTGTCTAACTCTTCCATCTTTCATTAGCAGCTCAAAGGTAGTTTCTTGCATTTAAAGAGGAGGAATCCCCAATAATGATTCCTGTGACTTCTGTCCTCATCCAAGCTGCCTCCTATCAAGTTCTATATTAGATATTCTCACACTGGTCTGTGAAGCTTCTAGCTATTATCAGCAATGTGTCTGTGTTTTGAAAAAAAGAAAATGTGGGTTTTGTGAGAATTTTTTGCAGAGTAAGAGGAAAAATATAGTTGCCAAGATATTTGAATGGCCTGTTCAGGTAAAGGCATTTGTCTGCCTAGACACAGGCAGACTTATACTGAAATGAAGCAACATTTATTTTGTTTTCTAATAAAAATACATAATCTTGTATTGCAATTAGTTGTTTAAAATGACAAAGAGTTTCTGCAGATGATTCATGTTCCCAGAATTTTTGCATGCTTTATAATGGGACAGGTTTTGATGGAAGCCTTCAAGTCAAATAGAGGAAAGTGATGTCTTACAGCAGAGGGCTCCACCTATTTTTAATGCATTTGAAGAACATAAATAGCTTTATGAAGTAGTCCCCCCAGATTTCTTCCATCTGTTTGCAATAACTGACTTACCAAATCAGGTTGCTCAAATTATATACAAGCTAAATATACTTGAAGTGAATTTGAGGAAGCCCTTTTTGGAGGCTGAGCTGTTTATGTGGGAGTAACGTGTATAGCTCTGACTTCACAGGAGTATAGTTGTTAGCAAGAGCATTCACAGGTTGCAGTGAACCTACTGAATTCCATATGTGTGCATCCTAAAAGTCAGGGTTTGTGAATCAGAGATGCTGCTGATAATACATTAGTAAAATCAACTGTGATTCTACAAGCACTCAAAGTCTGCAAGATATTTTTGCTTAAACAAAACATACTCGAATGAGACTTGAAGATACAATGGTATTGTGAAAATAACTCTGCTGGTCTGACCCCTCAACCCTGTACTACTGGTTGAGATGTATTGTATTACACCATGCCCAACATATATGCTCTCTAATAGGCTCAAATGTACTTCATAAGCCTAAAGGAAATTTGAATTTATGCATTTTGTGGGCTTAAGCATTTGAGAGAAGTGAAATTCCTGAAATATGTACATTTAGTGGAGAAAAATTACTTATCTCAGTTTTATGAATTGAGTCTGCATTTTGTTCTCCATATTTGGTTATAAATAACTACTTCCTTCAATTCTGTTTGCAGTATAAAGAGGGCATTTATTCTTTGGCTGCCATAGGGCTGCTTTGAATACTAGGCTAATTCTGTTTGTAGCAGTTTTAGGGGGGGGGTTATTTGGGAGGAGAGTTGTGATTTATTCTGCCCATTTTTTGCACTATCTTCAACAGGAAACTGGCATAGACAAAACAGTTAAAAGTTTTAGGGAGCATGCCACTGCTGGGAATGTAGCTAAGAGTCTGTTAAAACAGTGGAAAAAGCTTATTTCTCCAGAAAGTAAAAGGTAGGTGTGAACTTTTTTCTTTAAAGTTAATTATGCTGTAGTGTAATTTTAAAATACAGATTGGAAACTTAGGAAGGTGTTTGGAATGACACAAGTGCATTGAATTGGAACGTGAATTGAATGCAAGAAATGAGAATGCAGTTGTAAAATGAGGAAAACAATCAAACCATTATTGGTCAACTAGCCAGTTGGCATGCTGACTTCAGCTGCTTTTTGTAACTGGCACAAGTTCTTAGGTCCCAGCTGGTGCAAACAGGATTAAACCATGATGGGCACTGCTCTGCACTTGAGGAAATTGGGAAAATTGCTTTCTTCTCAGAGGTGGTGGTTAAATGAGGCAGCTTTCCAGTGATGTGGTTGTATCAAGGTTTTTCTTGTAATGTTCTTGTGGACTGAGAGGGCCTTCTAACACTGGAGGAGGCACAGTGAAGAGATGCAGTTTCTTCTGAGACTGAAGCAGCCTCCACTGCCATGGCCAGGCCTGCTCTGCTTTAGGTGTTTCATTGAGTTCCAACAGTTCCAAACAGTTGAGCTGAGAAAGCCAAGGGAATAGTTTGACTAAACAGTGCATTTTAAAACTGAAGTTGTTCAAACAATGGGAAAGTAAAATACCAGAACCTGTGATAAGCATATCATAAAGGCTGACCTGTTAATCTGCATCACCTGCAGAGCACGTTGTAAATTTTTCTGGTTCCTAGTTGTTTCAAGCACCATGTCTTTGTTATAAAGCATGCAGGGAAGCTTTGTGAAGAGTGGTATCCAGCATGTTATAAGCAGATAGTACTGCCAGGTTTGTTTTCCTGCTCAGGGTTACGTCCCTTCTTCTCACTTGTTTTGCCATCAATTCTTGTTTCAATATTTAGCAGTGCTGGACCCAAGAGCTCTGTGATTCTGTACAGATAATGGAAGAGTAAGAATACAGTGCAGACCTAAGTTCTGGGGTTTGTGAAACTACGACACATGGTGTGATTTTATGCTCTTAGTTTTACTAATATCAGAAAACCAGATTGTTTAAGAATTTAGCATCAGCTAAAGAATGGGGTGTAATTTTTTATTTTTGCAGTGATCACAGGGGAAGAAAAAATAATGGAAAAGAAAAACATGAGATTAAATCTTCTGTTTCCAAGGAGATTAAGCCTTCAGAGAAGCCTGAAACATCTGTACCGGCCTTTACAAGTTCCAGCAGTGCTCCCATTACTACAAAGCTGAATAAGGAGTATATTTGTAGTGAAAAGACCCATCAAAGTACAAATTCTGAGTCTCCAAAAGAATGTGATAATAAAGTACGTAGCAGCAGTGGTTCTAAGCATGCTTCCCAGGGTACCAATTCTCAGGCTAAAGAAAGTGAGTTCAAAGAGAGCACCTCCACAGAAAGCAAGAAAATTTCCAAAAAGCAGAATTCCTCTGCAGCCAATGAAGGCTTATTGTCCCTGAAAGAAAAACCTAGTAAGGATGCTTCCAAACAGAGAAATCCTAAACGTGTGAAGAAACCAAAACAAAATCTTGTCATGAAAGACCAAGTCAAATCATCTAGTGATGAGGAATTTGAACCCCCTACTATGTCTTTTGAATCTTATCTTACTTATGATGAGGCTACCAACAGAAGAAAGAGAAAAGCTTGTTCTACAGGTGCACGGCCAAAAAAGTGCAGTGAAGAGAAGAACAGCTCATTACTACAAAAGACTTCAAAACTTTCTCAGGCAAAAGAGGGAGTTGAAGATGTAAAAAAATGTGAGAGTGATCAATCAGAAACTCCCAGTAAAAAGGTAAATCACTACAGGGTTTAGATAACAGCAGATAAACAGCAGACAAACAAGTGCTTTGGACTTTCAATTTCACTGAAATTTATCTGTGTTTATTTATGGAACAGATTGCATGACTCTGATGTATCAGCTACATTGCAATTGCCAATAATTACAATAATTCAGGGAAAAGAAATACAGTTTTTAATTTAATTACTTGTACTTTTAGCATTGTTTCCAATATTACTATAGTGTTTGATCCTTACCAATGAATCTGCATGTGACTTGCAAAATGCAAAGGCAGTTACCTTTGGAAAGACATCCACCTTTTTTCTTTCTTGACCATCCTGGTGTGTGGCTGCTGCAGCTCTTTGTGTGTAGAACAGTCCTTTTGTCAGATGCTGTGGTTCTTTAATAGTGAATGTTGACATTTGCAGTGGAACTGAACATTCTTTAAATGCATTATTGCTTATAAAACTAGATTATACATATAATAATCTGAGCTGTCCTAGTCTCTTGAAATGCAAAAACTGAAGTAGCTCCTCTAAGAAAGTGTGTATGCAAAAATATGTATTAATTAGACCTTTCAAATGAAGACCTTTTGTGCACTGAAAATTAGTTCTCTTCAGATTTGTATCTTCACTGTGATGTGAAAGCTTTAGGCTTTTTTTATTATGGAAGATCTGCAATCTGAATGTGGCATCTTCTGTCCCAGATGGGGAAATATTAATATAGAGGCTTATGTATGATACTCTAAATAAACTGTTTGAGGAAAAACCTCAGATATTCAAGCAGTTGTGAAAAGTTAAATGAAGTGCAGGGAATGCAAGTTTTGGGCTGTAAGTGCCTGACTTGAAATTGGAGGACACCTGAGACCCAATGTAGAGGTTGCAGCTGATCCATTTGTAGGGACCCATACTTAACAGGCTGCTGCATCTTTAAATCCCTTTTTAAGGAGTTAGCTGTGAATGTTTTAGGCTGAATGGCTTACTGAGTCTAGGAGACTTGACAGGACTAGGTATAAAGCTGTTTTTTGTCTTTTAGAATTATGCTTTTGTCATCTTGCAGTTTTGCCTCATTCACTGCATGCCTCAATAGAGATTTAGCTGAAAGCCAGTTAGCTCTACATATCTACTCTGTTCTTTAATCTTTCTATGTGCTAATTGCAGTTGTCCCAGTAAGTTCCTTTTGTGATATAGTCTTGCTGAGTGGAGTATGAAAGGATATGCTGCAAAGTAAACCTGTGAGTAAATGGTAGTGTAGAAAAGCAAGAATTGTAGTTATCCTAGTTAATTTTGGGATTTGCATAAAGGTTTGGGGGTTTATTGTAGCTTGTTTTAAGCCTGGTTAACCCCAAATTTATAATATTGAAGCAATCTTTCCTTAACTGTGCACAGGCCAAAGTGGCATCCCTCCAAGAGCTTCTTAATACTCCACTACCTAAAACTCTGCCAGGCATCTCAGAATCCTCTCCCCCCTATGCTGCAGACTTTACAGGTAAGTAATATAGAAGGCTGATAAATGTGAAATAGTGCAGGTGTTTACAGCTCTGCATAGAAATGTTTTATTCCCTTTTCCAATAAGCTGTATTTGCTCATCAGTCCATGGCAAAGAAGGGCCTCACTTCCTCACCTGTAGAAATCACGTTGAAGCTGAAGGGAATTATAAGGCCTTCCTTCTTATTGCTTGCTGAGGAAGGTTGCCACAGACTTAGAGAAGGTGTAAACTAAGTGGCTGTTCTTCAGGCTCCATTTATCTTTACTCATGTCTGTGCCTTAGTGCAGGCAAAGCCTTGGCAGAAATTATCTTAGGTAAAACAAATATATGAGGCACTAGGTCTAGCTTTGGCATAGGAACCACTAGTATCATTATAGGTAGGTGACATAAAGTACCGGTGGTTCCCTAGCAGCTTGTCTCACGTGGTTTCCTACCACTGGGGTCTTGAAACATTGCTGCCATTGCAGCTTCTGGCTTCTCTAAGATAACTCAGGAGAATTAGCAAAGTTCTGTGGATGGGTAACAGAGCAATTGAGATGTGATACAGCTCACGTAGACTGGAGATAAATAATGCAAGACTGGTTTGAGTTGGTGCAGCTCACTTGCAGCATATATCTTGGAGTTAGATGGTGGTGACTGAGCTGCTGCAATTTACAATACATGCAAGGGTCCTGCTCTAATGCAGTAACTTTGTATTAAGAAAATACTTTGTATATGTAAGTAAAAGTAATTTATATTTATCTCAGAGCTGAACATTTAAAGCCTTGTGAAACCTGCCTGATGTTTTGCTTGCAGTGTCCGCAGTACCTGTTGTAGAGGCGCCCCAGCAAGTCAATGAGATAGTTCAATTCACAGGACAGAGACTGAACTCCAAAATGCAGGTTTACTCTGGCTCCAAGGCAGTCTGCCTTTGGAAGATGCTTACACTGTATGAGCAGTGTGTCCGCATGCTTCACAACAATATTGAGTGTGAGTATTTCAGGGGATTTGTAGCACTTGTGACTATTAGCGTATGAGATTTTTTTCTCCATGCCAACCACTGGCCTACTAAAATATATTGTCCCTCCCTACAAATGGTGACTTGGAGCAGGTTGAAAAGTGCTTGCAGAAATGGATTGACTGTACTAAAACGTACCTTTTGTTTTGAAAGCTTGCAATTTTTAAAAGTCCAAGTTTACTTAAAATTATGTCCCATAAATGATAAACTAAAAATTCTGCCCCTCCACCCCCATGTTTGTTGTGATCAAGGCATTCTTCATTGCATAGGCAGAGTAGGAAATTATGCATATCCGTAAAGATGGGGCAATTACTATTCAAAGATGCTTAATCCATCCTCAAGTATAACTGCTAGTCAGTATGGAACTGCTGATTTGTAAATATTTTCATAGCCTGGCATAGGATGTTGTGTTAGAGCTTGCTAAAATTAACTTGTGTTTTTGTTTTTAAACTGAGTGGTGTTACTCATTGAGTAAAATAAGTGATATACTGAAAGTACTGTCTTCTTTTGTAGTGCTACAAGAAGCAGGAGGTGTGCCCTTTGAAATTCTTGAGCCTGTGCTAACACGTTGCACACCAGAGCAGTTGTTTCGAGTAGAGAAATGTAATCTGGTAAATTCTGCCTTGTTAAATTTGGGAAATCACAGAGTTCCATAACTCCATGGGCTGCACTGGTTTTCTATCTTGCATACTAATTTCTTTGAACTCAGCTGTCATTATTAAGTCCCCCTTTCTCAAGTTTAAAGCATTCAGGAGAATTACTGCTGATGACTAAGTGAAAGACAGTGTGTATACAAGAGTATTTCTGTTTCTGGTAGTAAGAAAGAAAAAAGATGACCATAGTATTTACCATTGAAATAGCTGGGAAAGTCAGAACCAGCTGTATTCCAGTTCCAAAATACTAAGCCTGCAAAACATATCAGTCAGGAAATAGCTGCTGTGAGATTGCATGTATGTGGTAGATTTCTTACCTGCACTTTCAGGACTTGAGCTCCATGATGCACTTGGACATTGATGTTCTGAGTGTGCAGGCCTTTGTAGGGCAAATTAGCCTTTCCTCTGTGTGCTTCAGTTTGAGAGCTGGAGTGAGCCTGTGCTGCAGACACAAGTCTGGCCTGTAAGCGTGGCTCACTGACTCCAGCTCTGCTGCTTGAAGCTGTGTGATTTCCAGGCTGCAGTCAGTGTCCCTGCTTGGTATTGCCACATTGAGGGTGCCTGTGTCAGCACCTGTGGTGGGATTTGCTCTGCACCTTCTTCCACCAAAGGTTTGGGTTGTGTCTGTAGGCTCAGAGAATAGGTACTCTTGAAAATGTTATTTATAAATCTCTGATTTAAGATGTCTGTGTTTTAAATTAGATGTTTATAAACGAGACTGACCACTTGTGGAAGAAACACTGCCAAAGAGACTTTAAAAATGAGAGCCTTCTGGAATATGAGTCTTGGCGTGAAATGTACTGGAGACTGTTTAATCAGAGAGAAGAAAAACTGAAAATCCTTACAAAAAATATTCTTTCAGCTCAGTCTGAGAAACCAAAAGGTAAAATCTCTGGTTAGGTCTTCCACTTACAAAACCCAATCTCTGCTGCTGTTCTTGACAATATGTTTGGTTTAGTGATTTCTTAGCATTAAGTACTAATGCTGTACTTCCAGGAGAAATCATCAAGAACAAACACTGTTACTCTTAAATTAAAATTTGCTTAAAAATAAACAGATGCATTAATACAATATGGTGGTGTATCCTGACCTTACTGGTTGGACTAAAGATTCTAAGCAGTAATGCAAAGAATTTTGGATATCAAGGATGTGAAAAGTCATGTATCCTTGCTCCTTGCTTTTATATTAGGCAGGCAAGTAAAAATGGCTTATGTGACTGGGGCAGCAAAACCACCCAGGAACGTTTGCCGACAGCAAGAAATCCATGGGGCAGCAGGACCTGTCATCCAGCTTCATCCCACAGCCAAGTGCAAGTAAGTGCTATGTACTATGCTTTTGAGTTTGTGTCTTACAGTTCAAAATTGTGCTTGTAAAATAAAGTTCTAAATAACTCTATTTACTTTCTTTTTTTAAGTGTCTAGTAGCTAGAAACAAACTTGCCTTTTAAGTCTTGTGTACTCCTTGGCCACGCGTGCATTGTCATTGCACATTTCTCTCAAGTGCCAGTGAATTCACCCTCCCAGCTGGAGTGTAAGTGGATGCTGTTTCTTTTCTCTAAATTGCACTAAAGCTGCTTGGCATTCTAGGGCAATTCCGTTGTTGATGTTTTGGGACTATTAACCTGCCTAGTAGCCTCACATGTTCTCCTGCTTTGATCAAATCCCAGTCAGCTGCCTGGTGTGATACAGCTGACCAGAATGAACCTCAGGAACTTTTAATACTTTTTTTTTCCCCTGTGAATTTCAGAAGCTGAGCCAAACAGACTTGCTGCTCAAGGTAGTTGTAGATATGGGTTAGGAAAGGCAGCCTGGATGTAAGAATTTTCTTAAACTCAGCTTTTATACCAGATGAATTTTCATAAATGTGCTTTCATCTGGTGAGATTTGCAAGGTTCTTTCCATATTGTTGCTATTTCCATTGAAAAGGTAGTCCTTCACCAAGTCAGTAGCTTAAGGCACTTTGAGTTGCACTTTTGCTTTCAGCTGCTCTGTGGGAGGTTGATTCTGTATTGTGACAGACCTGCCTTTCCAGTTTAGGTGCTTCCAGTACAGTAGCATACAAGTACATATGTCCTTTATGCTCCAGTAATCTCTGGACCAGTAGCTGAATGATGTAGACCAAGCCTTGCATGATTTTTTTTCTCAGACATGAAGGAAGCTGTAAGAGAGTCATTGGCTTGCCTTCTTGAGAACCAAAGGGTTTGTTTAGGCACAATGAGTTTAACTTTGCTACTTTGACCTATTGGTTTTTTAAGCTTCAGAATTTGTATGGCTGAAATTCTCACTTGAGAAGCTGGTCTTGCAGGAGCTAAAAAATCCTGCTAAGGATTTATGTGCAGACATGCAGATCCTTAGAAGGCTGCTCTTCTCACTCAGTGTGCAGTGGTACTGAGTGCTGGCAGAATCCTCAGTGACTGGCTCTGGGGAGTACAGGGCTGGTCACGCTTGGTGACATTGTGCCGGCACTTAAATGCTGTGTTGGGTTAGCGGTCTTTAGCAGGAGGCACCAGCTCTATATATGTATCTGCCTCAGTCCTTGTCTTGCTGATTGAGAATTCCAACATGATGTTTAGTTAGTTATTGTGCCTTTTGCTAGTCAGTTACAGAGGTTTTGTTTTTAAACATTTGCCCTCATTTTCTGTCAATGAGTTAGTTAGCAGTTCAGCTGTGTTCAAAGAGGAAAATAAACACAAGGTGAAAACTATAGAGCACAGGGCATTATGAATCACAGTGGTGTTGCTGGCCATTTTGATTTGTCACAAACTCTGATTATTTAGTTTTGAAGACTAATAGGAGACATAAAATCATATAAATGTAATATTTGTTCAACAGTTAAAATGGAAAAGATGGTCATCTGCAATCCCTTCTAACCTGAATTATCCTATGACTTTGAAATGTATAAAGTCTCTTAAATGTATCCAGTCAGGCTGTTGGTTTTGATTTTTTTTTTTTTTCCAAAATGAGCCAGAGCAAATAGTAGCTTGGTATTAAATGCTAACTTATTTCTTACTTATTTGTTTTAAAAGAACAGGGATTCCAGAAATGAGAGACAGAAAGAACACATTATCAAATCTGATACTTGCTGGCAACAGTAGAACTTCTAGCTCAGGTGTCATGATTCAAGGTGGAAAGAAGCCCACCAAAAGTGAGTGGCATTTCCTAAGATGATCAATTTAATTGTTTTTAACCTTCTGCCTAATATATGCTTAATATTATACTAATACCATTTTAAGTTGCTCATAGCTGTAATCCTAACTGGTCTCCTTGTTTTGTTGTTATTGAAGAAATAGCACCAATCATGAAGAAAACATTGAAAGTGCTGCGGAGTAGAGTTGGACAATAATAAAATGAGGCTGTGTATTTGAAGCTGATTTGATGTTACTGTATGTATATTATGCTACAGTGAATGAAAGTAATATCCATGTAAGTACTGTTCAACTTGCTTTAGTTAAAATAGTTCTGAAAAATTGCATGGATGAATAATTAGCAATAAATACTGAAACCTCAGAGTCCTTTCAATCTGCTGCATTCTAACTTGAATTGAAATAAGGTGAGTACACACTAATGACAAATCAGTTTATAGGAGCCTTTATAGGTGATGTGTTTATGAGTTGAAGCTGGTGAAGGGTCTGGGGCACAAGTTTTTGTAAGAATGGCTGAGGGAATGAGGGTGGTTTAGTGTGGAGGAAAGGAGGCTGAGGGGGAAGACCTTATTGTTCTCTACAGGTACCTTAAAGGAGGTTGTACACGGGTGGGGGTTGATCTCTCCTCCCAAGTTACAGGACAAGAGAAAATGGCCTCAAGTTGCACCAGTGAAGGTTTAGATTGGATATTAGAAAAAATTTCACTGAAAGGATTGTCATCATTGGAACAGGCTGCCCAGGGAAGTGGCTGTGTTGTCGTTCCTAGAGATATTTAAAAGATGTGTAAATGTGGCATTTGAGGATCAGAGTGCTGGATTAGCAGTTGTACATTTATAATCTTTAAGGTCTTTTCCAACCCAAACAATTCTGTGATTCTATGATTGTATGTAAGTGTGGAGATGAAAGAAGACATGGACTGTACTCTGATCTGCTGCTCTCAGTCTGTCATGAAGAGGCCTAGCTTACAACCTCACAGCCAGTTGTCTTAAAGTGAAGAAGCTATTTGGTCTTGCCTAGCTGTCCTTTGAAGAGTTAGGGACTGCTGCAATTTGGGGTTGGTCTATGAATGGGTTTTGTTTTAGAAATGAAATATGTCTTTGTAGTTTTTTTTTCTAAACCAGTTCATTTGCCTGAATTGGAAGCCTGACTTTGCCTTGAAGGCATGCCTTAGAAATAGAGGAGCTCTATCAATTGCACTCAGTAGTTGCAAGTAGGCCTTATTTCTTCCTTTGTATTTCCATAGAATTTGGCATTTTAGAACTCCTCATGAAGCACAGGGTAAGGTTGTCATGAAACCTTTGAGTTGATGTCTCTTACTCAAAGCACGTTATGTGTGAATATTCTCGTTCTCTATGTTAGGTACTAAAGGTAGATTACAAAAATACTGCTTCTAAAAATGGCTTTTACAGCCATTAACTTAGTCACCCATACATAACAGCTTGTACCAATGCCCTGTTTATACAGGGGCTTGAAGTCAGAAGGTATGCTGTTGTGTTGTGGTTTTTTTCTCCATGCATTACAGTTGCAGAAAAAAGAATGGAAGTTGAAAACCTGCTTGCTGAACTGGAAATGCTGGGGGAAGCTTTTGCTGTTTCTGGAATCAAAACAAGCATTAACTAGTAGGAGAGGTAATCAGCATCTGTCATACATACCTGAACAGTTCATCCCAGAAACATTCTTTACAAGACTTAATCTGGCTGAATGACCAATATACCACTTTTTCTTGCTAATCAGTTGGTGGCAGAAGCTAAATTCAGTCGAAGGTTTTTATCAAGTGTGGTGTCCTTTTGGGTAGGAAAAGACAAAGTCATTGTTTTGGCTCTGGCATTTGAGAACACAGCTGTAACCATCCAGAACAGATATAGATGATGGGAATATCCACTTTGGAGTCTGAAGGATAAATAGTTGTTTTAACTAAGAGACTTACATTGTTGATTGGCAATAACCTTTTCTGTCCTTGACAATGGTAGCAGAGTTATGTGGAGGGCAAATTTTACTTCAAGATTAGGTGACTTTAATTTTCTCATCTCACTTTCTCTCACTTCAAAGGCGTCTAGATATAGCTCTGGTAAGAGATGTGCAGAGGGTACTCGTGGGATCAGATTGTCATCCTGACAATTTCTAATTTAGAAAATACAGTAGACAAGCAAATCTCTTTACTGTAAATTAGTTGGTGCTACACACACTTTAGGATAGGATTTTTCTTTTGCTTGTGCTGTGGTCTGTTCCTGTGGACTAATGCCTACCTGTGGCTGCAGTATGCTGGCATGCTCTGGGAATGCATCTTTGTGAGGAATCTTCTTTTTGTGGTTTGGCACTGCTTGATGATACAATACAAATCAATCATGGAGGTAAATTCAAAGCCCACTTCAAAGGTATACCCATTTAATCTGAACCAGAACTAATGTAGATGCTTCTGCAGTCTCCTGCTTTTCATCCCTATAGAGTTTCTCCAGTGTAGAGCAATTATTGCTGGATATGTGCTTCTGGCACCTGACATACCTAACAGTACACATGGTATTGGAGTATATTGGCCTGAGGCAGACGACTTTCCTTCTGGTGGATAGGTGAAAGATGTTTGGTTGGTTTTGTTGCATATTCCCCAGGCTGGCTGCCACCTCTCATCAGAGGAGACCTTCTTGGAAAAGGGATTATTTTCACAGAATGACTGAATGTTACAAGTGCACAATAGAGTTCTCTTCCCTAAAAACACATTGCAGCTCCTAGTCCTCCTGCAGTATCTCTGGAGCCTTTTATCCCAGCAGCATAATGTTTTTCCAGGTGATGAGAAACTTCCATATCAATTTCTGGAAAATTAAATAAGTAAGGGAGAAAAATATGGGCACAAAAGGAAAGCCCTGCTGTGGTGGAAAGGACCACAAATGCGTAATGTTTCTTTTCTTCTTGAGCTTTTTTCTTCCTTCAAGCACAGAAACCACTTTCCACTTCCCGACAGTGTTTGCTTCATAGTGTTCAGGAACGTTTTCCAGCCTCTTGGTGGTTGGGCCCACGAAGAAAGCTTGGCCTGACTGCTGTACCACTTAAAAAAGGAGGATGCGTGATGTTGCCATCTAAACAGTTCCTGTGGTGGAAGGAAAACAGTTCTGAGGTGAAGTGTTCGATCTCGTGAGACCCTGCTCAGAAGGCATGTGAATTCCAGGAGCTGAGCTCTTCTTGGGGACCTTGTAGGCATTTAAATGTTAGCTTAAGTCCTGGGCTAAGGCCAGAACGGGGTATAGGGTTTGGCATGATCCTTCTGGAAGAATTTGTAGACATCACTGTAGTGCCCCATGCATGCTGTTGTCAATTGTTGCTGTTCAGGGATCAGTATCTGAGCTGCTGCTAAAGCAAGGCACAGCTGGGATCCCTGTGAGCAGGGAGGTTGTTACAGCTCTGAGCATGATGCCGTTGGCTGTGTGGTACCTGGGGATGTCTGAGGATTTCTGGTAGTCATAGGAGATGACCTCAGCAGAGGGAAAAGAAATCCCTTCGCACAATGCAGATCTCAGACTTGCCATCTGAAAGCTTAGAAAAATGTCTGTGCCAAGGTTTAGTGTGGTGAAAAATCTTGTTGCACTGATGGATAAGAAGACCATCCTCTATATACTGCTGTTGGGGAAAAGAACCAACCAAACAAAACACCACTTGACAAAACCCCAAATCACCCAGTGAGAGTTGCTTTGTTCTTTTATTTTTTTTCCTTTCCCTGCCCTACCTGTAAAGACAGGAGAGGTTTTTGAGTGGGTGATTGAAGGCCTTGGTTAGACAGCTTACTGTCTTCCTTTTCAGCCACTCCTACCATTGAACAGAGGTAAAATTTATCAAGGTTGTTTTTCTGCAGTTGTAACTAGTTACTGCCAGTGGAGGAACAAGTCTCTCCTGGGTCACCACAGTGGCAGAAATTATCTTGGGTTTGTTTATTTATAGGAAAAATGTATTGTGAATTTTTTCTTTTTTTTTACTTTCTCACTAAATACCATATGAGCAATTCTTGCTCTAGCCCTCAAAATATTTCCTTTCCAATCTGCTGAATCAGTTGGAGGGGAAAAAGAATGGTGTTGGGTTCTTCTGGTCAATCATATTTGATCCAGTGTAGGGGCCGGGTTCAGCGTTTCTTGGTGTGATCATTTGTCTTGGGTTTTCAGCAGTCTGTTTTGGGTACGATTGTTCAGCAGTGAAACCTTCCAGGAAAGTGATGGAATCACTCTGAGTTGTGCTGCTTGACATGAGAATGGGAACAGGTTGTTCTTCTTCCTGCTTAATGGAAGTGATGTGCAATGTATCTGCCTCCTCTCTTACAAATTCTGGTAAACATTTTTTAATGTGCTTTATTCAGTTTGCTGTTTTGCACACGTGAGTTGCATCCTTACACAGCTATCCCCTCTTCTCCCTCTCTAAACTTTTTTCCCAGAGCTGAATTATGTTTTTTTCTGTGGTACAGAATTCTTTGTACAAAATTCCTTTGATTACATGTCTTGGCTTGTTTTTAAAACTTCAACCCTAATTGTTAGCAAGAAAGGGGCTCTGTGACTACACACATTATAGAGGCAGAATTGCAGGCTTTTCAAAAGATAAATATAATTTGTAGACAGTTTGGATCTAAAAGAACAAAAAAGCAGATGAAAAACAAGTATTCCCAGATGTCTAAAGGAATGTACTAATCCCAGAAGACTTGAGGAGATTGTTTCCACAGATGGACATACCAAATCCAACTCTCTGATGGCCTGGAGATGAAACATCCTGGAATATGAGGTCTAACAGTCCTGTACCTACCCTACCCAACTTCCTCACCAGTGTGCCCTAGACAAAAATTATACTAGAAATGGAGCTTGGACGTGCTAGGTTTTCTAGAAGAAAATACATTACGAGATTGTCATAGTTTTTCAGAAATGAAACATCAAAACCTCAGAAAATTGCCAACTATTTAAAGGCATAGAAATCTAGTTTCAGAATCCAAGTGTTTCTCCTAATTTCTGATGATAGAACTAATTCAGGTTAGAATAGTGTGGGAGGTTGCCGTTTTGTTATTTTCCCCCTCTCAAATTGCAAAACTTTAAAATTCCTGCTTCAAATGTGAAACTACAAAGTCATGAATGTAATCTTTGTAGCTTAAGGCCTAAATGGTGTGCTTGCTGTGGGAAGTGCTAGAGGAAGCTTTCAGCAGCATATGTTATGTGAACTCTGTTTACGGAGAAGTTCCCTCTTTTTATCCCTGGTGACAGACCTAAAAATGGCACTTGCTGAGGGACAGGGCTGAACAACTCCGGAAAATCTTCTGTAGCTGTCCTCCTACAGAGCTGTAAATAGGTATCCCAGCAGTAGATGAAGCTTTTTACATCTCTAGGCCCTATCCCTTTGTGTTTATGGAATTGCTGAGGCTGCAGAAAGAGATGCTGCTTCAGAAGCAGAAAACTTTACTGCTCAGGAAGAGATAAAGAGGAGCAAACTACTGCTAGCCTCTGGAAGCAGGAAGGAGTCTAACCTGCAAGATGGGAAAAAAACTGCTGAGACAAGATTGGGAAGCAATATTCCCTCTTTTCAAGTTGCTGACCTCTCTGAGGGGCAAACATTGAAGCACTCTTCCTTACGCTGTCTAGCTCTGTGAATTACATGAGTTTCTTTCACCAGACAAGGCGCTTTTGCTGCTTACTGCTCTTCACAATGCTCAGGGTTCTCAGCTTTTCTCTCCCACGGATGTGCTGTGGCCGGCTCTCTGCAAAACTCATTTTCCCACAGTTACCTGTGTTGGTGTGCTTTTTAATGCTTTTCAGACCTTTCAGTCTGAAAGTTAGATAATTAGTCTGTCTCAAATTTTAGATAACCACTAAAGTGGTGTATTAAAATGTGACATTAGTATCATGCTTGAGCTTTGCTGACAGCTGAGTTCTGGGCTTAGGTATTTACAAAAGCATGGAGAGGATGAAATGTTTTAAAGAAGTCCAAAAGGCTTATGCACAAAGCAGCTTCTCCAGGTTTCCAGAAAGCCTGAGACTTGAGTCTGCTTCTGCAGCTGAGGGATGGAAGATCATAGGCCCTGATGAGAGGTAGCAATCTCCTCTATAGGTAAGGAGAAAAATAGTCCATGTGGCTCTGAAAAGGCATAATTTATATACTGGGCACCTCATTATAACAAGGTCTCTGTGCCACAAGGTTTTGTTGTGACCGGATGTTGATAACCAGCTGATGAATTAGCTGGCATCATTTCAAATTCCTTTCTTCAGTAAGGTGCAATTTCCATCACTTTTCCTTGTTAAACATCATATAGATGGTGATTGCCCAGCTAATTTGTCTTTCTTTGCCTTCAAGGGTGTCAACAGCTGCCCTCAATTTAGTGTCTTGTGCAAACTTGCTCAGTATCCCTTCCTGTCCTGCATCCAAGTCATTTATGAAGATGTGGAACATCTTAGGCACAGGGCCTAAGATGGAGCCCTGTGGAACCCCACCAGTGACAGATCACCAGTCTGGTGTCACCCCTGTCAGTGTCAGGCACCCTTTGTGCCTGTTGCTCACCCATCACATGATGTGTTTATTCAGCAGAAGGATCCTGTGAGAGACAGCATCAAAAGCTTTGTTGAAATCCAAGATTACATCAAGTGGCTTCCCTTGATCAACTAGGTGGCTACTTTGTTGTAAAAGGAAATTAGGTTTGACCAGTAGGACTTTCCCTTTATGAAGCCATGTTGGCTGTGAGCGATGTCTGTGTCATCCTTCAGGTGTTTTTCAATAACTTTCAGAACAATATTCTGCATAATTTTGCCAGTTATAGAAGAGACACTGACAGCCTGCTTTTCCTGTGGTTTCCAAGTTCATCCTTCTTGCACTTCTTGAAAATTGGGCCAACATTTGCCAGCTTCCAGCCAGCTGGGGCCTCTCCAGATTCCCAAGACCATTCAAAAGTCATTGAGAAAGATTTTGTGATGATGTCAGCCAGCTCTTTAAATATCCTTGGATGAGTTGTGTCAGGTCCCATAGATTTATAGGGATCCAGGTGGAACAGCAGATCCCATGTATGTTCAGGGTTGACTGGGATCATAAAAGGTTTTAGTGGTCTTAAGAAGTTAAAGGTTTTAGTGGTCTTAAGAAGTTAAAATTTAACATTCTCGGCAAGGTATGGGTCCCTAAGAAGGGAAATGTCTGTGGTCTGTATTGAATGCCTTTTCCAGAAGTTTGCTGATCTGGAGAGCTGTAGTAGGCTGTACCTGTGTTTGCTCTGCTGTTGGTACAGCAACATGCTCTTCATTACTCAGGGCTTGAGTTTCTTTGGCTTGCCTAGTGAGAGAAGCGTAGGAAAGAGTTTCCTCAAGAAAACCTTAGAGTTTGATTTACTATGAAGTTATTTAATCATTCAGTGTTATCAAAACTTTCAACACTCAGTGTATCTTGTTTCTCTGTAATTTGTATCAAGATCTTTGTGGAAGAACTCATGCATAATGTATGAAGTGTTTTTCTAGATTGTTTAAATAAGACTGAGCTATATTTTGCATATAAGTCAGTGTTAAGCATTGAAAACATGGTATAATTTTCTCAAAATTATGGCACAGCACAGAATTTTTCTGAAGATTTAAGGGGAAAACTGAGGATGTAACAGACCATGTTTTTAGTGCTGCCGTGACTAACAGCAGCTGTTTACATTCTTAGTTCTTGGTAGTTAAAACACACTGACATCTTTGAGCTGGTCAGTGAGAAGCCAGTCATTCTTTTTCACCAGTATTTTTCTCATTGCTCTGCAACAGGAAGCTTTATCTCTTATCCCTTGTTTATAATAATCTGCTGAATTATTTTGAGAATGCTTTTCTTCTAGGATTGAATTGATGTAATTCTCAAAAAAAGACAATTTCGTATGGCACTACTGTTTCCCTTGGAGTGAAGACACTTTTACTTGGGTGCTGACTGTCTTCCTGGATGCCCATCTGTTATTTCCTGCTTTCTCTGTCAATATGCTGATGCTGGGGAAGTCAGGGCTCTTACCTGTGGGGAGAGAACAAAGAGCTGCCTTTTCCTTATTATGCTTATTAAACCTAAGTTTAAAGGTTATTCAGTCTTTTTAAGGTAGTTATTAGGTAACAGAATGTGGTAAGAATTTTGACAGCAGAAGGCTAACAGTGTCACCACAAGACCGCAGTCCTGAGGGCAGTAAAGATTTGGGTGGGTGCTATGCATCCCATCACCTGTGCCCTTCTTGGAGCATGGCTCGTGTTCCTACTTGTCCATCCTTCATGGTGGCTGCTTCAAGGCCCAGGAAGGATTGTTACAGAGGGTTTCAAGTGCTGCAAAGAAGCTCTGAGAACCAGGTCCCTGTTTCCTCCTGAAGCTGGGTACAGTTGGACTCTGTAACTCCTCTGGGCAATTATGGAAATTTTTGTTTGGGTCATTTCTGCCTTAACAGCCTCTTTCCGAGAATGTTGATGTGCAGCTTAGAGGGTTTATTTCCTCAAGACAGATGCCAAGCCACAAGCATGGAAAATCTGAAAGATCTGAGAAGCCTCTGAGAGGTCAAGAATAATATCAAATTTTTTCAGTCTGTCATCCAAAATGCTAGTGTAGCACTGTGCCTTGACAGCTCTCCCAGTAACATTGAGTAAGGCGAGTTTTGGTTCTACCTCTTTTTTTACCCAAAGCCTGCTGTGTCCTTACCTGCCCTCCCATTCCCAACCCCCTGTGTTCACCCAGATCCTGCTGTCTTTGTGCCTTCTATTTTTATCACAACCCTTCCTCCTCTAGCTCCTGATTGCCATATAGCAATGCTGCACAAAGAAATGTCTCTGTGAGAAGCCCTAGGGTGTACTCTGCCTTCTCCTGTGTTGCACATGCATGCTTTTCTCTTCTTGTTTTTAGGTATGTCATCACAGTTTAGTTCCAACATCAAAACCATTCTCTGTTCCTCATTACAGTTAATTCCATAAATGTATTTCCAGTGGCATTTTTTATTTTTTGTAACACTCCAACAGGAAATTAAAGCTTCCTAGTTTCAGAGATGCAGCTGTTCATTGCTAATGTATCCCAAAATAATCCTAAAAATGAGGATGTGTTTGCTGTCTTCAAGTGTTTGTTCATACTTTTCAGTCTGCTAAATTTGTTTTCTTTGCACTTTGACTTGCTGATTTGTTGTTAAGTGTGAAATAGGTGCTTGTGTTCCTGAAAGCAGGTGCTTCAAATTCAGCTTTAGAAAGTAATTTCCTGTGCTTAAAAATGGGACTTTACTAAAATATGGTGCTTTCTCTTTGCCCAAAACCTGCCTTGCTCTCAGGTATTGCTTGTCTGCAGCTCTGCTTACAGTAGCCTCAGATAATGAGTGGGCTGTGCCTATTTGGAAGTGAGTAGATAAATTTGCTGTCCTCTGCTCACCTAACCCTGGCTCCCATGCCTTTTGGCAGGTTTAAAAAAAGGCTGGTTTTTTTTTCTTGTTTTCACAGAGGAAGAGCATTGTGCTATTTTATCTGAAACAGGATACTTCAAAGCAGTAGTAACTATGTTGGTCTCCATACAAGGCCACCTATTGCCCTGGTGGCCTCATCGTAGCAGTCTACAAAGACCAGAGAGCAATGTCTGTGGATGCATTTTTTTGCAATTTAATCAGGTGTTACTTGTCCCTGTTAAATAAGAGGAAGACTTGCTAAAGGGAAGACTTCCTCAAATATCTTGCAAAAGCACCATCATTTTCCATCTGGGCTATGTAAAATAAATCCTCTTGTCACACCAGCCCCTGCGGTCCGGCCCGGTGACTGGCAGCATGGCTGTGGCAGGCAGCAAACCTCCAGGTTTCATTCAGGAGGAGCCAGCAATTCACTTGAGTGTGCTGCTAATGGCCTGCCCCTTCCCACTACAGAAAATTAAGCACAAAAGGTTGATGGAGAGTGACATTAGTTTCAAGATATGCCATAACATATCTTTGTACAGACTATGAAGCTCATTGCTTCTCTTCATGGGGAGCTTCATTGGCCCTTTATACTCATCCTCTTTTTACCTGCTCTAAACTGGGCAGGTTGTTAGGTCATCTAAAAATCTCTTGTTTGCATGAGATAAAGCTTACATCAAAATGGGTGTTTCAGAAAGTTAGAGAAACCCAGTGCTGCCAGGACATAGAGGTGGTAATACTTACTTTAGGGGAGTGTTAATAGGAGTCATCCACTGAAGTCCTCCAGACATGGAGAGTAAATCTGAGTGGAGATGTTGACTTCAAACACTGCAGTGGATGGGTGGGGGAGGGCATGCAGATTGAACTTGGGAAAACTAATTTTCCACTGCGTGGATAATCCCTTCAGAATCTTTTTTTTTGAGCATTAGGGCAAGATCCTATCTCTTTATTAATGCCTCTGCGGAATGGCATTAATGGCACAATGTCTGTGTTGGAGTGGAATGGGTGTCAGCAGATGAGTAGCTGTGCAAAGGCTGTTTCCATAACTGGTCAGCAGGTGATAGCTGTGAAGCTGAGCCATTTAAATGTGTGCTAATATGCAGTACTGGTGATTTATTCTAGAAAATTATGCTGGAACTTGAGAAACACAGGAATGGCAATATGTAGTCAAACAGATGAATTGCAATATTCACAGTCCATTAAGTCCAATAAAAAAATTCACTATCATTAAAGTGGAAAAGCAAAGGTCTGTGATATACATCTGTTATTTTTCAATATGTTAAGTGTAACTGGCATCCATTAGGACTTCAGAATTGTAAGCTAATCTGGTGAATGGATGGGTCTCTTCAAACTGAATGTATGGATGAATCTCTTCAAAACACAGTATATGTTGCCTCACTATTTTCAAACCTCAGCAGGAGATACCCAGGAATTCTCTTATATTTTCTGGGTTCTTTTACTGACAATTGGGTTAGATCCAGATCACTGGCTCAGGCTGATACGGACAAAATGATGATGTTGTAGCATCCAGTTTGTATTAAAGGAGAATAGGGATTTATTTATTTATATTTTTACTCTATAGAGGATGAGCCATATGTGCTATGTAACTTTCTGAATGTTTTTAGCTGAAAAGAGCAGCTTTCATACTATATGAAGTGGAAGGGGGAGGGAGTATTTAGTCACTTCCACAGACATCTAAGGTTGATTTTTATATCAATAATGGCTCTATAAACTTTGTACTATTGAAAAAATCAAAATATGCATTTGCTGTTGTTTTTTTACTTACTGTACTTACACATTTCCTTCCTGAAGTAGAAAGGATGAAAAAATTTTTGCCTCTCAGAGGAAAACAGGCACATTAAAAGCAAATTAGACACATGAGCGGGAAGTAATGTGGTTGTTTTGTCATTTCAGCCTGCTACAGTGAGGTTTCTGTCTGATGGGCTAGTGAAAGGAATGCAAGGATGAGTTGCTTGTCACCGTGTAATCTGTCAATATAAAATTTGTCAACATATAATCTAAAGCAGCCTCTGGAGAAATAAGTACATGCTTTGTGGTTGCATTCATAATGAATTCAATGAAATGCAGATGCCTTGTGTAAAGCCCAGATAATCTACCCATAAAACTATGCTAATTGAAAAGATCTTTCTAATTTCAGGATGAAGTTCTTGTGAGCTAGCAGGGCTCTGTATAAAAAACATGTGTCAGTGCTGTTGAAGGAAGAAAAGCACCTTCCAGTATTGGTATTTACTTCTTTTGCCAGTTTCAGCACAGGTTGCAACACCTCCTAAAATTCCAAGCCACTTTTTCCCCACCTGTCCCTGCCTGCTGTCTGTAATTTAGGTGCGCCTCATGAGCTCCTCTGTGAAGTTTATGTAATTAAAATAATCTTTGTGGAGGAACAAAGAGCAATTCAGTGTGACTGGGAACCTTGACTTTGCTTAGTGCCCTGGTTTCCTCAACACAATGTAAAATCAAGTAGCTGAGTATGACACTAATGGTCCAGAAAATAAATGAGATACTAGAGACACAGAACACTAAGAGTAATGGGGAGAAAAATAACCTGAATTTCTCACTCATGCTCTTTGCTTCCACATGGCAAAGTGTGAAAGACAGCAGAAGCTTATGTGTGAAAGACAGCAGGCATGGCCACCCCAAATACCATCTATCATACAGGAACTTTTTAAACAGGGTCCAGAAATCCATGGTGGGATCTCATTCTATTCTTCATAAGCCCCAAGCCAGAGAAGAAAAATATGTTACAATTCTAAAGAGTCAGTCTGTGAACACTACAGCTCTCCTTCAAAGAAAGTAAATTCCTGGTACTTCCCAGCACACTTTTTGCTCACCATTTTATTTTTATGAGCTCTAAATATAGTTCCCAAATGAAAAAGCTGTAAAATTTTCAAGTCTAATATAGAACAATGTGAACTGATCAAAACTGGCATTGATATAGCCTCTCTCTCCTCTTGCTGAATGTTCCTGGCACCTTCTTTGCACCAAGCTGAGTGTTTTTCTGACTAAGCTGTGAGCCAAATTGGTAAAAATAGACTCCCAAACTGCTGACCAAACATTTCCCCTCCTTTCTTCAATCAGATCTAATGCTCATGTACTATATGCTGTGTTGATTCAGCATTCAAAACCAATGAAATAAAAAATTGGTCTGTTTCTTTGTATTTCTCATACTGGTTTGGTTTCCCACAAGGATCATCAAGCTTGCTCTTACCCCGCAGCTGTGACCAATTCACAGGAGAGCTTGAGGAAGGGGAGGCAATGGAGAAGAACTTTTTTGCTGTTGTTAGTAGAAGCCTAACTAGAGAGGTTTAGGCTGAAGAGTGGTTCAGGATAGTCAAAATTGACCTGAAGCCCTCTGAGAAATGGTCCAGCCTGTGCTTAGCTGCAAGAGCACTGGCAAAGTGTTGAGAGAGAGTTGTCTTGCTGGGGAGTTTCAAGGCTAAGCCCTCTCTTTTGCTGATCACAAGGGCACTGGGTTCAGTTTCTGCCATAGTGGTATAAGCCTAGAGCAACTCACTGTCTAAGTGGTTTAAGCTTAGACTGAAAGTGTGGCCTTAGAGTCTAAAAATGTGCAACTGATGAAAAGTATATTGAATTGGTACTTGTCCCATGGAATTGGGAGCTGAAGCAGTTGGGAGAGCAGGTTCAGCTGCTAGTGGTGGCTGGATTGGATTCCAGTTGAATCAGTTTGCATGAACTGTCTATAATGTGCCTGCATGAGCATTAGTGCTGCCTGGCACAGGAGAGAGAGGAGAGGAGGACAAGCCTGTAGTTTCATAGGCTTAAATTGCAATGACATTTTGTGCTGGAGTGAGCTAAGCAGCAGGTTACATCTGTCCAGGTGGGGAGACTTAATCAGTGAAACTACAATCAGCCTAGACCAGAAAAAAACAGTGGGAGCAGAAAGTGGAGACTGCACCATGCACTCCATGTTGAAATGGATTGATGGAGGATGGGAGGAAGTCTAGGGTGCTCTTTTCCTCTCTGTTTTTAAGCACTTGGCTTTGCTGGTTCAGAGGTATGAATTGTATGAAGCATTGCCTGAAAAATCTTCAAGAGCTTACTCTGGGGCATGTAGATACAGTCCAGAATGACATTTGTTCAAATCAGCTTCTGAGGAAGGTAAGGTAAGGGTTTTTCTTCTTGCTGGCCTTACCCAGCTCATCCTGGAAACTCAGCACAGTTTTGCAATTCTGAGCTGCAGCATTCAATTCCAAACGGAATTGTGCCTAATGTTGGGTGAGATGTTTCTTATAGCAGACAGAGATGTTATACATGTTATACAGGCCATTCCCCAGGGGAGTTCATGGCCTGCAAATGTGGAAAAGCTCTAGTAGCCCATTTTCTTTAGATGTTACTTTATTTTTTTCATATTTTCATTCTACTTCTCCTATGTTCTATACAAGGCACAATATTCTCATCCTAGAATTTGAGTCATGTGTTACTGCACTTTCATGGCAGGAAAGCATGAATTTGATCTATTATTATTTTAGTTCTTCTCCTACACTGTGTATTTAGAATTTAGATTAATTACTGCAGTTGGTCTTTAAATATTATTGTAATGCAGGAACTAGGTGTAAATATTCAAATTGGTACTTCTAAGGCTAAATTACTAAAACCATGGTGTACAACACTTGCTGTACAGATTGGTTCCAAAGGGACTTGCTAGGTGCTGAGGGTTTCTAAAACTCACAGCCATGTTTACTCTCTGTTGCTAAATAAGAGACCTAGAGATAAAACTAGAAACATGATGGGATTTGGAAACTTGCATTTTATTAAATTGTTTTTACATTTTTTTTAAAGTAAATATTAGTATGAGCCTATGATGACAGGGAAGCAGAGAAAGAAAGGTGAAACAATCTATTCTAGGTATTGCTGAGTTATTGGAGCTTGCCTCAGTTTTTCACAAGCATGAGCCCTGTAATTAAATAGAATTCACTCCAGCACAGAGGATTTCTGTGAAAGCCTTTGCTCCTCACAAACCTACTTCAGCTCTCTGTGAAGGCAGAGATTTGGCAGAACTGGTGAAGTTCTACCCCAGACAAAAATCCTTGATGAAAATCCCAGTTATGCCATTCAGCCACTGGATGTCCTCATTTTCAAAGGTCTGCAAAGGTTGATCAGCTGGAAAGCCTCGTGTTGTTGACAGTTTGCAGAGCATTGCATAAAAATATTCTGTGTTTATTGGGTGTTGCTAAACTCCAAGCTTACCACCCATGTAGCAATGGAATCAGTTTCACTTACCAAGATAATTGAACTACTAGTACTGGATACAGAACATGTATTCTTAAATCTCTTTTTCTTTTCTTTTTTTGTTATTTTGTTGTTTTTGAGGGGCTTTTTAATGACTTTTCAGTAATTTATGTAACACTTTGCTTTGCAGGACTTGCGTTCCTAAAAACTGAGAAGTACACTACATTTCTTCCTTTTTCCAGTGCTACCTTTGCTGGAATTTACTGCAGTTTTTACTGTGGCTTTGGACAACAGCTTTGTTTTTTAAAGTTCTTATGAATTCTCTAGGGCACATCCCTCTGCATGCAGGAGTCCTGATTGTCTGATCCCACAAAGACTTTGCAAGGGTTAGGTAATCACATTGTGCGTGTAGCTACACCTGCCCAGAGAGCTTAACTTTGCTTCCTCTCAGAATCATAGAATTGTTTGGATTTGAAACAGCCTCAAAGATCATCTAGTTCCAATGCCCCTGCCATAGACAGGGACACCTTTCACTCAACCACGTTGCTCAGAGCCCCATCCAACCTGGCCTGCTTTCTCCTGCAGCTCATGAGCCATCACCACCCACCTTTCCTTGGCTGCAGGCTCCCCTGCCTGCACCATCACAGAAGGCATTTCTCAGCCCAAGCTTCCCCTGCAGCTAAAGCTCTCATCCAGCCTCCTCATTCTTGCAGCTCTAATGGCATAATCCTCATTGCCAAACATTCCTTCCTTCTGATTATGATTTTACATTGCATGTCAGACACCCTCCAACAACTTATAAAAATCTGAGCTGGCAGAAGGATTGACAATGGCCTGTCTGTAGTGCATGTGGGCTTCATGTTTGTTCATGAAATATGGAAAATGCATTCATGAAAATCTGTATTGCTGATGTTTTTCAGTTTGAAATTTCAAGGAAAAAAGGTCTACTTCTCTTAGCTTTCTGCCTTTTATTTCTTTAATTAAAGCTGCTCTTAAACCACATTCTACCAAGGCAGCAGCTTGTACTTGCTAAATATTTGTTTGAAATTGTGAAAGCAGGTTTTACTGTGAGTGGAAGACAAACTCGTAAAAAAAAAGGCTTCTTTCCTTCATTAGCGAAACTCACCTTCTGGTATTAATGGATACACTTACACTAGATACCTCCCCTTCATGTACCAGTTTTGTTCTTACCAGGCTGATGCCTAAGGCACATCTCCAGCAGGAGTCAGCCTCTGTAGCTGCTGAAGTCTCCTAAGATGACTGATGCCAGGTATGCATTTATTTATCTCCTCACTCAGTAGTTCAGCACTGGGTGAGTGCTTAAGAAAAAGAGATGACCGTGTTATGTTTCCACACACTGCTCTGCAGGACTGGTAGATGCTCATGGAAAGTTGCTCACCCCCTTTGTGTTCTTTCATGCAGACTGTGGAAAGGGAGTCATGCCCAGAGCTGCTCAAGTGGGCAGAAACCTGGGGTGCTCCTGATAAGATTCTCAGTCCTGGAATTTGCTTCAGCTAAGTAATGGTGGTGATTTCTGGACTCTGGAACAAGAGTTCATGAATTTCTTTCAAAATTCATGTGAAAGATTCGGAAGATGGAAGACAGAGAAAAAACCACCATGGGCAGATCTGGATGACACAATTCTAGTCACAATTCTGTTACCTTAATCCCAAGTATGTGCTTATGTTTCCATAATGGGGAGAAGAGCCAAGGGTGGTAGGAGCAGATGGCTCTGCAGACACAGTGAGGAGCAAAGAGCAGCTTCTGAAGAAGACGGGTGTTGCAGGACTTCTCTCATCCCAGAACTGCCAGCAGCTGAGGAGACAGGAAATGGTTGACTGGAAATGAGCTCTCCACTCTTGGAGACGAACTTGGCTGTGGGAGTGAATCAGAAGTCATTTCCCTGCCCTAGAAACTGTGATAGTGCTCTGAAATTTGCTCACCTTAGGCTAAATGATTGTCTCTCAGAAAACACAGCTTCTAAACTGCTTAGGAACTGGTGACAGCCTGCAGACTACTTAGCCTTCTCCCTCTAGGTGAGGACTTACTGATCCCTTTCTGTCATTCTGAAGGGCATTGTGGGCCATGCAAGCAGTGGTGGCAAAAACAAGTGAAGAAGAAATAGGATTGGAGTCCAGCATCTATGTACTGAGGTGGGACACTTCCACTTTTGCCTCTGTTACTCATGGTCATTCTTGGAGAGCTGAAGCCTGCTGGTATTTTGCAGGGATCTACCTACTCTTTCCTCTTGTGGCTTTTGAAGAACTCTTTGGAAAATGTTGGGTGCTGCTTTTCTGGATTGTAAAACTGGAGATTTAACTTGGAGTGATGAAAAGAGATTAAAGGTTTTGAAAGCAGCAAACCCTAGATTTATATTAAACCCAGAGGATTTTGCTTCCTCAGTACAAAAGCCCTGATGCAGCTCAAAATCAATAATTGATCTATTTCCATTTACAGATACATCTGCATTCATTCAGGCTAGGAAAACTTATTCCTGGGTGCAAATTTTCCTTTTAAGCAGCTTGTACTCAGGCTGCCTACATATGTATCTGTTCATCAAGTGGGCAACACTTAGTCCCTTCTAGAAATGAGCCAGGGACATTTTTTTCTACAGGAAGCCAAGAGTAGGACTAACAAGACAGATGGAAGCTGCTGAACTGGTACACAGCTTGTTAGGGAAGTGCAGAGCCCTTTAAAGCTGAGGCTGCAGCCAGGATTTACCTCTTGAGAAATGGCAGCAATCCCCAAAGTAAGTAGTTTGCATGGGCTACAAATCTGCTTCAAAATAAGCAGCATGGATGCAGCCAGTGAGGCTGAACTCCAAATAAACCCTTTTTATTTCAGCTATAATATGGGGTGATGCTGAGCACAAACATATTGTGACTCTCCCTGTTTGGTGCTCTGTATCCCAGATTGCTGACTGTGCAGCCACACCGAGCTGTGGGTCACACATCTATAGCCCTTACATAGATAAAAATTCCTGCTATGTTAACAACAGATCTGTGAGGAATTTTGGTTTTGCTTCAGGTGGTTAATGAACCAGTGTTTTGCTACAGCTGGATGCTTAATGCAGCACCTGCACAGCCTGAGCAGCACGACACAGTCCATGGAGGATTTGTGGGATTTTTAGCTGCTAAATACTAGGCTTGTTACATGCATGTGCTGCTGGGCCTTTGTGAACTGATTTTTATTTTTATTTTTTTTTCTCAAAGGAATCTTGGACAAGTTTCATGATTGTGGCACCAAAAGCCCCATTGGTGGCAGGAGGCTGAGCCTGCTGCTTTCTTGTAAAAAGGCTCTTTTTTTGTCCAAAGCAAATGGTCACAGCAGCAAAACCACTGTGCATCTTTGCAAGATACACATAGTGTATTGTCTGCTAAGTGTATTCTTAAAACCAGATGATAATTTCAGCTGAAACTTTCTTAAAATACCTGAATCTGAGCCAGACATGTAAGGCAGAAGACATTGTCCTGCCAGTTGGAGTCTGGGGAGGTTGCAAGCAAGTAGAAACTAGATCTTACAGAGGGAAGTACTGGGCTAGCTATAGATGGAGATTATAATCTCTTTGCATTGCTCCTGATGACAGAAGGACAAAAGGTGCCCTTCTGCTTCCTAGGGAGGTTTCCAGATTAAAGAAAGGGCCTTTGTTTTTGATGAGGGGGATTTTGGCTGAGGAAAGTTAGCAGGGAAGCCAAGATAGGAAACCTGCAGCAGCTTGGCATTGTGTGTGAGGTAGAAGCTGCCCATTTGGTGCTAAGTGTATCTCCAGGAGCTAGAACGGGCAAGATGCTTTTGGTTTTGGCTTTATTTATAGCTGTTGTGTACTCTCAACTTCTCTCTTTTCAGCTTGCAGCCCTGAGTTCAATTAAAAATACGGCATAAAGCTTCCCACCTTCCAAAAAATAAATGATGTGATCTCATGGTGGTCCTGTAGGAGATGCACAGGGTTGAAGTGGGAGATTGAAAAGAATCAAGGAAAAACTGCATCACACAGCTATATCTGTATAAGGCCCAATATCTTTATCTGAGGATCAGATTCCTGCTGAGATTTTGCTTGAGGGGAGCTTGTCCTTCCTGCTGGGAAGAGGCACAGGGTGAGCCACAATCTTTCCCACACCATGGCTGTGTTGGGAAAGTTGGAGGAAAAGTGACATAGGGGAAAGGGGGCCCTGGGTGGGCTCTGTTTCTTTGGGGTAGCCCACGTCCCAGCAGCACTTCTGCCTGGAGACAACCCCATCTGTACAGCTCCTAAACCTGAAAGCACTGATGTATCTGGACAGCCTCAACCAAGGAATCCCATGGCAGGGAGTGGGAGATGAGAAGTCAAGTCCCTGCCACAAGCAAAGAGCTTGGCGCCATGCATGGCAAAGTGGTATGGACAGCTAGGCTGCAAAATTACAGCCAAAATTACAAGCTGCTGCTTGCCAACTGTGTGGCTGGAAGGAGCTGCCAGAGCAGACTGGGTTTCCTTCTCACCCCTGTCTGGCCTCCTGTCAGCCTACGCCTCTGCACACTGCCTGGACAAACTAAAAACTGGAAATAGAAATACAGAATTAAAAACTTGAATAAAATGTCCAGGCTCAGGGTCTGTGTTTCTGTGATGGCTGGAAAACTAGTGGGCATTTCACAATTAAAACTGAGCAGTATCCACAGTGGGCGGAGGTTCTTCCATGCCAGAATTCCCACAATGGGCAAGACAGGATGGATATTGCACCTCTGGTGTCAGCTGGAAGAAGCCTATTTCGTGAAGCACCAGGCCCTTTTCTGGTCCACATGTTTTCACATTTGCAGTCATCTCAGATCTTCTCACAATCAAATTAACTTCAATATTTTCTTCCAACAGAAAACAGTCTTAACTGAGCACATGGTACCTTGGAAAACCTCTTCTCCCATAAAATCACCAAGGATAGGTAGAGTAGCTCTGTGTGATGGGACCTACAGTGATCATCTAGCTGAGCTTCTGGGCTGGTGGAAGTTCCTTGCAGTTAGGAGTTTGCTGAAGGGTCACACTCCAGCCCACTTTGCTTTCCCTTTACTCCTTCTGTTTGCCTGCAGAGCTTTGGAGGTGTGTGCATGGACTTCCTAGTTCACCACTGTATCTCTGCTTGCCAAGTGTTTACTTGACCTAAATTCTTTTGAAAACCATCATTTGTGACAACTTAGCTCAGGCTTTACAGAACTGGGTAGCTGATTAATAAGTACTGTGAACTGGACTCACAAGCTCTGACATTTTATTAACAGTACAAGCAGGTTTTTTTTTTAATTTTATTTTTTTTTTAATGCTACTGATTTCTTGAAATATATTTTTTCTCTAACTGTAAGATTGAGCTGTTGTATATATGTCCTAAATTGTTAGTTTACCTTTCAGTCCTCAGCATAACATCTCTTCAGGAAGGGATTTAATTCTGAAGACAGTTTGGATTCTTTCTGAGTAGCTACATTGTAGCAGGTAACTCACTGGATTCAGATGTCTGCTTTTAATGCCAGTTGTTATTGTGACATGATTAAAGGCAGAAAAATATTTTACCTGGTGCAGTGGCTTACTATAATTTTTCCTTTTGGTATTCCAAATAATTACTGTTATATTTTATTTTCCTTGGTCTAATTCCTTAAATAAGCAACATTCACAGTTCAGTTCCTCTTTCTCTAAGGAGAAATATCAGAAATTTCTTCATTCATTTTCCTGAAGATCAGTAACACTTTTATAACATGGTATTTTATAATTTAATTTTTAAAAAAATCTTCTGTGGTAAAATTCATTGAAGTACAGCTTTCCAATTAACATGCATTTATATGAGCTAATATAGGAAATTAGTGAAGGATAGACTTAATGTTAAACTTGCATTTCTGAATGCTAAATGTGGAATTGTGTGTGTGCAATTGTTGATAATACCCCATTTAACTATTGTAAGGGCATTGAATTCCATTCCAGCTGAGAGGAAGAAAATAAGAAACCACATATAAAAAACATTACGAGCCAGTCAAAATACTCTTCATTGCTATAAAATTTACATTAGCTGTGGTACTAGCTGCTTCTTCCTACTTTCCATAAAACATGCTCCAGGTCCATCAGTGAGTCCATGAAATGATGGGCTGTAAGAGTGCTGCTGATACGGGTTCTTGACATGCCAAGTGGTGTTCCTTGTCACCACCCTTGCACTGGTGGGAACCACCAGCTCAGCTTCCCCAAGAGAGATGTGACCCCCTGACCCTTGCAATGCTGAAAGCCCACGGGAAGCCAGGGGTGGGGAAAGGAAAAAGCCCATCCCGGCTGCCAGACTGTCTTTTTTCCTTATTTGCATAAACATATTATTTGTTCTCCTGGCCAAAGAAGATGAGGGGTGTCAGCCCTTGAAAGTTGGTGTGAAATACGAAACTACTGGATACAATGCAACCACGTATGACTGGCCACTCCTTACAAACGAAACTGAAGCAAGAAGGATTAAATCAAAGTAATACCTCATGTGATTACAGCTCATTGTGTTCAAATAAAAGCTGACGTTAACATGAGGGATTTGTTTGGCAGTGGGGGTGGAGAGGATAGGAGATGCTACAACTTCTGCTCACAGTGATTGCTATTTATAACACTGTAAAACCACAGTGAATGTGTTAAATGCGCTGCCACGAGCGCGTGCCACTTCAGCTTGGTATTATGGGTATAATAATTTATTGTGGCTCTTAGCTGTGCCTTTGTACTAGTAATGCATTATGTGATCCTCTATCAGTTATTCTAGGCATACAAAAACCTTGTAGATGTGGTGGTACCTGTGATGATTAAACTATAATTTGTAACTGTAGCTGTGTAATCGGTATGGGAACGCTTTACAGTCACATCTACCTGCTGATTTTACTGCCCTCATCTAAACAATTTACATAGAAACGAAGAACAAATGAGACCAGAGTCCTCAGCCAGCAAAACTGAGCAAAGCGAAGTATGTCAGTGCTAATTACCTCCAGCACCCTGCTGGGGCTGCCTCTCAGCAGCTCTGCAGGCTGTGGTACAGTGGATTCGGTAGTATTCCTGTTTAATTTGCTCAGAGATGCTGGGGAACTAATCTTCCAGCAGAAATCCAGTGCTAGTTAAATTATTTTTCCCCAAAACTAGTCCTGTTAGCTGTAGTACTTGGGTCTTTCTGTCTTCATATTCTTCTTGTTTTGCCCTGGATTCTCTGTGCCATGTAACCGTATCTCTTCATAGCAAGGCTTAGAAATCTGGGGAAGGAAGAAGTCCTGAATGCAGAAAGAGACTTCAGGAACTTGGTCTGCTTTGTTTTAATTTTATCTGTGTGGGGGTTTTGTTTGGTTTTAGGTTTTTTTTCCATTTTTTTAGTTATTCATTGTAATTTTCCTAGTGCTAAGTGGATTTTGAGCTATGAACTTTATGAATTACTTAAACTATGCTGATGCAAAATCTATTTCTATCCATTCTTTATGTTTTCTTTATATCCTACTATGTACATTACTATTAAATTCTGATTATTCTGAGTATTACTGCTTTCCTTGTAGCAGCGCTAGCCTCCTCTGCACTCACTCAAGCCTATGGATATCCTTGCTCTAGGCCTTTTTATAAGAATCTCAACTTGAAACTTGGCGTTCTTTGCTTGAATTGCCTTTTGACAAGCCACAAAGCAATTCTGTCTGAGCTGTGCTGAGGAGGGAGAGCTACAGCATGACCTTGCTCTTGCTTCTTTCAAACCATAACTTCCAGGAACACTCCTGAGATCAGTCCAGCCTTATCTGTATTTCACATTTCATTGTCTGAGTTCTTTGTAAGTCACAGAAACCTAATTTTTTGTTTGGGATCACAAGCGATGATGGTATCTAGTAAGAGAAATTGAGATTTTCAGCACTGAAGCTCTTGGCTAAATGCCCAGACCAGGCTGGAGTGACTCTTTATTTGATGGACTTAGGACATTAATTTTTTTGGTCATGACCAGTCTCCCAGGTTTCAACTATGAAGTGAGTGTGTGTATAACTGGTACCCCTGGTGTCATTCTCAACAGAGAGCCCTGGAAGCACCGAACTGTTCAGCAGGGTGATCTCTTGCACTCAACACAGCTCTGCTGGCAATGCCATGCAGGAGAGTTTGCTCACCTCCTGCTGTGTATGTCCTGCAAATACCCGGCTACAACCTTTGTTAATGAGCACCTTAACACCATTTAACAGGGGCAGCAGGGACTGTCACAAACCCTGGTGTGGGCTGCCCGATCACAGTGCGAATAGCAGGAAGATATGTGACCTGTGATCTCACAGTGAGAGCAGACTGAATCTGTTCCCCTCTGAATCAGAGCTGGTGGAAGTCTGACCTTGTCTGCACAAGACTGAAGAAAGTGGTCGGCCGAGAAAGAAGCACAAAGCTGCTCCCCACACTCACTCCTCCTGCAGAAGAGGTAGTGGCTCTACCTCTCTTATCAAATGGCAGATGGAACCAGGTAATCCTCCTGCAGGACTGCGAGACCAGCACACCTTAATTCCTTCTGCATGTGAGCCACACCTTTGCTTGCTGGGGAAATGTGCAATGCAGCAGGACTGCTTCTATCAGAGAGGGCAACACTGCTCTGACCCCTGGGGGCACAGTGCCCCAAGTAATAAGGTTGTCAGGTATGTGTTAGTATGAATCCTGGCAACTTGCTGTCCTCCTTTCTCACAACTTGCATGCCTGGCTATAGCTTCTAGTTACTGCATTGTATCACAATTCTCTTTTCTCACACATTTTTTAAGACCTCTGCCACCAAAACTTGTCCCAATATGAGATGTCTTCATTTAGGGAAGGCTTTTTTTTTGCTGCTATTTTTTAAGTGTAGAAGAACCACAGATACCAGTAACTTATTACACTGACCAAAGCTGAACAAATTTGCTTGCTTGGGAGGTTGCTTTCTGCAGTGAGAGTACTATTTTCTCAAGAATGGCACTGGTTTGCCTTTTGACCTCAGTGCCTTTATCCACACCATAGCTTCAGGCTATACCTTCACCTCTGCAGTGGGCCAGGGGCTCTAGCTCTGATTTAATGTCCTAAGCTTCCAAGGATTTTATCAAAATCCTATGACAGTAGCTGTCCACCTTAGAGAAGGGAAAGATCTTTATCCTTGTATTGAGTGTCAGCTGGTGAAGGCAGATCTCATAAATAAGTATTAAGCTTTCTTGCCATCACTCTGTCCCCTGGACTCCCTGAGACTCATGAGAAGCGTGCAAATAGTTTGACTCATTTTTCATTAAAGTACACAGACTCACCCGATTGTCAGTCACCCTCCTGTTACTGCCTAGACTTGTCACAGCAAAGCCTAGTCATGAGACACATGACAGCATCTGCAGAAGTGACATCTCATGTCAGATTTTGTGTCCATGTCATGGAAGAAAGGTTTAAGCTGTTTACAAGCATCTGAGACAATCAGTGTAGTGCTGGGATCTGAAGTCCTCTTTGTCTGGAAGGCATGCTGGGCATTTCTCCCAAATGGCACAGAGGATGGTGGGACAGAGAGCAGCATAAGATGGTGAGAGAACCTTTCCACTGAGGCCACTGCTAGAGCTCTTGCCTGTTGTTAGATTCAGCTGTGGAACAATGTGGATGCTTCCAGACAAGCAGAAGATGGACACAAGGTCCTGAGGTGCCACTGACCAGTCTGTTTTTTAGAGCTGGAGTTCAGGAGGCTATGTGTTCATCCTTCTGTTTGGCAATTAAGCAAGTCACGTTGTTCTCCAGTTTCAAATACTTTGGTTTATCCCATCCCCATGATGTAGTCTTTGTAGTATTCCGTGTCCTAGGTAAACTGGGGGTAGTCAGCAGTAGCCCTCCCTTGTTCATGTGCCCTGCTGCATGGCTCCTCTGTAGTCTCACTTCTTCAGAGGGTTCCCTAGGAACAGAGGCACTAAGGTCACAGCAAATCTGCTGTTGGTCACAGAGGCTTGTGAACAGTTCGAGCCTTGTATCTGCCTCAATATTTGTTCATTTGATCTCTGCTGAGCCTCCACGTTCCCTGCATCTGGTTCAATACCTTCAGTGTCAAATCTTGGGTTGGAGCTGCCATGAGAAGATTGATTTTCTGAACCTAGCTCCTCTGCCTGGCATCAGGGAGGACCAGCAGCTGCAAGAAGTGCATCTGAAGTGCCTGGCTGGCCCTGGCTGGAACCCACTAATTGTGACAGAGATGGTTCTCCTCATCTCCACCTCTGAAATCTGGGCAGCTTCCTGCATCCCTGTCTTTGCCAAGCTCTGCCAGCACACAACAGGTTGGTTTGATTTTCTCCTGTCGAAGTTATCTAACCTCCTGCTGCGGGGCTGGGAAGGCTTGGGAGTGCTGGTGCGTGCCTGCCCTGTTTCTGACCACATGTGAACACATTTATGAATGCTCTTTTGAAATTACTGAATATATTGATGGAAGGAAGAAACTATTGGTACTGACAGATCTTTTAAAAATATATTTATAAGAAAAAGTTAACATTTTTAAAGTTTCTTGTTTGGTAGGTCTGCAAAGAGTAACAGCATGCAAGTACCTAAAATGTTGTTTTTAAAACCAAAAAATAGGCAGATCACTCCAATTCCCACAGAAATTTAACAAGTGCAGCTTGTAAGATTCATCAGCTGGTTTAAGAAGAACCCAACAATAAATACATTGCAACTTTGTAAGATTAAGTATTGTTGGTACCATGCAGGGATTGAAGAACAGAGACAAGTACAATGAACTCCACCTCTCCCATATTCCTATATCTGCACCCAATTATAATTATGCAAGAAATTAGCAATATTTCAAGAACAGCGCTGATGTTAACTGCCTGTTTTCCAAAGTATTTTGTATTGCTGTGTAGATTACAAAATTGCTATTATGCAACCAGAAAGACGAGATCTTTTAAGGCTGTTTTGCCATCAGAACTCAGGAGCACATCGCCCCACTCACAAGGGTGTGGAGTGGGAATGCCGGAGCCCAGAGCCGGTGGACACGGGCAGAGGACTGCCGGAGTATTTGTCTTTGTTAACCCTTGTGACCTAACGATTGCCCCTTTCAAAGTGGATTAAACCCCCCCATATTTCAGAAGCCTTGAGGATAGAATATATTTCTCTCTTTTCTTTTCTTTAAACTTTTTTTTAAACTTTTTTTTTTAATGTTAGACCAATGCAATTTGAGAGGGAAAATATTATTCACGGCCATGTACCTATAGTGCGTTCCATGCATTTTACTGCGTTACTTTCCAGACAGTGTTCTAACAATTGAAAAGAAACTGTGAGCGTGGTCTGCGCACACTCCCGCTCGGTGTTCCCGGGCGCTTCAGGTAGGGATCGGCATGTCCCAGAGTCGGTAAAATGAGCGTCCCAAACCGCTCCCCGGCACTCCCGGTGATTGCGGACGCCACCGCTCCGACAGCAGCTGCCGCCCGCCGCGCTGGGCGCTGGCCGAGCCCGCCCGGGGCGGCTGCGGGCCCGGCCGCTGCTGGGGGAGCCGCGCCCCGCCAGTCCCCCGGGCGGAGGGGTGCGGTGCGAACCCCGCAGCCCGGGCAGCACGCTACGCTTCCAGCTGGGGGAAGCTCCTTGCCGGCGCCGCTTTTTTTTCCCCTTGGCAGAAAGTTGTACGGCCGCCCGCCCCCGGCAGCCCGGGGCGAGGCGGCGCCGGGGCGGGAGCGGGGAGCTGTGAGAGCGGCGGGCCGGGTCCGGGCCCGGGCCCGGGCCCGGGGCGGGGCAGGGCGGCAGGGCCCGGCCCCGCTGATGTCAGCCGGGACGGGGGAGGAGAGGAGGGGGAGCGGGAGCGGCCGCCCGTGTTCCGGGTCAGGCGCGGGAATGCGCGGCGACGGCCGGCAGCGCTGCGCTCGGGGCCCCGCGATGCCCCTGCGGAGAGGACAGCGGCCCGCCGAGAGGCACTAGGGGGACGCCCCCGGTTCCGCCCCGCTCCGGCTCCCGCCCATTGTTCTCCCGGGGCCGCCGCGCTCGCCCGGGGCTGCTTCCCGCCGGTGGCGGCGGCGCGCTGGATGCGGCTTGCGGCCGCTGGCTCGCCGGGACCCGCGCTGCGCGGCGGCGGAGCGGGCAGCAGCTCCCGCGGCCGGCGGCGAGGAGGGGGCGGCGGTGAGCGGCGGCGCCCGCCCCGCGGCCCCCGGCGGCGGGGCGATGTTCCACTGCATCCCCCTGTGGCGGTGCAACCGCCATGTGGAGTCCATCGACAAGCGGCACTGCTCGCTGGCCGCCGTGCCCGAGGAAATCTACCGCTACAGCCGCAGCCTGGAGGAGCTCCTGCTGGACGCCAACCAGCTCCGCGAGCTGCCCAAGGTGAGCGGGAATGGCAGCGGGGGCCAGGTGAGCTGAGCTGCCCCGGCAGGTGCCGGCCGCACTCCCCGGTCCAGCGCCCGCACCGAGGTGGCGGTGAGGGGCTCCTGGGGCCGTGGGTCTGTGGTAGCAGCCCCTTGCAGTTGTCGGAAGAGCCGGAGTTTCAGGTTAGCGTTTCCCCGGAGTTTCATGGGAAATGAGCTTTCAGGAGCAAAACCTGGAGATCCGCATCCTGGGGCAGGACAGGTCCTGTTGGAGGGCAGGGGGGTTGGTGCCGGAGTCGCAGGACATGAGTGTATATTGTGATTAACATGCACGTCATCGGAATTACGAGACCTTGGAGGGTATTCAGCCCTCCCCTTTTTTCCCCTTTCGGAAGATACTATCTGCTCCGTACATGGGAAAACCAAAACCCTCCAGCAGATAACCGCGTTCCCGTTTCTGCCTTCTACTCCTGGAAACTTCACTGTGCAAAACACGAGAGACGAATAAGCCTTTCCTGTGTCTCAGTCTAAGTCCCGCGCAGTTGTCAGTGTTTTGCTTCTCACTTGAAACATGTACTCCGAGTTTTATGCATACTGTATTTTTGGTATTATTGTCAAAGGTGAATTCACTTTAAATTCAACATGGTTTTGAGACCTTGAAGTATTACCTACCAGTGTGCCTCTCCAGGTGGCACTTGCAGATTTTGCCAAAGGACTCCATGCGAGTGATTCCAGCCAGGCACTGCGGCTCCACAGATGCAGAGGGGCTGGGAGGCATGCTCCTCTTCTGACTTGAGGACCCACGGACTTTTTCCCCCGTGTTTGTTCTTTAAACTTTGGACAACTCAGAAGCCTTTGTGAGTTGTGGTTGGTAGAGTTTGACACGGGAAGTGTTACCTGGAAGCTACATCTTAAAGCTATGTGGACTCTTACTAACTTGGAATCCTGAAGAAGAAGCTGAACTCATTAGCCAGAAAATTTTTCAAAAGCACCTTTGTTTGCACCTGAATCAAAGTTGCTCTGTTCATACCCAGACTTAAACAGCCTTACTTTTTCCTTTTTGAAATTCAGTGCACTCACATACACTCTCTTTTTTCCACTCTACATAGTGTAAAGAGTAATCGGGGTGGCTAGGTTTTCCTTCAGACAGTAGTAAAAATACTCAGTTGGACTGATGTGTTAAATTTGGCTTTTTCTTTTGAAAAACCTGGGCGCAAGTTTGCATCTTGTTGTGACTGAACTCTTTATCCTTCTGAAGTAGGGCAAAACTGGTTTGCATAGCCTGTGTGTGGGTGCTATTTTTACTTCCAGCAGTTTTTGCTGGCTTTGTGCACAGACCAAACTTAGGAGTCCCTTTGTAATAGACCTTTCTTATTAGTGTTGGCTTTCAGGCTTGTACACATCATGTTACAGGGGTATTTAATGTGTGTGACTAAAATCCCATTGACACCAATGGCTCTCAGATTTAAAAAAAAAGTAAAAAATTCACCACTGACTTGTTGCTGTGTACAAATGTAAAGGATGCTGTCTGTTCATGGTGTTATATGGTATTAGTTTCTGTAAATAGAATGTAGCTATTTACTGTTTCTCTTCTATTCCTTGAACCATAATATATGAAACAGCCTTTTTTTGCCCTGTGATGCTTAGAGACCACTTTTTTCCCATTAGTTGCATGTGACTAAGCTTTACATCCCATACCTGTAAGAAATAGCTGTGAGGGGGTTAAAAAACTCCAAAAATCAGCCTAGGCTCCTTGGCATTGTGGTGGAATCAAGCAGAAGTTGAAGTTGGAAAGAAAGTTCTTTTTGTCTTTTTTTTTTTTTTTTTTTTTTTTTTATGTGCATGGATCGTGTTACAGGAGTGCCTAAATATACTGTAGGAATATGTTTGTGGGTTTTTAGCTGGACTGGGAGGAATCTGAAGAAATAGAACCACATGAACATACTTGTATCTGTCCTAAGTACTTTGTGCCTTGTCAGCAGTGCAGGGAGGCATTTTTATTGGGGCTTCCTGCACAAACCTATGAACTTTCCTTGTCAGTTTTTTATTAATGATTTCTGATAAATGGAATAGAGCGCCATCACCTCATTTAAGTGTTGACTCTGCAGAATATTGAGGTACAAAAACAGAGCTGCAGTCCTGAATATGAAACTAATGTATTGAAGGTGAAACTGATGGGAAGAGCCCTGTTCAACTTTTCTACCAGCAGATACTTCTGAAAGTTCTCCTCTAGGAATCTGGTTGAGGAGACTCATGGGAGATCTCTCAGTGGAAGGTAGCTACAGCATACATTGCTCATTGCTGTTACATTTAAAGGGTAGTGTCAATGCAAAGGACAGATTCAGAATTGGTAATCAGTGCAAAAAGCTGGGGTAGACCATACCTCTGGTAGAGGAAGAATGGGGGAAATCATCAGAGTGTGTAATTAACAAACTGTTGGGTCAGCATAGATAAAAGTGGTTGTTACATCCTTAATTTAGTGTAATTAATTATATTACCTTCATTAAGTTTCTTCTCTATGCACATAAAGGCAGTAATACAAAATCAAGCTAGATTTGGGCTGAGCTGAGGCCTAAACAAGTCAGGAGAATTATGTAATTCTCAGTGGCTGGTTAGTTAGGTGTTTTTCAGTGCTTGTTGAAGTCCTAAGTTCACAGTGATCTGTGCCAGTTCCTGGTGAATCACCTGTGGGCTGTGCTGATGCCATAATATAATCCTTCAACGCTGATAAGGTGTTTGTGTTGCTGAGATGGCTGTGATGCTCCTTAGGAAATTGCTGCTGTAAAGCCTCACTTGGCACAGTGAAGAAGAATCGCCCTGTAAACTCTATCACTTGCAGCAGAAGTTGCCATGGATGGAGGAGGAAACCCCAGCTCTGCTGCTCAGCTCTTCATTGTGCACACAGGTAGTTCAGACTCATTTCCCCAGTGTGGGCAGCTATGGTCTTTTAAAGCAGGCAGGAGGTCTTGTAAAGCTTCTCTGAAATCGAGTAGATATTGGTGAGTTCTTTTACCAACTTTGCCATGGCTACCAGACAGACAGTGATGATGGCTTTATTTCTAGACATGCACTTTCCATCCACTTGTATTTTTTTTTCATCCCTTCAAATGTAAAGCTTTCTGAGGGAGATAAATATCAGCAAGTGGAATGATGAAATATGTGGACCTGCTGCATTTCTCTCAAGCTGATGAGGCAATTTGTGTTGGATGCACACGCTTTTCCCCTCCCCTCCCGGTTCTCTCTGCCCCCATTTCTATCAAGTAGAAATAAAAGGTGTTCTTTGGTTGGTTTGATCCAATACACCAGTAAAAGAATATACTCTAATACATCCTAAAATCTCCATTTTGAGAAACAGAAGCAGTCCTAGGCTTTGTTTAATTTGTAGTCCTTCCTAGCATACTTAAAACCTCTCATATTCTAGAATAAGCTAGTAGAATGTGGTGTGTGTTAGGGTGTTAATGAAAAAACCCAAAAGAAGAAACACACATAAAAATCCTATCAAAATAGGAAGAAAACTTAGAGAATTGCTGTAGCATCTTGAAGGAAAATGACAAGCAGGACTCAGCACTATTGCTGAATTGTTATGAGAGTCATGTGAAATATCCTCAGGAGAAGCAAGGAGTACTTGAATCATGTTGAGGGAATTACTTTGCTAGTTTTACTTCTGTTCTGTAAGCTGACCAAAGTGCATGGTAGAATTCTTCACCTTTTTCTGAGGGGAGAGGGTATGAAGGGTTCATCAGGAAAGCACCTGAAAAGAAATGTCTGAGAAGCAGAGAGAGGTGCCCCTGTTATTTCTACTCTTTCCACCTGTTTGCTTCCTTGTGCATTAACATGTGGACCAGAAAAAGAACTGTTTCTCTGATCCCCTATTCCCTACAAATACTTTTTTTTTTACCAAGTTGTATCTGTCAGCATTTTAAGAATATAAGGTAATAATTTTTGTTTGTAGAGTAACTTAATGGTTTTTTATATAATTTTGCTGCTGCACATTTGGTTTCCCATGTCAGTAAGTGAATCTTTGTCGAGGTTTCCTTAGCTGCTCTGCTGGATCCCTGGGCCTCTTCTTCACTCCATTCCCCAGTTACATGATGCAGAACTTGTTCTTATGTTGACAGCGACCTTTTTCTGTCTTTACCCCTGATGTCTCAGACTCCTCACCCTGCATGTTCATACTTTCCCATCCTCCCCCATCCTTCATGTTCCAGGATCTTTCTTATTTCCTCCAACCTAAAGAGCTCTGTCTGCCGTCTGTTGCTGATGCTTTGCTTCCTCTCCTGTCCATTCTGTGCTGGGTTCTTGACTGCCCTTGCAAACATCCCTTTCCTTTTTACTCTGCTCTTTCCCCTTCCTTTCTGCTGCCTCCCAGGTTCCCTCGTCTGCTCTTGCCCTTCTTGCAGGATAAGCCAGCCTGGTGGGATGTGCTGGAGGAGCAAGCTGTATACTATTAAGCTGCTGGTGGTTTTCCACAATAATGAAGTCTCTCTGAAGCCTTTCTCAGCAGATGTGGCTGTTTTCCCACAGAACAGCAATTTCTAGCTGTCAGCATGCTTCTTGCCACTTCTGTTTTACAAGACAAATTAAAGAGCTGCACCCTTTGGTCTGAAAAGGATGGGCTATGTATTGAGCTGGTGGTAAAGTGTAGCTCTTAACTTGCTTAAATAATTCCTTCTCCTATGTTGGATCCCATGTGCCTTCTGTTGATTATTTTGTGTATCTGATTTTATTGGGAGAAAAAAAAAGTGGTTGCCAGTGTGCATAGAGTGACTTAAAAATGTAGGTTTTGTGTTTTTTTTCTAAACCCATAGCATTTTTATTTTCCTTGGGAGTGAAAACTTGAGGAATTTTTCAACTCATGCTGTAATGTGCAGTATATAATTTGCTGCATGTCAAAAACTATTCTTCACTGAAGAGTAGGCTTTCTGGCAAATTGCTTTGATGGAAGAAAATAACACATTCTGCATGATGCGTTTCAATAGCTTTTCTAATGAAAAGCATCAGATAAAAGTAAAATGCTTTCAATTCTATAGATCAGTCTGTAGTTGATGAAATGGTGTTTTCTACTCCCGTACATTAGAATTTAAGGGCAAATACATCCCGTCAGTTTAATTTCTCTGTGATTCAAATTTGCAGTACAAAACTGAATCCCAGCATATTTCTTTCTCCAGTGATAGAAAAAAAAATAATCTTAGTAAATCACAGCATTCTTTGCATTGGTGGGTGGTGGAAAGAGCTTATAACACTTGTTTTGCTGCTGTTTTGTCTTGCTGCTGCTCAGTTCTTTAACTCAAAGAATAAAGACCACTTTCCCATGATACTTCTAGCACATGTTGTTTATGGAAAAACTCCAGTGGCAAAAACAATTTCAGAATTTTTTCTATGCACTTAGTTTAGCCTAAGAGTCTGAGGAAGTTTTTTTTTTCCTTTGGGGAATGATTTTTATGTAGCGTTTGTAAACCTAATGTAGTGCAGCACTGAATCATTTTGCATCTCTGAGCTTACAAATTATATCTGTCATCTGTAATTTTTTTTCTTGGTGTTATATACCAAAGCTTCTCTGTAGAGTTACTAGATAGATGTGAGACCCTTTTCCCAAGAGACCTGTTTAAACCCTGGCCTCTTCTTGTGCCCCAGTTTCTTTGTGAGACATGCTGCTGGTCTGCTGCTGCTTGGCATTCAGCACTGTTGGTATCTCTGTTATTTGTGGTATTGAAAGCCAGGGTGCTGTTATCTTAACAAATCATGTGAAAACTCCTTAAGAAATAGTCCCACTGTTCTTCCCATACCATACCTTTGTCTCAGGAAAAAGCCTCTTCTGGACTGAGTTTCACTGTTCTGTCATTGTTTCTATCATTATGCAACCATAAGCCTGAAAGGCACTTGTTTGGTCAGTGGCCAGTAATCTGTGGAAAGACATGATTATCGTACTATACCTCTCTTTAAATTTGTGTTTATGGCTGCTTAAGTTGTACATATGTAGGAACTTGATTTGCTTTTATTGAATGCATAGATCTCCTTGGGTTTGGAGAGGTGTGGTGGGATGTCTCACGTGGCTGGAGTGCTGCAGTGGACAAACACAGGCTCTTTAAGGACAGGTCAGGATGGCAAGGATGGGGGGTTGCCCTTTGGATGAGAGAATAGCAGGGATCTGTGAAGTTTTTCTTTGGCATGGATGATGGGCCAGCTGAGAGCAGGTTGGGATTAGTGGATGACATTGGTTTGGGTGTCTGCTGTAGACTGCTTGATGAGGATGAAGTAGTAGATAATGGTTTCTTCATGTAACTGGAAGAAGTCTCATGTTTACAAGCTCAGGTGAGGTTTCATACATGGGTTTTGAATGACATGACAGCTGGAAGGACACCACATAAGCAATCCAGGAGTTTTCTGAAGTGCTTTGATGGCTTCCAAACACAGCTGCTCAAGGATTTAATGGACAGAGGTGATCTGTTGGACCTCATACTTAAAAGCAAGAAAAAGCAGGTTGAGATGTGAAGATCAGGGTTGCAGTAGCTGTACTGACCTTGGTCACCTTGGCTGTAGTGCCCATGAGGTGGTGGAGTTCTGGGTTCTGAGGGGAATGAACAGGACAATAAACAGCATCTTGAGAAAACAAACTGGTATGTTCAGGATTCTCCTTGGAAGAGGCTGGTAAAAAAGATGTTTATGCTGCCATTCAGCAGGACAGGGAGAGGCTGGAGAAACGGACAGAGAGGAATCTCATGAAGTTCAGTGAAGAGAAATACAGCTGCACTTGGAGAGAAATAATCCAGTTCTTCAGTACAGGCTGAGGGCCGACCATCTGGAAAACAGTTTTCCAGTAAAAGGCCATGGGTGACCTGGTGGACAAGTTGTCTGTCAGGCAGCAATGCTACTTCATGACAGAGCCAACAATATCCTGGGTTGTGCAACACAAAGCATTGTCAGCAGGTGATCCTTGTTCTCTAGCTAGCACTGGGGAAACAGATCTGGAGTGCTTTGTCTAGTGCTGGGTATCCCAAAAGAAGAGACATAGACATACTGAACATACACTGTAGGGGTCACAAAGACTGTTAAGGGCTTGGAGCATCCCTCAGGAGACAGGGCTAAAGGAGCCAGAATAGTTAAGCCTTGAGAAGAAAAAGGCTGATGGTTGTATATAAATATGTGTTGATCAGCATGAAACCTTGCTTGGGGTGCTCCGTGACCTTACAAGAGGCAGTGGGCAAAGGCTGAAACACAGGGAACTCTGAAATATGAAAATACTTTTTTGCTATGAGGATGGTCAAACACTGGCATGGATTGTCCAGAGAGGTTGTGCAGTCTCTATTCATGAAGGTGCTGTAAACCTGACTGAACATGGTCCTAGGTGACCTTCTCTAGGTGATCCGTGCTTTGAGCAGGGAGTGCACTAGGTGATTTCTAGAGCCCCTTCCAACCTCACCTGTTTTATGATTCTCTAGAGAGCATATCAAAGATTTTGCCTGTCCTTAACTTGGGTGTTTTTAATGATAGAATTGTTGTGGTTTTCAAGATTTATTCACCCTCAAGTGTTTACTTGTTTTACTTTCTGCATTGATAATGTCATGGTGTTTTTGCACATCTTGCTGTAAATCCTTAAAGAAATACCACTGTGTGATTTGAACAAGCATGTATTTAGAGTTAGTATCAGAGAGAGAACTGTGCCACTGGGTGAAGCTGAGGCAGACTGTACACACAGAGTAAAAGTAGTTTTATTGAAAGTTTGAGATTTTTTTCAGTATGACAAATGCTATTTAAAATACTTGCTAAGAGCACTGGTATCTGGAGACTATGTTACCTTTTGTAACCTGTTATGATTTTTGTCAATTAGTACTATCATTCAGTATATATGCTTGAATTATTAAAATCCATAATAGTTTGTAGAGAAGCAACATTGGATCCTTATATTAACATACTTCTAAACATATAGCTCTGTGTTGAAGGCTACAGAGAAGCTTATTACCAGTTAAGTATGTCTAGGTTTGCTCCTCCTAGTTTCCAAATTTTTCTGTTTTATTGCTTTGGACTTGAAGAAATACTTTACCTTCGGACATCAAATGAAAGACCACAGTCTGATGGAAGCAGAGGAAGAACTTTCTCTGCTGTTTCCTAAACAAAGGAAAGTCATTGTCTTCCCTGTTAGTGTCCCTGTGATTGTTCAGAAGATTTTTGAAGTGTGCTTGGTTTGAAATATTTTCTAATGGCAGTTTTGAAATATTTTCTAATGGCAGTTTTTTGTAGTAACAGCTCAGCTCTACTGATTTTTGACCTGAGTTGAAAGTAATTAGGTACTTTAAATACATTTCAATACCTTTAAATACATTTCAATACCTTTAACTTTGTTTTTGTACTGTTGTAGTAAACTGGTAGCATTCCCTTCTCTTTGTGATGTACATAGGTGAGACAAGGTTTGTGGGCAGAGATTATACATCTGTACCTCTAAAATAAATTTTATGATTACACATAGAGTTATTTTTCTAATTATATCAGTTGGTCAAAAATAAAGACATTACCTCCTGCCAACAGTCTTGTATACTGGAAAAATACATGCTAGAACTTCATTAGAGAGATTAATGTGGGCTTTGGTTGTTTTTTTTTCCTCCAAATGGCAAATGCATTTAACTGCAATGAATCTGTATTTCATTGTTGTAGATGTTTTCTGGCCTCTCTTAAAGGCAGAGGTAGTTCCTTTCACCACTGTGCTCTAACAAACAGTTCTAGGATGGAGTGCTTTTTAACCTTTGTTGCTTCTGCTTAATTGACATAAAAGAGAAAGTAAATCCCTGTCTGCCAGGAACAGTGGGAGACAACCTGGTCAATGCATTGCTTGGTAGGGCAGCATTTTGATTCAGTGCTAGAGTGTATTGGTTTTTGAGAGTGGATTGTCCCCTATTGGTCTTTTAAAAGGAATGGTAACAACTGAGAGTAGGACCTGCAATTGGTCCATCATTGTCAGTGGTTTAGGAAATGGCAGATGCTTTGAAAATAGGGTGTCAGAAGTGTAGCAGATTGATGCTGAATACCAGCTTCAGTGAGGCATTGGTACCATTTTTGCTCTGTCTTCCGTAAGCCTTCCCCTGCAGCCTGGCTGATCTTTTGGGCTTTCATTTCAAGTACCCATTGGAGGGAGAGACAGCAGTTGCAGCATCTGGTTCTCTTTAGGATGTGTGCCCATGAACTGTACTGTTTCATTAATATTTTTATCCTTGTTGTGAAATCTAGTTATTTTATTAATGTTTTGTATGGACTCCTGCTTAAATTTCTACCTCCATGATGTCTTTTATTAATATTCATGATTACAAAGTTGGTAGTAGAATGTTGCAAGACCAAAGGATAGCTTGAATATATTCTGCATACAGGGTTGGGTGTGTGAAGCAGTCTTTCATCATGCCAAGTATATATAACAGTTCTAGCTTTGGTCATGGCATATGTGAAGACAGAAATAGAGACCTCAGCTGCATGGAGTGGTTGTCCATTTGCCAGCCTGCCGCAGAACAGGCAGGCAAGGTCTGTGTCCTGCTGTCCATCACCAGCTGCTGCTGCATCTCTTCCTGGCTCCAGAGGAAGTCCATCAGCTGCTTCTTTGATGCAGTCATCAATTGCGTGATGACCCTGCTTGCTGCACTGTGAGTTCTTCCCTGCCCTCAGAAATTGTTTCAGTATCTCAGGGAGTATTTTATTTGAAAATTAAAAGGGTGTTATGCCCAGAGGATCACATGGGATCCATATTTGTGAAGCCCTGTTGCCTTTTTCAGCTGTCCTTGCTCTCAGGTGAAAGCAGACAGAGTGACTTGAGGAGTCCTGATGTTGCTAGCAGGCTTTGTGGGAGATGCTGAACTAATGATACCCATGCTAGGCTTTACTGGAGTCTGCTGAGATCTCTTTTCACACTTTATGAATCCATAGTAAGATTCTGCTTCCTCAGCATTTTATTGTGCAGCTAGTTTGGATGTGCTTCTGCAGGAAAGATGTCTGTTTTCTATGCTCTTGCTGGTTTCTCTTGGCGCTCCCACCCGTGCTACTAGCAGAAGTCTCTGGGTTGGATTTTAAGACAGGATGTACAGGACTGCATCCTAGAAAGAGTTTTTTTGCTCACAAGTTAGTTGTGGATTTTGACTGAGGGTGATATCTTGAGGCTGGAGTGGAGTGCAGGGTGCATTGCAGCTTGCCGAGAACTCCAGACTGGGATGTCCACAGGCTGACTGGAGTAGAAGTAATAACTGAAATCCCACCAGTTATTGGAATCCCACCAGTTGGTGGAGATAGGGCACTGAGTGTCCTATCTCCTTGGAATCCTTAGTACTGAGTGACCCCTGTTGATAGTTTGTCAAAGGCCTTTCTGTTGATGCCTTGGACAGGAGTGGAGTGGAGAGGAATGAGGAAAAGCTCACCCTTCCCTCTTTGCCTTTGCCTTTAGGCTGATGGGGAATATGTGTGTATGCTTGTGCCAGAGCCTGGTTATTGAACCCATTCCGAGGAAGCTGAATGCTCGGATTCAGTGGTGCTGCTTCACTACAGGATTTAATCCTTGCTTTCCTCATGGTGTCCTGACCAGCAAGGACAGGATGCTTTTAATTACTATGTGTTCACCCAAAGTGGGTTGGGCTTCTGTTGTATTGCACTAAATAGCATGATGCTCTTACAGGCTTCCTCCGCTGTCACTGAAGCCAAGCAACAGAATGGTAACTGCTAGGGGCCAGGAGCAAGGGGCTAAGGGACCTTTTTGGGCAGCAGCTATGTTGCAAGGTTATTTCATGGATCTGATGCCTTGTCTCTTGTTCACTGCTTTGCTTACCAAAATTACCTCTGCTGCTTGTGTTTGCCTGAAGAAAGACCTCAGAAAAAGATCTTTCTGAAGCAGTATAAAAAGTGTGGGGAAGGATTGGCTGTAATTTCTCTTATCCAATGACCAGAGGAGGACATATAGCTGGAGATTGGAAGTAAACAAATGAAATGGTGTCCCCATTGATTTTTGTTTACAATGTAGGAGAAGAAAATGGAGCCTGAAGTAAGATTTAAAACAAGAATGCATTTAGGAATTAAACTGTGTTTAAATTACTATGTACCACTTCTTAATTCTAAAGCACAGATAGCCTTTAGTTGGTCATTTTTAAGTTTGGAAAATGGGTGAAATAAATACAGATGTACTTAAGAAACAGAACCTAATAACAGACTCTGTCTTATATCTTACTTAATTCATTTTAATATAATAATGTAATTGCCTGAAGAAGCCTTAAAAGCTGAGGCAGCATGTGTATGTGGGAAATCCATACTGGCATCTGAGGGAAATTTGACATAAGAGCAAATGCTTACAAATTCCTAATCTTGTCAGGAACAGATTAAGTGCTTGCAAAAAATAAGTCCTGAAGCAAAAAACCATCAGACCCTCATCCTATATGGTGTGTATGTGTAACTGTGAAGCAAGTCAATTTGCAATTTTCTTTCTCCTTTACATCTCATTCTAATTTCTACTGCTTATGCTAGCCAATTGTGAGAATTAGGCAGTGGATTCTGCCTATAGAGAATTTTTAATTCTCTCTGCTGCTAGTTGTGGTTGCAATAGCTAGTAGTAGCCTTTTTATGGAAATGTTTTGCTTAACAGAGTAAAACTTTAGTTATGCTACCTGTACCAGATGGGTTTGGAGTGTGACATGTCTCTAGCAGTGCAAAGGCTCTAGCAGCTCAGATGATGCTGAAATGTTGCTCTTCCCCTTAAACAGCATTAACTGCAAATATGTCTTTGTTCCCTCCTATGTGTTTTACTTCAACTGTTCATTGTTTTCATGTATTTCCATTATTTTTTTTTTTTATTCCCATCAGCTAAGGTGCTGAATTTTCAGGGAAAATTCTCAGGCGTGAGTATTTTTTATTTTGTGAGAGAACCATTGAAAGTAACCCAGAGATATGTTGTCATGGCCACTTGCACAGAAGGAAATATCCTACTAGTTTAGGTTAATTTTCTTAACTTATTTTTTTCTAGAATTGAGTGTCAGTTGTAGTGGTATTCTTAAAAAAAAAGGTATAAAAAATGAGGGCTGTTGGATCACACTGTCTGTTTATACTTTTCAGTGAGTCATGCACTTATCTGTTACTTTTTTTTTTCTTCTGTTGGCTGACATCGACCCAATTTTGTCAGAATGAAGTTTTTTTTAAAATATGTGTCTCGTGAGAGAGTCTTGGTTAGTTTTCCAGTGAGAGAAGGGATCTGTTCAAGATGTATATTCTTAGAAAATCCATATAATAGAAACCTCTATAAATTCTTTGATAACAGGAAAAGCTTCAGTTGAGTGTTAGAAACTGGTACTAAATAGCAAGTTGTAGGCTACTTCAGTGCTTATGCTCATGGCATTATTTTTCTCATCGAGGCACTATTAATTAGGCTGGTTAAACTAAACAGCATTACAAGTGTTGCCAAGATACTCATAGAGGCATTGGGTCTGCAATCAAAACCAGCTATTAGAGCGTGCTGGATGGATATGCTGCTCTGGCCAACAGCCCCATTGCACTTTGGATCATGTTAGAGCTTATCAAATAGAGGCAGAACTGTGTTAGAAACATCAAATTAGGAACATGTTTCTTGTTGGCATATATTTGAAAAATCTCAGCTATTTATACAAATATATATCTATACATATATACATATATATATATACATATATATACATATATATATATGTTTATGTTTGTTGAACTTTATTGAGTAAGCTTTTAGTTCTCTTTGTTCCCTGTTTTCCCTTCGTTCTCTTTGTTGCTTTTTTGAAAGGCAAAACATATATGGGCAAAAGGAGTTGTTTGCCTCTCCAGCAGTGCTTTAGAGCACTAATGATGTGTCTTAGAGAAAGGAAGAACACTTAACAAAATGGGAGTAGGATGCACTAAACATGCACGAGTGATTGAGTCCTGGAGTTTAAAGGAAAAAAACCAAAACAAACCAGAAGTTCAAAGAAATGCCATTCGTGTAACTGCAGTTTGATTTTATCTAGGAAATGGTGCCATTCATTAAAAATTGTTATGCAGATGGAAAATAAACCTTCCAGTTAATTTTCTTTTGAGTGGTAGTCAGCTGAAGAAACAGGAATGTCTTTAAATACTGTGTAATATTGCAGAGCACATTTAATTAATATTAACTGCATTGACACGTGGTAGTGGGAGCGCCCTCAAACCTTCCTGAGGATATCCAGCTCTTTGGATGACTGCTCTGTCTTTTAACCATGTTCCTGCAGTTTTTGCTCACTTGTCATTGAGTATCTGTCTGGGACAACTGTTGCTCAGATAAGATTTGTAGGAGAACATCAATATTTATAACTTTCATATAGTTTAGCAGCTACACACTGCTTTGAGGAACACATTTTGGCAAGTATTTACTTTTGAGTGTTGGGCAGATTGGGATCTCACTCTGTGGAGTGTTCTCCTGCTGTGTTTTCACAAAAGTGTCTTTAAGTGCTTTTCTAAGCTTCTGATGGATTCTTGGTTTAGTCATATTAATAAATATTTAGAGAAAAGGCTACATTTGTTTTAAGGTAAGAGTGGTAATGATATGAAAATGCAGTTATGGATCTTTTGAGGACAGTAAAGGATTAGAAAGCATCTGTAGCTATTATAATTGGAATATAAGAAATAGAAATATGGAATTGCAGAGAATTTTACCTTCCTCTTAAAACTTCAGCTATGTTATAAAACCCTTTTAATATGGGGTAAGGTGGAGGAGTGCCATTCTGACTCAAAAATGCCTTTGAAATTCCACATTCAAGTCTGGTGTATCTTTACTGTCGAGTGTTTATAAACTTTTTAAAGCTTTATCCTTCTTATCCCCTGAAAGGAACCCATGTTTTTGAGGGAAAACACATTTGTTTCAGATGTGGTTTATTTTTCTGTGACACAGTGTATACTGAAAGATTGATGCGGAAGTGCAAAACTTTGCACTTAACCTCATTTATAATCTTGACCACTCAAAATAAGATTGAAAACCTGTATTGTAATACAGACTGATGAAACTGCTTTTGCCTTGTGTCCTAGTCAGATGCCTTACTGCCCCTTTTAGTGTCAATCTAAGTCATATCTGAGTGACTTTTAGAGTACATACTCCATCACCTAAATAAAATAAAAACTCAGGAAGAGGTGTTAATTTCCTAGAAGAGATTGCAGATGATTAAATGTAAGTGGGTATCCCAAATTTACAATATCTTCCAGTTAGCCTAAGGTGGCAAAACCATGGGGGTGCAGGCATGCACACATGCTGAGTGGGTGAGATGCACGTGTTTGACTGCTGGGTCAAACTCCCTGTGCACTCCAGGGGCACAAAACTCACTCAGAATTGGAGGAGTCTATTCAGTTTTGATCAAGATGATTTGAGTGTAGTCATTTCATTCTGCACTAATCCTCACCCCTTGCAGTCACTCTCCTTGAAAGGCCTGCCTGGAAGAAAGGAAAGTTGCAATAAGAGCTCCACAACTTTCTTAACAATGCCTACATCTCAATATGTTTTAAATGATACTTTTTCAGGCACCAGCTGCTCCCAATGCCTGGGGCTGACCTGACTTTCAGCTTGGCCTGTTTGATTGTTTTTTTGTCCTAGGGGCTGCCAGACCCCCTGAGCCCATAGCTGGGGTCAGGGAATGTTTGCACGCTGCACTGTGTGCCGTGTTCTCATGTGGATGGAGCTGGGCTGGCTTTTCCTCAAGCAAGGAAGACCTGAAATGCTGCCCAACTTTCATTAGTCCTTCTGAAACTGGGCCGTAGAACAGAGGGTGTTTGAGGCTGGAAAGAAAGCCTGCATGGGGGAGGCTGGTTCTGTAACCTAGTTGGTTTTGGTGTTCACTGCTGAAGAAGACCTTGTCAGCCCCTCTTCATCACTTTTCTGGATCTTGTTCTTTAGCAGTCTCCCTCTGCATTAACTTCCTAATGAGCCCTGGTGTGTAATTAGGATGCTTTTAATTACTCTGCTTGGTAGCCTTGCCCCATTAATGACTTAAAGCAGGCACTCTGGATTTTGCTAGTGTCTGTCTGCAATGATCTTTAACAGCAAGCTTTGGGGATTATTTTTTTTTTACATACATTTTCATTTTAGGTAAAATGCAGGTTATAGTTTGTCTGCATGTGAAAATGTGAACAAGATGTTTGTTCTGGTACAGGTGTGAAGGAGATCTGCATAACTCATGCCATGCAATAGCTTTAATTAGCTCACATTTTAGAAGTGATTCCAGTTATTCCTCATCATTTATCATGCCTATATGTGAGTTATGTGAATATTTTCTGAAATGTAATTTTTTCTTTCTTTCAGCCTTTCTTCCAGCTTGTGAAGTTACGGAAGCTTGGACTTAGTGATAATGAAATTCAACGGCTCCCTCCAGAAATAGCAAATTTCATGCAGCTGGTGGAACTTGATTTGTCTCGAAATGGTAAGCTCCAAGGTTAATTTGTTTGATTCTATACTGTCCTATGACATGGTCTAGAAAGCTGTGTGTAGGTTTTTCTGTCTCAGAAGTTGCTATCTATGTCCTACAGAACACTTTCTTGTCTAATTCGTGGATTTACCTCTAGTTCTAGAGGGAAAGAGGGAAAGAGCAGAAGGGAGCTCTGTGGTATAAATACAGTAATATTGTGGTATAAATACAGTAATGAAATAGTGCTTGACTGTAGTACTGTGCTTCTTAGAGCCTGCTTTATTTTCCGATTTAAAAAATGCTTCATGTGGTAGTTTCATATGTGTGTCTCTCACAATGTTGACTTCTTTTCCCAAGCTCTCTGAAATGCCTGACATTTAGAGATGGAAAAAAACAGAAAAAAAGAAAAAAAAAGTTGAGAAAAAGTGCTTTCTGTCTTAAAAAAAGAACTGCCTGTGGGTTAGAAGTCCAGTTCTTTATCTATGCTTTGCTCTTTACCTGGGATTAGCAAGAGGCAGAGTGCTGGTATTTCTAGTTGTGCTTTTGGAAGAAAAATCAGTCTGTTTGTCAACTGCAAAGTTAAATTCTGAAAAGAATGCTGGGAGAAACTACCTTCTAAAATGTGTTGTTGGAAACAACATGGGTTTATTGTTTGCTTGCAATGCTTGCTGTGTATATTGGCCTGCATTGTGATGGAGTGAAAACATCTTTTTTTTCCTGTGGCCTGGTGAACTTACTGGTTCTACAAGAAGTTCAGGGGCTGGTGGGTCACCTTTAAGCAGTCTTTTGACCCAGTGATCTAAAAACAGTGAATCTGTGTTACCAAATTAGAGCAACCATCAGCTATTTTTGCTTCCTTACATGCAGAGGATGTTCACAAAATGCTCTCTCAGCTGTGATGGAAGGGGTGGGAGCGATCAAGGTTGTGTAACCTTGTAAATAAATGAGGGTTGTAATTCTTGAATATTTAAGAAAATGAGGAGTGTAACAGGGAGTCTTTTTTTTCCTTGATGGCTTAACTTCACATCAACTCTTTGTGACTGAAGAATATTGTTGGTACTTCACCTTTCTATAGCATATTTCCTTTATTTGTTTGGTGCTTTAAATTCTGTCTTTATCTGATAATATAATTGATGAAGCGTGATGAGTCTCCAGGCAATTGCTGAAAAATTTCTGTGAACCGTATAATTTTATGCACATTTGGAAAACCTTTTAAGAGAAGAAAACTGGAAAAAAACCCAGAGACTGAAAAGACATATTAGTTAAAACATTTTAGAAATACGTGAACATTAGTTGATGTGGTATTTGGCTACTGAATTTGGCTGAGTTGGGTGCTGTCAGTGACAGACCTCATATGAAAGGAAACCCTCTGTTGGCTTAGTAATTCTCTTTGCAAATGAATAACTAGTTGGAAAAGAGCTGGTGGATCAGAGCCATGTGAACTCGTGTCAGCCTGGCCTGGAAGTTGGCTTGAGAACTCAGCTGTAACAAGAGCAGATGGTGTGAATGTTTATGGCTGGCTAGATGTGTGTGTCATTAGAAGTTACTGCACAGGGAAGTATTTTTTCCAGTAATGGATTGAACTAATGCAGGTGGCAGGGAGCAGTTCCTTTCCTATATCCAAGGTTCAGTGTTAATTACCCATTTTATTGCCTTGCTTTCTTTTCTCTGTGGTTCATTGCAGAAGGTGACTGATACCATTTCCCTCTGCTTAATTATGTCACAGTTACTGCATGACTTGACTCTTCAAATTAAAAATGCGCCGTGCAATGTGGTGCAGGGGGGCCGTGGTGGAAAATAACTAGTCTTACTTTCCACTGTTTGGCCATTTTTATGATTGTCTCAGGGTTCTCCAAATCAAAAGGCATAACACACCATCTGGGATGCTGCAGGGGGAATTCTCACAAAAGGTTTTTGAGATTTACAGTACTTTAATTTATTAGCTTTGTATTTTGAATCCACCTCTCAGTATGTCTCATTCTAAACCTGCCACAGGTTTGTCCTGTTCAGTTTTTTGCACTCCAAAAGGTTGTTTTCTGACTGCCCAAAATTACTTAGAAAAAAAAAAATAGAAATTCTTCATATCCCTTTCAGGCAGAGAAAAACAGCCCTGCTTTTCAAAATGCAGTATGCTGCATGAATAGCCAAGTGTGATGGTTTGGGACATCTGAGCTTGGGAAATAAGAGATCATTGTTCCGTGTTTTTTGTTGTTCTAGTTGTCTGGTTTGGTGCACTAATTGCCTTCAGTTCTGGCCATTCTGTTTCCTCAAGAGCTTAAAAATGGAGATATAAAATAATTTAATGTTCTCTGCATGGGAATAGCTTTTTCTATTTTAACTTCTCATCACAGAATGAGGAAGGGGTTTTGAATAAACCGGGTACTTCCATTTCTGCCATAATGAAACGGTAACATGTCTTTCTTTCTCCTACTTAATAACCCTTTGGCCAACATATGGTCTTTGAAGCCATCTGAGATGGTGGGTGTGTCTTGGTGGACTTGGGGGCTCTTCTGAGCTGCAGTGGCCAGCTGTGCTTGGAGGTGCTGAATCTAGAGGAGTGATCAGTCTCTGCTGATTTCTGGAGGTAGCTCTGTATACCTGTGTCATACAGCATTGTGTGCCATGTAAGTAGCCTTGCTTTGTAGACACTTGGGAAGGGTCCATAGGGAAACTCTGAAATGTATCTCTTTTAAATTCTCAGGTGTTCTAAAATGCCCCAGACATGCTAGTATATATGTTAAAAATGGGCTACAATAATAAATTCTTTAAGCAGTTTCTTGGTTAATGAGTGAATCTAGAACTACAAAAATCCTTCAAAGAAATAAAACTAAAAAGTCTTGAGCAGATGTAAATATGATGCTCCTTGTGTATGTGAGAGAAGTCTGGGTAAGGTAAGGATAGCCTCAGTTGTGCAGAAGGAAAAGGATTTGGGAAGGCTGGCAGCCATATATTCTTAAACTTTTCCTGGAGTATTTGCATGTTGATGCTATTTCTCATGCCCTGCAAGGCCCATGTGTTCATGCAGATTTTCCTAGGAAGCATCCCTACTGTTTTCTAGTCTGGCTGAGGCTGTTATTTGTGCTAAGGTTGAAAGGATGAATCAAGGACTGGAATATAAGAGGGCAGAGAAGCTGTGCTAAGAAAACAGCATAGTGATGGTGAGCACTTTAAAGGTTATTTGGCAATCCAGTTTATTTCTGCTTCTTGGTATCAAGTTGTTCAAAAAGCTCATGTACTCATTCTAAGGCTAAAGAAAACAGACTCAGTAGTGATTTCAAATGTACATGCCTGAGCTTTTGACTTGCTGGCAAAGCGTGTCTGAAACTCAGGAGTGTTCCCTGAAGAATCTTCTGAGACAGATACTCACCTGCTGTATGTCTGAAGCTGCTGCTGGTTCCCTCAGACTCACCAGGGTTGATTAAATCTTTCCCTGGATTCTCATACCACAGGTGAATTTTGTGAAGATACTGCGTCACTGAAGCATTCTTGCTTGATGACCCTAAAGTTTGGGAAGGGCTCAGGGGCTTTGCATTGACGTCCAGTGCAGGTCTCTGCTCTGTATGAGGGAGGGGGAGATTCTGCTCTAAGCACAGTCAGAAGTGCCTGTGTGCTACTTTTTTTCCCCATAGCACTCGAACATTTCTCTCGGGTAAGTCCTGAAAGACCCTGTGTTTTATAAAGTGCAGTCTGCAAAGATAGGAAGATGTGCTCGAATGTCTGCAGATCTTTCCTGGTGCCTCGACTGGCACTTCTTTTAGCTTCCCTTTCTTCCAAAGGCATGCTCCGTGTTTCAGATCCCTGTGAGCTGTAGCAGGTTGCTACCTTTGCTTCTCATCCCCCAGAGATTGCCTTCAGTGACTCCATCCCCCCTTTTCTTCTTGCACAACCCCTGGAGGCCAAATTCTTAAAGCTTAGGGCCCTGCTATCCCAGGTTCATTAAAATGTTAATGGCTTTTCTTGTTCCGTAGCTTCTTCTAGACAGGAGGGGCAATGCATACAGTTTCTGTAGTTAATTTAATGCATGCTGATATTCAGGATTATGTATACTATGCATATATGCTGTGTTCTGGAAGAGGTGGTGCAATCCTTTTTAGTATCCCTCTTCTCCAAGAAGAGAAGTATTGTTTGCCTTTGACAAATACTAAATCCTCCTCGCTCCACTGATGTGTTTTTTTCACAATACTGCATGTTCCTTAAAATGCCCTGAAGGTGTTAATTTAACTGTTGTATTCTTATTTGAAAGAAATTTCTATCCTGTACACGCTTTTCTTAACAGGTGTGCTGTGGAAGCCAGGTTTTTTGTTTCTAATGTCATAGACCTTTCACAGCCATTGACAGATTGTCAGCAGCTTGTTTCATTCAGCTCTTTCAGCATAAGAAGAGAATCACTGGGAGCTAGGATAGTAGGAATTAGGCACTGGAGTGGCTTTCCTACTCTTCCCAGAACCGTCCTGCTGTCCATCCCTTTCTCTGATGCAAGCTGACCCCGGTGCTTTTGTAGGAGAGGAGCTTCTTGCACTGCAGTGTCTTCCTGTGAGTTGCTGTCTGTTTGTGATCAAAGCATGGCAGGCTTTTCTGCTGCTCCTCTTGCTTCCATTGAAAGTGTATACCATGGGCTTGGTCGTGCTAGCCCATAGCATTGGTAGCTGCTCTGTGCTGGCAGTTCTGCACTGACTGTCTGTAGTGACTTTGCAGCTGGCAGCAGGTAAGGGGACTTAGTGTGATCTTCTGTGGAAGTGGTCTGTAACCTTGCAGTTTGGTGTTATGTCCAAGCCCCAAGACTCAAAACTGTGGAAAAGATGCAAGTGTGAGTGCAGTGGGAGAATGAAATTGTTTTTTACCTTATTGGTAGATAGATTATTCCTGTTCTGTTTGCTGATTCAGCTCTCAGTGGAGCTGAGATCCATTACTTTGTGAACTGAGGAGTGATGGGTTTTGCTGTGGCACCTACTGAGGAAATCTGTGTGTGGGCACATCTTGTTAAGCTATATTTGGCTCTGCATGATGCTTGATATCAGACTCTCAACATGGTTCTTTACTATGATAACCAATAAGAATAATCCTGTTTGTTTAATGTGTGCAGTTCATGTTTTACACCTACCATAGAGATGAATTCTGGCTACATGGTGCATTAGTTGCTACCCATTTGTGTAGTTTCTGGTTAAACTGAGCTTATGACTGTATTGATAGCGTGCTTGTTCTGGACACAAGTCTTGTGACATGAGAATTTTCTAATTTCAAAACTTTTTCAGACTTTTTCTGATGGAGGAAAGGCTTGAACACTTGTTTTGGTTCAGCCTGGGCTGGTGATCCAGCTATTTTACAGTGAAGAGATAAGCTAAGTAGGGAGAAGCACTTTCGAGTCTTCTGATCTTGTCCTACAGCCTCACATGGACTCTGCTCCCTTGCCTGGCAGCTGCTGCTGTTGCTTTGTGCCCTTGCCTGGAGTCTGGCTGTCCACCTCTGCTGCATTTCCACAGCATCTGAGCAGAAACTTCCTCTGTGAAGTCCTATTCTTCTTAGCCTGCCACCAGCTGCCTTAAAATGAATGTGCTAATACAGGTCTGGTGGCGAATAGCAAAATCTAGGATGCTAAGAAATAGATGGGAATTGATGCTTTCTTGCTCAGTGGACAAGGAAAAAAACCCTAAGCCAGCAACCCGTGCTGGAAGGCAGTATAGTTGACATATGCATCTATTTTGTTAACATATGCAACTCCTGGATGTTGCTTGTTTGCCTTCTGAAATGATTTGTGTCCAAGTGAGTGCTTACAGACAAACAAGATTTGCTCTCCTACTCCTGCATGGACATGTCTTATCTGATGCAAGAAAGCATCCTGTGAATGCAGTTGCTGCAACCCTGGTGTGTACACCTGAAAGTGATGGAACACCCCACCAGAGACTGTTGTGTTTTGTATGGTGGTAGAGTAACTTAAGTGTCAGTCTGCAAATAGGAACTGAATAGTAACTGCATATAGTTGGAATAGTAACTGGTTTTTGGTTTTGTGGGGATTTTGGGGATTTTTTTTTTTTTTGTGCTGATGAAAGCAAGGCAGTCTTGGAGATAAGAGAATTCTTTGCTCTTTTAGATGGTTGCTTGCTAACAGTTGCATGTTTGAGTTTTGATGTTGGGGTTTTTTTGACATATCTAGTTTCTTGTGATGTACCTTTTCTTTGTATTATCTCCTGTTTATCTCTTGAGTTTAGTTTAAAATTTGTGCTTTAAAACATCATCACTTTAATATCTTACACATGAGGTTTAGGGATCGATGTAGAAAGGAGCATATTAGGGAAGAAAGAAACACCTACTGCAAATTTCTTTTGGACTCTGGAGCTCTGCAGAGTGCCTCAGACGTGTAGAAATTCTTACTTACTTTGAAGAAATGATGTAAAAGTGAATCTGATTTATGAATCTGTGTTACTAAAATTAATTTGATGTCAGTAGGTTGGAGGAAGAGGAGAGCTTTATATGCAGCAGGAGAAGTAAGGTGAGGAGAGAAATTACTGGACCATGTCCTTGCACAGGGCTTCTCATCAAGGAGAGGGAAGAAGCAGCAAGTGATGGTTGTGATTGAGAAAGAGATGATAAATGAAATCTCATGATAGAGTAATTTAATTAGAGAAGTCTAGAAGATGTTATTTTTAAATGGATTACAGAAAAGTGGATTTTTCCATCATGGCATGTTCTGCCAGATTTAACTGTTCTTTCTGATGAGACTTTGCTAATGCACTTATGTGTGCATTTAGCAATAGTGCTTTCATACAAAGTCAAAGGAAAGCTGTGGAGAGGAGCAGGCCAAGTTGAAGCAGAAACCTTAGGCCTGTCTCAATTGTCAGCTGGAGTGTTAAACATCAGACAGTGCATATAGGAGAGATGTAAAATAAAGACTTCATTTTCTCGATAATCTGGATTGGAGAGCATAAAAAGGCAATCTGCAGACAGAAGTTGTTAGTTCTGGTATTCACAGATTTCCTTGCGTTTCAGTTTCTATTTTATTGAGAATGTAAGATGACATGACAATGAAGTTAATGAAGAATTAGTCTGGAATAAATCAGGAGTTTGCTGTTAAAACACTTAAAACCTTTTCTCTCATCCACAGGTTTGTAGGTAGAATACTAGTTTTCACATTTTTTACTTTTATTTCTCAGACTAAAAGTATTTAATTCCTGTTATCCTTGAGGTCCAAGGTGGAAATTCTTATAAAAATATCTCCATTAACTGTTCTGATTAACTCTTGACTGGCATGTATAAGTGAAAAGGTAGAATACATAAATTTGTTGTCAAACATGGACACTTCCACTCAGTTCACCTGGAACTATTGTTTCCTTGTGATCTGGTCTTACAGCTCTTCCCTCTCTCTCCCCCCTTCTTTTTTCCTCCTGTTTCAAATTTATAGCTCCTGATCTCTGTTCCTGCTGCTTGCTGCAGCTGAGAAGGATAGTCTGTTGAGTTACAGCATGCTGTCTGTTCAAAACCCCAGCTTGTTCTTATGTCCCTGCACAGTTTTCTTTCAAGTAACATGTCTAACATAAATGTATGCATGAAATGCTGTTTTGTGAGGACTTTGTCCCTGGTGCTTCTGGTGTTTTAAAAAGGGATATTTCCAGAAGCAGTGAGGAGGAGAAATGAGACATGTCTCTTCAGTTTCTTGTTAATTATTCAGTAAGGAATTTACTTGAGCAAATGCAACCTGAACCTGTTGGTGAATTTTCCTTAAAGCTTTAAAGACAGGTCTTGAAAGAGCTTTATCTCTTGTGTGTTATATATTCTCAGCTTCAGAGCCTGAAGAAGAAAATGTTACAACCTGTTAAAGAACCACTTAATCTCAATAGACCTTGCAAGAGCCACATGACTCCTGTCACATTGTGCCCCAAAACTTGTAGCACTTCGTTGAAAGATGTTGATTTCTTCTGACTTCAGGGCTAGTAGCAGAGCCTTCTGGTTTTAAAAAAAGGGAAACCTGTCTGATCAATGTCAGTGTCATGATCTCAGTATGGAAATGGAAGGAGAGGATGAGTAACCTTCCTCCATCCCTTCCCTCTGCAGGATCAGATGCTTGGAAGCTGCATTTGGCTGCTTTTGGAAGGGTGGAGAGGTGTGGTGGGGACATTTGTGTCACAGCAGCCTGCTCAGCTGGGCTTTCCAGCTGGAGTGCCCTTCAAAAAGACAAACAAATGCTTGCAGCACAAATTCCCACTTGAAAGGTATTTGACAAAGTGGGCAGTTTCCTTCCGTGTTTAGTAGAGGGAGGAGAGGTGGAGAGCAGGACTGGAAAACTGAGCTTTTCCAAGAGCAGGCTTCTCAGGGATCCCTCTGAGAAGGTGGGTGGCACAGAGGAGCCCCCCTGGAAGTGACAAGAGAACCTTCAGCTCCTAAATCAGGCTCCTTTGAATTGAGTAGTGTGGCACTTATTGCTTCAATGGACCTTTGGTGTGTGTGGGTGTATGTGTAAATACCATAGTTGATAATGTATATTATATATGGGAAAAGAGGGGGATGGGAAATAATCTGTGTATTGAATTGGATGGATGAGCCCTGGTTTGCTGCTGGTTCTCTTTCCTGAGGGATAATAGTGCATGGATTCATGTCTTTGAGTCTATAATGGGCTTCCTTGGGTGTAAACTAATCAGCTGTTAAATCGCATTTATGAATTACTAGTAGTTGCTAAGCAGTTAAAGGTGTTTTGTCTTATGTAGAAGTGTCTATATACCTCTTGGTGGACTTTCCACTACCACCAGGTAAATCAGGTCTGTTCAGCTCATTCTGGCTGGGGTGTATGCAGTGTGCCAGCTCCAGTGCTCCTAACACACGGTGCTCTGTGTTGCCTTTATAGCTGGAAAATATGACTGCATCCAGTAATTGCTCCCTGAAGGACTCTTGAGCGTGGTAAACTCTCCCTGAGGAATGTGGTGCATCTCTCATATCTGAGAATTCAGCAAAGTTCTTCAAAAATACTTTTTTTACTTTTAGTCTTTTACTTGAGAGTCACTGTTTGAGTAGCTCTGGTCTGGCAGCCCTGTCGCAGCCTAGAACTTTCCTGGCCATTGCTGTTGTGATATTGATTAGGTGTTGGAAATTATGTTCAGTATTGCAGGATGTATAAAGGATGCTGTCTGTACTGTAGACTTTGTGTAGATGGAATATTATCAGTTCTTGAAATTTAATATAGAATGCTGGAAAAAAGTGCCATACAAAAATTTTATCAGTTTAAAAATAACCCTCCCAGCCATTAGAGGAAGAAATGTGGGGGAATGTGGATTGAGTGATGTAACTGTTATAAAAATCTTAAAAAAAAAAAAAGGGATGGGGGGATGGGGGAGGAGGAAAGGATTATCATCAGTCAGAAGGATTTTTAGAAGTAATTTCCTTATCTAGGCAGTACAGAATTCCCTAGTGTCAAACTTACTTCTAAAGTTACTTGTACAGGGCTTGCTAAATTGTTAGCAAAATCTTGTGCAAACTGTAACAACAAACATATAAACATCTGAAGAGGTCTTTTGAATGGAGGAGGGGACACATGCCCTCTTGTAGATATGACTGCTGAGCTTGATTTTGATCCACTGCTGCTGCCACAACTTCATTTCTGCTGTCAGTGTATCTGTACTGTCACACGTCACAGGGCTTATGTTTGGTTTATGGCTTTATTATTAGCAGTGCTGCACAATCTGCATGCCAGAACATCTGGGGCATCATGTAAATGCAAAGCATTCATCAGAGTGTAGCATTAGAAGAATCCTAGATATTTAAGTAGGATTTGAGCTGGTTATCCAGCGGTGGCAAGAAAAGTATTCAACCTTACTGTTGCTGATATTGGCAGGTATGTACATGTTAACGTCTGTAACAAAGTCTGTAACTCCACACTAATGGTGAAAGATTCTTAATCCATAAAGTGACACAAGGACTTCTTTATATATTTTAATATCCTCTGTTGCATTCCAGTTGATTATGTCACTGGTTTTATTATGTACTTTTATCTTCTTTGCTACAATGATCACTCAATTTTTTTGTCATATAGTAAAATGTGCCTCTTCTTTTCTCTTCTGAATTCATTTATTCAATGCAGTGTTACACTAGTCTTCACACATAGTGATACAGTATCTTAACTTGTGTTTTGCTTGAGAAATCTTTTTAAGACACTTGGCAATGAAAATGAGTTACATTTCAACCTTTTTGAATTCAGTAAATGCATAATGATCCTCGCTTCAGAGAGCTGCGCTGAATTTTTGTCCATCCTTTTGTCCAGAAAGGCAGAGGAGAGAAACGAATAGTGAAAAAGAATCAAATGAGGAGGAGGAAAATGCCCTTTACAAAATCAGAGAGTGGGTAATATTGGAAAGGATCACAGTGGGCCATCGATCCAACCTCCCTGCTCAAGCAAGATTGTCCTAGACCACATTGCACAGGATTGTGTCCAGTTCATTCTTGAATATCTCCAGGGAGAGTGCTCCACAACCTCTCTGAGCAACCTGTTTCAGTGCTTGGTCACCTGCACAGTAAAAATCTTTTTCCTTGTAGTCAGGTGGAACTTCCTGTGCATCAGTTTTCATCTGTTGCCTTTTGTCCTATTGCTTGACAGCACCAAGAAGAGCCTGGAAACCTCCTCTTGCCACCCTCCCTTCACAAACTGATAGACATTGATAAGTTCCCCTCTCAGTTGTCTCTTCTTGAGGTGAACAGGCCCAGCTCCTTCAGCCTTTCTTTGTAAGAGAGGTGCTCCTATCCCTTAATCGTCTTTTGGAGCTGTTTCAGGAGCTCCCTGTGTCACACTGGGGAGCCCAGAATGCGACACAGCTCTCCAGGTGTGGACTCACAGCTCAGTGAGTTCTCTGTGCACCTGTCTCTGTCCTCTGTCCCTTATTCAGTCCGCACCTACTGAGTTTGACTACAAGGTTATTGTGGAAGATAGTGTCAAAAGCCTTGCTAAAGTCCAGAGAGACAATATCCATTGGTCTCCCCTCATCCATCCAGATAGTTGTTTCATTATGGAGGGCAATAAATTTAATCAGGTGTGAATCCATGCTGACTATTCCTGCTCACCTTCTTGTCATCCATTTGGAGGGGTTGAGGTGAAACTGGCAGGCCAGCAGTTGCTTGGATCCTCCTTCTTGCTTTTTTTATAGACTGGGCTGACATTTGCTTTTGTCCAGTCCTCAGACACTTCTCTTCATCCCCATGACCTTTCAGAGATGATCATGAGTGGCCTGGCCGTGGTGTCCACCAGCTCCCTCAGCATGCATGAGCATGCACCAACAGGGCTCTTGGACTTGTGGAAGTTGAGTCTGCCTAGGTGTTCTCTAACCCCATGCCTCTTGTCCATGGAAGAGTCTTCCTTCCAACATCACTTTACCCACATCTCCTGGGTCAGAGATTATGTGAGAGAAACCCACAAAAAAGAAATTTCTCTTGTTTTTGCTGTGTCTGTTTGCATTTTTTATTGAAAAATTTTGCTCATGTAGTGACTTCATAGTCTGGGAAAGCACATTCTATTTCCAGAACAGATTCAATAATTTTCAAATGCATCCAAATTATAAGCAGTGCCTATACTGTGTTATTACAAATGGTATCTCATATTTATATTAGAATAATTTTTTCCTTAGCTTGGATGATTGTTGGCTTTTACAGATAGTATCCAAGACTGTTATAACAGGAAAAGCATGTCAAAATAGTTTTGGTAAGAAGGCATATTTTTTGTGTTTTGTAGTCCATCATACAGAAGTACAAAAGAAACTATTTGCAGAATGGCAGTGAAACTATATTTTGGTGGAGGAAATCAGTAGTGTGATTAGTTTTAGAAACTTCTGCATTGAGGATTTATCTTCTGCTTTATATGTTGCATTTTTATGTGTATCTATTTTTTTCCCCAAACAAATTAGGATAGTTATTTTTAGTTCAGCTTTACTTTTTGTCATTTGCTTGTTGGTTTGTTTTTAATCAGTGTGTATGATTGTCATGCTAAAACTTGGATCTCTGTGTGAAAGGGTTGTGTGTGTACATAAATGCATTGTAAAGTTTGTGGATGCTGGCTTGGTTGCAAAGAAATAAATAATTCTCCATCCTCAGAAGCTTTGAAATAGAGATGTCCCTTACAGAACATTTCCAGCTACTTCCCAGGGAAGAATAGCATGAAGACTAGATAGTGGATGACATTTTTTACTTGCTGTTGGTTAGCCAAGTTCAGTGTCCGTATTTGTTGTTGCTGTAATGCAAGATAAAAGTTCCAGTGTCTATTTGACTAGATTTAGATGAGATTTTTGAAGAAACTAACTGCTGTGAGGGTAATGAGGGACTGGAACAGGTTGCCCAGAGAGGCTGTGGATGTCCCATTACTGGAAGTCTTCAAGGCCAGGTTTGATGGGGTTTGAGCAGCTGGGTCTAGTGGAAGCTGTTCCTGCCCATGGCAGGGGGGTGGGACTAGGTGATGCTTTCCTACTCAGACCTTTCTGTGATTTTGTTCTGAGTTGGGAAGAATTCAAACTAGATGCTTTTGGTGAGATTACCTGGCAAGAGATGAACCTGGTGAGCAGGTTCTTTCTTCTTTTCTACACTTCTTTCTCCATCACATCTCTTTTGGGGAGAAAATCTGAACAAAATACGTAGGTAGTCAATTCTGAGTTAGTCAGCTAGGTAGGAAAAGAACTAATTTCCATTTTTTTTTTTCAATGTATTTAGATCAGGCATGGCTGGTGAGGTCAGTGGAAATAGCCAAAAACTTTGAAACAGAAGTCCAACCTTTACTTAAAATTTTACTTTTTTAAAACTAATTTCAAAATCAATCATAAAGATTAATTTTGACATTCGAGGAAACAAAAATATTTGTTTAATTTTTGCTGGATCTCAGTAACTGTAAACAGGTACTTAATCAGAAGACTCACAGCCTGTTTGTGGATATTCAGTTTGCTGTGAGAGTGCCAGAAGACAATTTTATTTCTAAGATGTACTTGACTTGAGTAGATATATGTGCTGTATTGAAGTTCCTTGAAAAAAATCCACCTGTTTTCTTCTACAAATATCTCTGCTTAGTTTCTGGCAATCTGAAATGGTGTAGTTATGGTAGCACTTATTTGTGACTTGTTGGTGTAAGTATAATTTTCAGATTACTTGGCTTTGGTGTAAAGGAGGATGTTTCTGCTCCATGAGTGTAAGTTACTCATGGAGAGAATTGCACATTCTCTTCCTCTTTCCACTGTTTTCCTTTCCCGTGTTCCTTCTTCCACTAGAGAATGTGGGCATGTATTGATCAATTCACCAGAGGCTCAGATTATGACTGGTTCTTTAGGGTAGCCCTAGCATATTGGTTGTCTGATTCTTTTGATGGGCAGAGTCTGATAAAGACCAGTCCAAGGACAGGTCTGAGTAGCAGGAAGATGAACATGGAGCAGGAGCATGGGGAAAATGGGGTGTGAAAAAGCACAAAATGGGTCTGCGTCTGTAGTTCTGTACTTGGACAGGGAGCAGTCTTGCATGTTGAAATGTCTTGAAAGATAGCAAGATAACACCTTGCAGTAGTGAGTTACTTACTGACATTAAGCAATAATTTCAATGCAGATGCAGTACAGTTGCTGACAATTTTTTCCTTTTTTTTTTTTCTGCAGATATTCCTGAAATACCGGAAAGCATCTCATTCTGCAGAGCACTGCAGGTAGCAGATTTCAGTGGCAATCCACTGACTAGGTAACTTCACCTGCTTCTTAGTATATGACATACCAGAAACATATTATTTCTGTAACAAGTTTGATTTTACATAATCCCTTAGAAATTGTGACCTAGAGTGTTTGCCTCTTGCAGGGACTGTAGCAAAAGTTCAGATTTAAAAAGTGATGTGCATCTTTCTGTGGGTGGGGATGAAATTTGTTAGACAACCGGAAAAATCTGACTTGGTAAATCTGATTGTCTATAAAATGATTTTCATTCCTTTTCTAAAGTGCGTAAGAAAACCATGTTCATATGTGGGAAAGATAGAGCAATGGTTAGAGCCCATGAATTGGCACAAACCCAGGTGCCTGACGATTTGGAATAGACTTTAGATCAGCTGCTGCAGATAATGGCTTTTACTAATGATTAAAGCTTGGACTAGCATTTCATCACCCTCCTGTCAATTGGGACACAGTGACATGCAGTAACATGAGGCAGAAATGCGCTGTGTTTGTCAGTGGCTGCTGAGTCTGCTGCCAGCCTCTGTTCTGAGCAGCTGAGGTTTGGAGGTTATGCACGCTTCTAGTATGGAAGAGGAGTTTTGTTTACATTTCTCTGTTCAATTTGCTAAAGAATTTGGAATTTATCTAGTAAAAATAGGAACTGGCAGGGTGGAACTGGCAAAGAAGAGGTGATTTGCCAGTTAAAGCCTTGGAATACTATTTGGAGAACTATTTCTTGAAGCAGCCGTTGCCACAGAGCTCCTTTGTGATGCTGAGCAAGTCACGTAAGCCAGAGTGTTCACAGTGGGTGCTCACTGACCTGCTTTGCTTTGTACTGAGATGGCCAGATACTTGCAGGGTTGGCTGCCTGGCTGGACTGCTGCAGTGCTAACAAACAGGAGTCTGTAAGAGCTTAAGCTGCTCTGGTGGTTTTGCAAGATTGCTTCTCCCACGTGTACAGCTCAGATTCTTCAGAAGTGTGCTTTGAATATTGCCCATAGTGCCTCCTAAGTTCTCTGAAAGTCACATCACTGAGCATTAAAGAGACACTTGTGATCTTAATCCCCGTGGCTCTGTAGCCTATTTATATAGTGAGGGTAATAATACCACAAAAATCCAGCAAAGCAAACTGAGGCTGAACTGATGTTTAGATACACAAGTGGTGAGGGTCACTGAGCAGCTTTTTTCCAGGCATCAGTTGCAGTGTATAAAGCTCAGATCGGTGTCCCGTGGTATTGAAATCAAAAGTGTCAGTAATAGTGTTCTAGTTACCCTTCTTCATTCATTCTGTGTGCTCAGTAAGGCCTGAGGCCTGAGTAATGTGTTTCCTTAAACAATACATGTAATGCACAGCTACATCTTTGTGGAATTCACAAAAAAGTTTTTCAGTGATGTTGAAATAGATCTCATAGCTCCCTGTTGATAATTTAATGGAATTCTAAAAATTCTTGATAAAGTGGCTCCGAAGCATGTGCATGTCCTGGAAAACATCACTCCAAGCAGTCCAAGTTAAAAAGCACAGATTCCAGGAACTGTTTACATATGGTTGCCAGGTATTTCTGTGATGAGATCCAGAATTTCAGTTTTACCTATGTAAGAGCATGTTCGTTTTTGCACTGATTTGCCCAGTCAAAGTGGGAAAGTCAAATAGTTATTTTTGTGTAATATTCTAGAACATTTTTTTAGCCATTGATTCTTGTCCTTATTTCCTCTAAGCTTAAGAGCCAGTTGGAGATCTTTGCAGTCAATGTCCTACCTCTAACAGTATGCTGCCTCGTTGTCAAACTTAAATTACTGATGAAACTGAGCATTAAAGATGGCAGACCATTTTTCCAGCTGTTTTCAGATTATTTCAGGTTTATATATTATTTATATCAGTAAGAAGCAGATGCATTTATTTATATTTATGCATATGTATAGATTTATTTTAGATATGAAGTCCACGGCCTGCTGTAGAGAGAATAGAATAGTTCTAGTTGGAAAGGACCTACAGTAATTATTGAGTCCAACTACCTGTTAACATCAGGGTGAGCAAAAGACAATCAAACTATTTAACTCCAGTCTTAAACCTCTTAAGAGTCTAAATGGTAATGACTGGTCCCAGTGGAGCTTTTGAAGCTCCATTTTGATGATATTGAGCATCTTCTGTTAATAAGGTCCAGAATATGAAGCAGTGCAGTACAGAACTGATCACATGAAAACTCCCTTTCACCCCACACTGTAATTTGCCTTTTTCCTTCTCCCCATCCCCCCTGTGCAGAGTTGCATTTGTTTGTTAATGTGTCTCCATTTGACGAGTTGCCTGCAGGTCATACCATGTGCCTTGAGCTGGGTGATGGGGAGAGCAGGAACCAAACCAAATGCTACAGCTTGATCTTAGGTTGCATGCTCTGGGGGTTGAGCAGAAGTTGAGTGGCTGGGCCAGAGGCTTCTGCTTCTTTACCTAATTGCCCCCCTTAGCTCATCCTGTCTCTTGTGCAACTGCAAACTGAGCTTCTTGGTATGGCCAGCGAGCAGCAAGTGGCACAGGAGCCCCTCAGTGTGAGGGAATGGAGAGCCATGCCTTGCAGAAGGCCAGCTGGGTGATGGACCTAAAGGTTTTGGGAACTTTGGAAGTATTCTGCATGTGACTGCATTTTATAGTATAAGAAGGGGGCGTTAACATGCTGTTGTGCTGTGAACCAGTAAATGTGAAATGCTGTAACAGCAGAACATTGTCTTCATAGTGAACAGCATGTTTCTTCAAAAAAGCAGCAATTGAAGAGCAGCCCAGCAGCTAATACAAAATGGCAATGCTGTAAGTGTGTATGTTTCTGGAGCCAGAATAAGAATAAAATTTAATCACTTTACCATTTGTTTATACAGGAAAATTACAGTAAAAAAGTTTGTGTTTTTTTTTTTTAATGTGTTTGATTTTATTTTTCAATTTTGTTAAAATGCTAAAAATGTTTTCAAGCCCTATAGCATTTTGAAATTGTAAATTGGATGCAGGGAAGAGAGTGGTATGTCACCTGTTCTTTGACAGAGAATAAACTTTAAAGTCCCTAAATCATGGGTAATTTTAATGATCCTTGGAATTTTCCTGAGAGTCATGCTAGAATCTGGGCTTTGCTCCCTCTGTGTGTATTTGCTAAATAAAGTCTTACTCCCATGAAAGAGAGTACTTTTGGAAGTCCTTTATTTGAATTAATATCTCCACAGGTTGCCTGAAAGCTTTCCTGAATTGCAGAATCTGACGTGTCTTTCAGTAAATGACATCTCTCTGCAAGCACTACCTGAAAACATTGGGAAGTAAGTTCTTTGCACTTTATTACTTCTTAATTTTTTTTTCTTTATTGTTGCACTTCTTGTATAAATGACTCACATAATTGTGTTTAATACACCTATAAAATTATTTACAGGTCTACCTTTATTTTTTCTCTTCTTTCAAGTTGGAGGGATCTGTTTAAAAAAACCCTAAAAAATGGCATTTTCACTTGACATCAGCTGGTTAATGCAGAACTTGTAGTGTGTATGTGTACAGTTCAACTCTGTTCTTTAGGATTTAAAATAAATTGGAATTTTAGGTGCAAAATTAATTCGGTGTTTTGTCATGCTGATCTGACCTTTTGCTTTCCTAAGCAGACCATTGATCCATTATTGTGAACATGTCAGATGGCTTGCAGCTTAGCTCAAAACAGGCAATTGCTGGCACAAGAACAGATGGGTAAAAGCTGGCTGTGATCAGGATGGAAATTTAGAAGCTTCCTAACTAGCAATGGGAGCAGTCTGGTTTTGAAAAAAACTTCAGTGGGAGCTGTGGAGATGAAAACTCATAGAACAGCTTTTAAGATGAAATTTTATATGTTTTTAAGATGTTTGTTCACTTTGGAAGGTAGATCAGCATTGCAAGGAGAGACTTTCACAGTGGATACATGTGGAAAGTGAAGTGAGCAGTGTTTACATGCCTCCTTTTGACTGAAATAAGCATCCACACTGGCAGATGGGAAATTTCTTTCCCCTTAGTGGAAGAAGGGTGTCTCTTCCAATTTGAGGGAGTAGTCGTAGTTCCATGTCTCCTCACTTAAACATATGAGAATGATTGATTGTGCTGATTCAGCTCAAAGGCTCATCTAGCCCAGCTTCCTTCTGCCGTGTCCCTAAGTAGATGCCTGGTGAGATCAATGTGTGTGTGTGTGTGATGACTCTTTTTTCCATCCCCTGACTGTTTCTGGTTCAGAGGATTTCCTGAGCTTTGGATTTTGGTTTGTCTAATTGATAGTCCATAATGAATCTGTTTTGTGTACTTGTCCAGTTTCTCCTTGAGCATATGTAGACATCTTTAGTATTCTCTCCGGCACACAACTATTACCCATTTTACTGGTTTGGTGTTAGTTCAGTAAAATCCAGATGTTTCTAAAGAGAGGAGTCCTGCAGAAAGGATCTTAATCATAAGAGCTCCTGCAATGTAGTCAAGTTCAGACTGGCATTACTTTAGCCACTTCCCATGGGTATGAAAGCTCTCAACTGGCAGCACACCAGCTGCAACAGAAGTGGAAAATCTCTTTTGAAACCTCCCGCAAGCACTAACAGGTACAGATAGTGTGTGCCCAGTGACTAGGGCAGAGTCTTGCCTAAAAATTGCATGGGCCATGTTGTGATATTCATACTGTGATATATTGTGGTATTCTTCCTTCACTGTAAAAGTTCACATAATTTTTCATGCAGCTTTTTCAGCACTGGCAGCTAAGAAAAGGCCTGTTCAGGTTTTGCTTTTACTGAAAATCAAGGCAAAAAAATTGGGATCCTGCCTGATTCTGAAAATAAATAGAAGAAAACATGACAAGCACAATTCCCAAAAGCATGCTGTGGACTGCTGCTTTGCAGACAGTAGCTGCAGGAAGGCTGTTGGCTTCCCTGAGAGCCCCCTGGCTATGGTGGCTCTGGCTTCTTGGTTGTTCTGCCTCTCACTTGGTAGTATGGCTGGTGATAGTCTCTCTTTTGGAGCAAATGACTGGAACCAGTCATTTTTGTGATGTTGATATGTGGAACTGTGCAAGAAAGGTGAAAATTTGCCTCATACTGATCCTAAGCAGTTTCAGTATGAGTTCTCACAGAACAGAGCAGTGCAACCCATCCTCTTTTAAAATCAGTATCTGATCCTTGATATTGAAACTAAAAATATGGCATCCTCACTTGTGCCAGGAAGAGCCACAAACTGGTCCTGGTGGTCTTGGTGAATTCTTATGGAGGGATAGGCTTTATTGAAGTCTGACAGGTCTACTTGGATCTGGGAAGTGTTCCCACATTAGCTGTTTAGAATATGAATATTGTATTTTTACAAAACCACTTTAATCTCATTAGTAGAAACTTTTATTATCAGGTTTATTTTTTAAAAAGCAGAAACAGATGTGTGGGGCTCTTGTTTTTGCCTTATCAGGTATTCAAAATAGGTGGGAATATGTTGGGAAGTCAACAGGAAGCTTGGGCTGAAAATGCATGGTTTTGAACTCAGGAGAATGATAATTTTGCATGAGGGAAACTCATGGGATGTCCACCCAAAATGTAACTGTTCCTGAAGTCTGTTGAGCAATGTGCAACAGAGAGATCCTATCTTGATTCCAGCTTGAAATTATTGGGAGGTCTTGTAGTGAGCTGGAACTGCAACCTGAAGTCGTTATGGATCACTTCTGGGAGTGAATTTTACTGACTTTTTAGCATTAGATCTATAAGTAAGAAATTTTCTTTTTCAGTCTGGCTACCAACACGTGCAACTGTCCTATTTTAGTTGCCAAAAATTTAATCATTTACTGAAAGTGAATTTGATGGTGCTGTCGATCGCCTTGTATTTGGTAAAAGCAGTGGAATGCTCTGTGGCTTTTCCAAAGGTAAAACCCACAAACTTGTACTTGTTCCTTCCTTTGTTCTTCTTCATCTGCTGGACCCCATTCCCCCAGTGCTGGGAATTGAAAGGTAGTGCTAATTTTATTTTTCTGGCTGAGCAGACTGAGTAAGTCTGTAAAAGGTGTTTGGATATGTTTGCAAATGCCTTATTGGAGTTTCAGTATGCTTTGGATAATAATGCATATTGTTATTTGATGGAATAGGCTGGACCAATGGGCTCTATATGAGATCTGCCAAATAGCGAGCCAATATATACTGGTATTTTTTCTACTAGAGTTGGACTCGTTTGGGGAAAGATTTGAAGTCCCTGTGCTTGCTGCAGGTCTTCTGGCCACTAAAGTATGGGGAAACTTGGAGAAAAGCATCCTGATTGCTTACAGTCTTATGGTGCTGTCTAGGAAACTGCCTAGAACAGCCAGTGAAATCTCTAACTCATCTTCATGTTGTACCGAGATCAGTATGTACTTAGTGTCTCTCCACTTTTTTTTTTTTTTTTTTTTTTTTAAGCTACCTACTTATAATCTTGTGGTGATGGAAATTTGCCCTTAAAGCAGCAAAAGCAATGGCAAATCTTTTACAAACAGCAATACTTTAATGTTAGTAAGTTCTTACTAATGGCAGATAATAGACCTGAATTGCCTTGTGGCAAACCCTTACTGGAAGTGTGTCTTCCTTGTGCATTCAGATCTCCAGTCTGTTTTTCCCATGGTCTGATGTATGAGTGCCAGAGTTCTTCTTCACTGTCCCAGGCCAGTCTCTGAACTTGTTCAAACTGCTGATATGTAGAGTTCCATCAGTACTTTCACTGTGCTGTTAAGTATTCTTCTGCACAGATCTTTTATGTTTTTATTTTCCTTTGTATTGCCAAAAGGAGTATTTTTAAGTAGTTACAACTGGATGTTTAAAGAACATAGGCAAGTCTTTCCTTGAACCTTTTGTCTTTCCTCTTGCTTGTGCATAGCCATGCTCTGAGTATGTCAGCTTTTCTTACTCTATGTGACCACTTCAGTCTGCTTTCCTGGCGCTGTTACGTGTGCTGTTTTCTCTTGCTGGATTAAACCTACTTCTTTTAAGCTCATGTATTGTTTCAGGGCTTTCTAGAAAGATGTATGATGAACACAGGACTGGATAACAGCCTAGATCCTAATATTACCAGTGCTACTTTTTCTGTTTCTCTGTGATTTGTTCTCTTAACTCGTGGTTTGGCTCCAATTTGGAGTAAAGCAGTGAATGCTGCTGCATGGGAGATACTTAAGCTGATAATTAGGTGGGTGCAGATTGGAGCAGGACTTGTCCTGTTGGCTAGTTGAACCATTTGGAGAAACAAGTTACACCATTTAAGCTGTGAGTAGGAGGAGTGTCTTTTACAGCCTTTCTCAGACTAATGAGAGCAAGTCTAATTTCCTTGCCTATTCTGCAGGGCCGTCTGTGTCTAGAGCTGCCCAACAAGCAGGCATAACCTGTTCCTCCCAGCGTGGGTAACATTTAGGAATTTCCCCTTGCTTCTAGGATTATTTTTCTTCAATACTTCCTTATTCACATAGCAGCCAAAACCCAGGGCATGACTTTTTCCTGAAATTGAAAATCAGAGTATTTGTACATAAGGATATTTGAATAAATTGAGATGTTTGTGAGGCTTCCTAGGGCATGTCTTATAATAATAGTATGAATATTCCAGCACCTTTCTTGTGCATATGTGTTCATTCTGTAGTGTTGGCTGCAGGCCACGGTAATATTGGCTTTTTCCTAGTAAAGACTGATGATTTTAGTGATCTGCATAGTGGTCTTCCGGCTTAATGTCTAGAAAGAGAAGAGAGATTGTGTCAGCTTTGTGTGTTTGTTATTTGTTTGTGGTTCTTAGGCTTGAATAAGATCCAGGTACCTTCTTTGGAAAGCCTTTTATGTGTCTGTAATATTTGATCTAGCACTGGACTCTGAAAACAGTACTTCATGAGGAATTGGCCTTAGCTGAAAAAACAGTCATTTCAGCATGAAATGCATATCTGAAAAAGACAGTTATCTGTCACATTCTCTAAGGGTGGCAAAATCAACTCAGTTCTTAAACGGCTGAAGCAAAGGGCAGGGCTTACTAGTGTATTTTAAATTATGATTGAAGACCTGCTGCCCATTGGCACACCAGACACCTAACTCATATCCAGTTTTTAGCTTTCACCATTTTTTCAGCAGTCTTGTCTGTGCCTGGGAAAGATAAAGATTACCAGATTACTTTTTTTTTTTTTTTTTTTATGTTAAGTTTAAAAGTAAAAGATTATTCATGACTGGCAGGTAGGTTATTTTGAAAGTTCCCTACATGGCAGATGAAAAAAGCTTTCCTCTGCTATACACAATCTTTATTCTTCCCCTAAAAATATACAGATGGTCTCCTACTTGGACATGATTTCAAAATCCTGAGGATTCAACAAAAGATCACAGAAATATAATGATTTGTAGTATCCCCGTCATTCACAGTTTCCCCCTCCCCCTCCACTCCCTTTTTTAAAGACAGTTGCACAATCTGTGATGCAAGAAAGTAGTGTAGCTTTATTTTAGCTTCAGAAACTTTTGATGCGGGGAGGGGTGAACTTCTTTAGATGTGAAGGATATTCTGATGCTGATGACTGATGAGTCTGGTTTACCCCCAAGCTGCAAGCAGGCTGAATGGATCTGTGGAACGTTACTACTGAGAGGGAATTACCAGGTAAGCAGAGATATTTTCCTCTTAACATTTGCAGCTAGCAGGTAGAATGCTGAAATAGGCATTTCATTATGAAAGTGAACATAATGAAAAGAATAGAACAAATGTTACTGTGCTTTAGGAGCATTGTTTTGCAGAAAGATTTGTTACAGGCATGCTTTTCAACAGTCATGGAACCACAAGTACCCAGAGATTTCGTGTTAGTCACTGAGGGTGATGGTTTTGCATATATATGTTTAGTTCTAGAGGTTTCAAAGTTTTCATCAGCTCCTGAAACAGAATCTCTAATGTTGATCATGGAAGAAGTAGCTGGAGAATAAAAGATCTTCAAAGGCAAGGGTGAGCTGCTCAATACAGATGGTCCAGAAGCAGATCAGAATGGCATACTAATCCTTAGAATGGGTTCTCGGGCCAGTCCGTGCCTGTGTTTTTCTTAGTGTATGCCTGGATGTTTCAAGTGTAGATTATGCATCTGTAGCATCACACACAATGGAAAATGTTCTTAAAATTGTGTGGAACAAGACAATTTAATTATCTTTTCGGGTTTATCATAATAATGTCTCATTAACATGGAGTCTTACATGACAAGACGGAAGTGATGGGGAAGCTTATCTCACAAATAGGAGGAGGACTATATGTAGGTGGTCTGGCTAGGCTGATATAAATAGTATTAAAAACTCCTACTGTGGCTTAACTGAATTTAGCATGGCAAGAAATATTTACAGTTTTTGTACAGAATTTGAGTAGGTAGAGCATTCAGTGTTAATCACAGCTGGTTGGTAAATGACAAAACTGAATGTTAAGGACTCGGAAGTTTATTTCAGGAGCACTAGCAATGTAATAGTGAATGCAGTGCCATCTGGCCTTCAAATAAGAGATGTTGCATCCTTTATGTTGCACAAGAAAAAGATTTTTAACATATATGTAGCAGTATTTTTAAAAAGTGAAATAATTCCATTTTTATTGAAGTAATTGAAAATAGATGTTGCATTAGTGGACAATATTTTAAAAACAAAAATTTTGTTGTAATAATGGGCTGACTTAGCCTTTTCATTCCATTTCAGTAGTCTTGATAAGCAAGTAAGACCAATTTAGACTATCACTCTAACACATTTAGGGAATTCTTTGGCCATAAACTGTGGAACTTAATTTTAAAATTTGAATGTGACTTGCACTATTGGCCATCTATTGAGGCTTTCCCTCCCTTAGTAGCTGATAACAATGCCTTTTTATCCTGTTTTTACTTGTGGAAGATCTGTAGCTTTTTATGAGCCAATTAATGGTATTGACAATTCAATTCAAGTAACTGACTATGCAAATGCACTTTTCTCTGACTTTCAGTCAGAGAGTCCTTTCTGTTAAGATCCAGGATGACAAAATCATCAACTTCACTTCTTTGGTTCCTATTTAAAATCAGTCTTTGGAAGGAGTATTTCCCCACCTAATTTGTGTCCAATTCTCCCTGCTCTGTAGAAATTACAAATGTTAATAATATAATCCTTAATTTCAGATACTGTTACAAGAATTACTTCTAGGCTGCTGTTCCACTTGCCAAACTCTAAGTGGACTGCTACAGAAAGCCTCATGCCTTTCCCCTGGATGTTATACATGTCAACTTGAGAGGAAAGAATAGTGTTTAATTTAGATACAAGTTACATGAAGTTACTTTGCCTTCAATAAGGAGGAGAAGGAAGAGGAAAGCTTTCAAAGATATTTCTGGAAGAATGGTCTTTAACCATACTGGAGAGACAAAATAGCAATTTCATCAAAACCAAATCTAGTTACTTTGTTTTCTGGTTACTTTTCCAGTTTCTTTTGTATTCCGAGGTAGAACCACAGGACTTCATGTGTGTGAAGATCAGTTTGTTTCGAAGTAAGGAAGTGCCCTGAATTAGGAAATTAATGCTTCCTGTAATTTCTAACTCATCTAAGAATTTCTGGCATTCACTACCTAAGGATTTGCATAGATCACTCTCCCCTATTGCATGGTTTGGGCAGAAGGTCTCTTTTTCAGTTGTGTCAGATTAGTTTTACAAAAGTTCATCAGTGCTCTTTTTTATCATTCACATTGTAAAACAAGTTTCAATGAGCAAAAAGTAACCAAGGCAAGACTATTCTACTATTTGTAGGTTGCCATTTAATGGATGTGAATTCTTATGTGGCCAATACTGCTTCTGTTGCATTGGAAATGCAATTTCCAAAAATGATTCAAAAAATCCACGTGGAGCTGGTTGTTCAGACACAGGGAACAGTGGCAGGTACAGTAACTGGGTGAAGTAAGGCAGACTCAGGGAAGAACTGAAGTGGAAGTGGTAATTAACTCTGAAAATGGGTACATGCTACAGGAGCTCTTAGAACAATCCAACTTTAAGCACCTAATTTGATAGAGTGGTTTGGTTTGGGGTGGTTGGAAGAGACCTTCAGAGATCATCTAATCCAACCCTTCTGTTGTGGGCAGGAATGCCTTTCATTAGATATGGTTGCTCAAAGCCCTGTTCTATCTGACTTTGGCTTCTAGGGAGGAGGCATCTGCAGCTTCTCAGAGTGTCCTGTTACAGTGTCTCACTGCCCTCATTGTAAAAAATTTCTTCTCGTGACTGAAAAATGCCAACTCTGCAAGCCTGTCCTCACAGGATAGGTGCTCCAGTCCTCTCATCATTTTTGTGGCCCTCCTCTGGATCTGCTCCAGCAAGACTGTGCCTTTCCTGGGCTGGGGCCCCTGGAGCTGGATGCAGTGCTCCAGGTGGGGTCTCAGCAGTGCAGAATAGAATCAGTTCGACCTGCTGGCCACACTGTTTTTTATGCAGACCAGGATGATGCAGTTGATGTAGCCGTGGGAGTTTGGACATTTGGTCTTTTCAGGGTCTGTGTGCAGTTGAGGAAACAGTCAAGAGAGAAGAGAAAGAAGTTGTTTTTGGGAGTGACTTGGAACAGGAGCCTATCCCAAAGGTATATCCTGTACCTTCAAATACTTAGAGTCTGAGTAAGTGGTGTTTTGAGAGCTAGCTAGTTGTTGATTAACTCTGTCATTTTCTTGGAGAATAAAAGCTGCTAAACACCAGGCTCTCAGTGCATTGTTGATCTGCAGCTAGAAGCCTTGTGGGATGGGAATGGCTTACTAGGATCCTGTCACATGAGTCTGTAGTCATCTAACTGGTGTGTCTTGGGGCAGGGTCATACATGTTTCTGATAGTTTTATTTGGCCAGTGGGTATGGGCTGGAATATATTTAAATATGGCTAGTTTAATCCATTTTTTGCCATTGTCAGAGTACCACAATTACCTTCTGTCTTGGAATACCCTTAAATAGACAGAGAAACCATATTCCTTTTCTGCACAAAAAAAAAAAAAAAAAAAAAAAAAAAAAAAAAAAAAAAAAAAAAGACAGTAAATTGCCTAGTTTAGATTCCTTTCCTTCCCAGTTTACTGTCATGATGGATGTTTCAGTATACCCAGGCAGGGTATCTAAGTACCAGTAATCTTCAGATGCTGGCCCAGTGAACTGAAGTCATTTGGAACTGGTGCACTGGTCAAAATGTGGACTAAATCTCCCATTTCTGTGTGCTGCATCCTTGGGCTGTATTCTGTAGTCATTGCTGCTGCACAAAGAGTGTAATATTCAGAATCAATACTGTGTTCTCACCTTACATATCCTTACTGTGCAGGACCTTATCTTATTCCTTATAAATATGGGGGCTATGCCCACTCTCCTGTCTTCCCCTTCTTTCTGCAGTTTTACAAATGGGAGGAAAAATTGCATTTGGGATTTTATATTCCCCCAACCAGCTGAAACTTGCTGGAAGGGGTGTGTATTGGGCCATGGATTTCTGCAGGTGCTTTAGATCTTCATCTCTTCCAACTTTGCTTCCTTATTTCCCAAAGCCTGTACTCTCATCGTGCTGGCTCAGCTGTGTGCTGCTTTTGACATAAGGTGAAAAAATATAGCTTTTATTAATCAAGAGAAGGGCATTGTTCAGGTTTTATTGACTGAGCATCTTCAGCTTTTATATCAATTATTTTTTGTCATCTTATCTTTGATTTCTCCTAGCTTTTCCCACATTTCTTTCCACTTCCATAATTAAAGCATTTTCTTTCCTCCCACAAGGAAATAGTATATGTCTTATCATGCTTCCCAGTGCCTCTCTCAGAAACCTTTGCTGGTCTCTGCCAAGGGCTTGGAGCTCCTAGTCTTTTTGCAGGGACTGTGATAGAAATGGAGTGTGTGTATTGTGCTGTCTATTGTTACTCTTAAGGCTGACTTTCTGTCCCCATGGATAGAGGAATATGCTGCAACTGTCCCTCAAGGTTAAAGTTCTAGGATAAATTCATAGCAGTTTTGTATTTTATAACTTTAAAAATTAATACATTTAATGTCTGCTGTACACTGAAAGTGTAGTTTCATCCAGAGTAATTGCAGAACAGCTGTCTTTTTTTTCCTCCTGTTTTTTGTTTTTTTTTTTAACTTCAGTTATGTTTTTAAACCTATTGCAGTAAATCTCTGTTGTTTAGAGAGTCTTCTGTCTGTGAAAAGGTTGTTTTGTGGAGCATGGTGGTGCTGATAATCCCGTTGTAATCAATCCAAACGGACTTGCTTTGGAAGAAAAAGAACAACAGGCTTTGTTTCTGGTTTTAGTGGATGATTCTAGTCTACTTTTTGTTTTAGAGTAGACTGCTGCAGTTGATGAAGGAATATTTGTAGTATTCCCTCTGTAGATTGTGTTGAATTGCATGTTTCTCTTTCAAAACTTGACAGGAATGATCAGGAAAGACACTTCGAGCATTTTCATCTACTTTCTTGCTATTAGTTTTGTTCTCAGTTACTGATTTCACATCCTCTTTGTTGCTCTAGCTCACACAATGAATACAATATCTGCAGTTACTGTAGTTAGATTGCTGAACAATTATCTCTGGTTTATACTGAAACTGACATTTTTATCCATGTTGTACCTTTGAATTCAACTTGGTTCCAGCCTTACACCAGAAGTCCTCTGGAATGCTGAGATGGAAAACTTGTAATTATTTCAGTTACCTTTATCCTCTGCTTGGTTTGCCTGTTTCCTTGTGCTCAGTAATTTCACACATGTGCTCAGTGTTTGAGGTCTGTGTGGTAGCTTTTGTAGTGAGAATTATTACAATATTACTGCTTTTTTTAACCATGGTGAAATAGTATCTTCTGATAGCGTTTCTGGGGTTTTTTTTTGTATGTTTGTTTTTTGTTGGTTTTTCCCTCTTTTTGCTGTTGTTTTGGGGTTTTTTTCTCCTTTAGAATATAAATTACATTTGCTTGTGCATTTTCTGTTGGATTTTTTTTTGGGGGGAGTGAGGACTGTTCATTGGAAAGCAGCCTGCAATGCTCTGTGGTGCGTTTGCATTTCTAAATGCAGTTTGTGAACAGCTGCTGATGGATCTTTCTTTAGTCTGAGTAAATTAGATTGCTGTTGCCTTTGTGTTTATGGTAACTTCCCATGACTGATTTTTCTCTACAAGATGGAGATTAGAATTTGGGGAAGATTCTGAAATCAATAAGGTATGGCTTGCTTTAGTTCATTTCAGGGACTTCAGAAATACTGGACTGACAGTGTGCCTGTAAAATTAAGGGTGTAGGAAAAAAAGAAATTATTTCCTTTAGTATATTGTGAGAAATAGCTATTTGTAGCTGAGAAGAGGAAGGAATGCACTTTCTGGAGAGAGTGTTACTAAATCAGAAAAGATATTTGAAAAATAACAAGAATTTTCAAGAATTCATGTAGAATTTTTCTTGCAAAAGACTTAAAATTGTGTTTCTTAACAGAACGTAAAATGAAAAAAATGTTAGTACATGCACAATTTGTTAAGACCCCATTGGTAAATGTAAGGACAAGCTATACATGTGCTTTTTAATGTACTGGAGATTAGTGCTTCAGTATGTCAGCCTGTCTTTTATATGGTCCTGTTTTATATGGTAGCTGGCACATTTTAGGTTGCAGCACATAGGTTTGCTGGGAGCCGTTTCTGTAACTTGTCAAGATTTAAGAATAATAAGTGGCAAATTTCCTTTCATTTTCTGGCCTCTTTATGAAATGGATCCATCTTAAACATAGTATTTCACTCTAATGATGCAGCTTTGCTGGTTTAAACTTCATAGAATTAGGTCTCTATATTGGTGGGAAGCCTAATTTTGCTTCTTGGGGTCTGCTTATATTGGATTTGGACTCAAGACCTTGGAAGAAGTAGAAAGGATAAAGGAGAGTGGGGCAGTATCTTTTCTTTTGTTCCAGGCTGAGTTAGGGTTGTGAGCATGCTCTGGGTGAGAAGAGGTGTAGAATAAATAAAGCATTTCTCCCTCAGAAAGATCTGTCCTTAGAGCTGAAAACATAATCTGGCAGGTTGCTGACTCCCACAAGAAGAGAAGCTAGGCTGGGACTGTGATGGGCCACAGTCTCTCTGCAGAGATGCTCACAAGGTACTCACAAGGGCACAGCTGCCAGTGAGTGCTCACAGTGCTGCAGCACAGCTGACTTCCTTGCACCTTCTTGGCAGCTGTACTGGCCCAGGTGTTTAAGGGGATTTAGTCTATTTTGGATTGGGGATCTGTGCTACTCTCCTTGCGGGGTTATTTTTAAGCAGGATCAGTTTCTTGAGCTGATTCACTGGCCTGCCCCAGTCTAATGATATGATGCAGCTGGTTAAGATGGTGGTTCCCAAGTTCTTGCTGTTGAATATGCTTTTCTGACAAAGATTTCTGTTCAGCCACAGCCAAAGTGGTGTCTGAGGTAAGAAAAGAAATTAAGAGATTGCACCATTTTACTCATCAAGGCTTCAGCGTGATGGGGAGGGAGATAAGCAGATGCAGGGTGATGTGTAAACACAAGATTACAAGGCAGCTTGGAGGTGTGCACGTCTCTTTTGTATTCTCTTGATAAAAATGAATCATGGACCTCACCTAATATAAGCTTGAAGAGAAAGTGGAACATTCAAAGGAAGGTGGAAAGAGGTTTCTAGAAAATCTGTAAACACGAATGTAATGGCAGTCTGTGGGTGGCAATGGCAGCAAGACCAGACCCACATTCTGTTTGGAGAGAAGTGGTTCGCATCACCCCTTGCCTCTCCCACTTGTTTGGCTTCCTTGAGGATGTTGGATACCCTGTCCCGTCTTGACTTGTGTTTTTTATAGTGTTAAAATTTTTATGTGTGAATATTCTCTTGTGTTGTTGGAGTGGTGGCTTGCTTATTTCTGTCAATGATTTTGAGTGTCAGTAGCAGAGTTATTCTCGCTTATCTTTTAATTGAATTTGCAATAGACTTGTACTTAAGTGTCTTTGCTTGTATGGTATATTTAAACTATACTTCTGGAGGGATACAGAACCCAGTGAGTAAATTGTGCTTATTTTAAAAGCTGGAAAGGGCTGCTGAGACTGTAATCAAAGCTCCCATGAGATTCCATTCACTGTTTTTTTGAATGCAGTATGAAACAGGTGCATGAGATAAGGATTTATTTTTCAGACACCATCAAAAGTCAATACATGAAAAGTCTTCTTTCCTTTTTAACTAGTCATTACATCAGTTCTGCTGCTTTTCTCTGCTTAGATAACTGTACTGAAGTTGCAATGTGAAGATTTCTCTTCTTTTTTTTTTTTTTTTTTGGAGGCTTAAGTTTTATTATCAGCTGTTTTTTTACTGGAGCTAACTAATTATTCTGTAATTTGGTAAGCTGGTATTGTTTAAGATGAGAAAATATTTCAGTTTTATGTAGTCTGAATGCATGGACTTGTTTGGGTTTTTTTTTCCCTAAAGTGTACAATTTAGAATTAACATCTATGTCAAATTTAGTGGAATTCTTGTTTTTTATCTCAATTTTATTCAAGGCCTAGCCCACTGTCCCCCTTCCCTGCACACCAGGACAGAACACAATTCTGTCGTCGAAAACTTATTTGCAGTCACCATATCTGATTTTCATTTTTCCCTGGGATGGCGGAGGATTAGAGCAGATTATAGTGTTGGGATAATGTCTGACTCCTTGTGTTCCATTTAGTCATAAATAAACCCCTGAGAAATCTGAATGTTGCTATGGTGATGCTAGTAAAAGCCTGGGATCTGGAGTATGCGAGCCGCTTAGCAGCATAATGTCACTTAGAGTAATGAGCCCGCTGTCATTAGGACAGTGATGGGTTTACCTGGTGCTCTCTAACTTTGGTAGCCCCTGCCAGATTCTGAAAGCCAGTAAGTAAAAGCAGTTCAGATATGATATAGTACTCTGTTTAGTAGCTTGCTACTACAAACCTTTTAACAAATAGAAATCTGTGTTTTGTCTGTTTACTTTCTTGCTTTAATCTGTTGAAGTATCACAGAGAAACAAGCAAAAACTTTCTATTCTGCTTTTCACAAGATGATCTGGTGTAATTAAAACAACAAAAAATCAGTTTATAGCAACTTGTTTTAAACTGTGTGAATGCACACTTTTCTTCACAGAATGTGGAATATAAAAAGTAAGATGGTATTAAAATGTGGTTTTTTGGGTTTTTTTTTTTAGTCTTTATAACCTGGCTTCACTGGAACTGAGAGAAAATTTGCTGACATATTTACCTGAGTAAGTCACATTGCTTGTGTTTCAGTATATTAACATAAAATGTTCTTATTCTTAAAATCTGCTAATGTATGAAACCGAATGACAGCTAGAAAAAAATACTCAAAGGCAATTGACAACATGAGATGCAGCCTTCTTTTAGCAACATCTGCTTACATCCATTAATTCTAGTTGTACTTGGTTAGTAGCAGGAACCTGCAGTCTGCATGGATTGTCTCTGTTCTATAAAAAAGTATTGTGTATGACCTACAGCATCACCAAACATGTCCTACATCCATTGGACAAGCCCATCTGCAGTGGGATGGTGGTTTGAGTTGTTCTCATGGTGAAATTTTGTAACTGTGAAAGTAGAGCAGTAAGAGCCCCAAGATTTTCGCTCTAGACCTTCATAGCATTTGAGTAATTGTTTGTATTCAGGGCTGAGTAGCCAAAAGCTTCTAAAACCTGGAGGTGAAACCCTTGGTTGCAAACTAGGCCTACTGATATCTGAAGTCTGACTTCAGAACCACTGTGATTTGTGGAGAGAAAAATTATCTAGATGCCTCTGTACTGTCTGTATTGTGGCAGAGGAATTGGTGGTCTTCTGTTAGACTAATATGGTATCTTATACTTTGGGGATCCTTTTTGTCTGCCTGGGAGCAGCCTCATCTTTCTCTAGTGAAGAAGTTTCCTTCCTTCCTTCACTATCTGGTTGCTTCTTGCGAGAGTTTTAGTGACTCCTGTTCTGCTTGTTTAGGTAGTGTAATAGATACTGTAAAAGATTTAACTTTTTTAAATCAGAATTTCCTCCCCAGTTGCTTTTGGGGAAATTTTTTCCTGTTAATCTACCCAAATTTTCCTGTCAATCTACCCAAGTGCCTTGGTTGTGGCTGTTCATAGCAGTGAGCCACAAGACACTTTATGTCAGTGGTCAGAAGATAGGAATTGCTAGGTAAGTTTGGCCATGCAGTGTCAGTATGAAGCTATCAAAAATGTTGACAGTTTTATTGCTCCATGAAAATTCTGACTGTCAGTAATGTAGCTGACAGTTCTCTATGGTTTTTGTGCTACTGCAGCTTTGGGGGAAGTAAGCAAGAGCTCTATGAGCCTGATTTGAAGCTTGGCCCTCTCTTGTCTGTTGCTTGAACTTTTTTTACATCCTTTTGTGCTTCCCTCTGTTTGCAGTCTCAAAACCAGAAGTATTTCAGAAACTGATGGATCATGTTGAGAAGATAAATGATGGATATTGAGTCTTGAGTCACATAGTTATGGGATCACTATGGGTTCACTAATTTTTATCCAGTTGCTTAACTGTAAATTTCTCCTAAAAGTAAATCTAACTAACTGTGCTAAAGTATGTGGCATTTGCTACCCCCAGGGACTTATTGTTGAAATAAAAAAACAAGGTAATGATTTGATTGCCTATACTAAGTTTTTAAGTTTCGAGGTCATACAGTTACACTGACAAACCAAATTATTTTTTCAGTAAGATACTACTGCAAACAGTCTGTGCCTGGTAAAATAACTGTCTGCCTACAGTACATTGTAATTTGAAATGCAAGTTTCAGTAAAATGAGCTTATTCAAATACATGGGGTTTCTGTTGCTTTAGTCTGATGTGGTTTTGTTTTGATTTATCTCATCTCACAGATCACTTGCCCAGCTGCAGCGACTAGAAGAACTTGATTTAGGAAACAATGAACTTTATCATTTGGTAAGAGAACATACCACTGAAACTGCACATTGGTCTTGTTTTATGCATAATTTAGATTAAATAGGTTGTAGGATGTCCAAAACTGAAGAAACAAAAATGCATGGAAGGAGAGTCTTCTTATAGGTACAGATGAATTTTGACAGTGAGCTGGTGCTTTCATATCTGTTTAGTCTTGTTCAGTACCGTATCACTTTACTCAAAAAACTGCAGCTGATCTCTAGAAAATGAGAGTGCAGCACAGCTTTTTTTATGGAAATAAGAAGGAGAGGGGGGACACAAAATCTTGTCTGTGCTTGCAGTTACAGTGACCACATGGACTTGTGTCAGGAGCTGGATGGGCTAAGCACAGAGGAAAGTTAAATTTCCAGGGTGAGAGTGGGAATCTTTGGGAAGGGGCTGAGGCACAGCTGAGGGTCAAGAGGTCCTACATTGTCGCAGATCGATCTTCCAAAAATATATCTGTCATCTCCTTAAGGTGATTCAGGTGAACGTTGGATGGATTTTCAGTAGGGCAGGGGTGTGCAGGCAATTTGTTAGTGCATGCCAGGAAAGAAAGGTATATTATTAATCTATAGCAATGAATTTGTATGATGGAGTTCCCAAATACTTACAGACACCCTTGCTACTTCTCACCAAGGCACCTCTAAATGGTGCAGTAAGAATTGGTTTGCTTAGACTGTAATTGTGGGGTAGCAATTTTTTTTACTTGAAGCTACTATGCTACTTAACTTTACTGCTTTTTATGTTATAGCCAGAAACAATTGGTGCACTTTTCAATCTTAAAGACCTTTGGTTGGATGGAAACCAATTAGCTGAAATACCTCAGGTAAAAATGAGCTCTGCTGCTACTGTTTTGAAGATGTTTTTGAAAGAAAGCATGTTCATTCATTCCTACAGGGAAGTGCTTTAAAATGGAATATTTTCTCAGTCTACTTTGCCTGGGTTTGGTTTTGGGTGTGTGTTTTCTCTTGAAAAATTCCTCTGCAAGGGATTGGCCATGATACTGTATGTTGTCAGAAATTTTCTTTTAAGCATTTTGACAAAGGAATTGTTTCCTAATAGGCACATTGTTCAGTTTGTAGGATGACGCATCCTCTGTTTATAGTTCTTTCCCTAAGATCAGGGAGCCATAAGTTGTCTGAGCTAACCCACACCTTGTGTATCTATCTGAATTGCAGTTTTAAAAGTTTTGAGTATGAATTTTTGGTTTTTTTTGTAGTCATCTTCATCCATTTAAACATGGTGTTTAGAAGAAGTACAATAATGGAACCATTGCCATAAATATAAATTTTGATTTATGGAGGCAAATTCCCCATCTGACATCAGTCACAAGATGAGGGATCTTAGCATTTAAAGCGTATAGCACTCTAAATTCCCTTTCTTAAGAACTTCTGTAACATGTGAGATGGTTCCTCTTTCCTCTTTTTCCCTTACAGCCAAGTCAAAACCTGTTTTCTTCTATTCCTCCTGCAGTTTGGTGTTACTTGCTGTGTGGATCTCATTGTCAACTGTGTGTCTTGTAAATCAGTTAGAGTTTAATGGATTTAGTTGACTTTGTTTTTGTTGGCTTGGCCTAGTAAGTAGAGATGATCATTCATAAAAAGTCAAGTGTGACTTCAGCAGCCATTTTTATTGAAACTGGCCATTATTGTGTATTTTTTCCAAAGTTGAAAGGATGAACTTGTACGATAAAGGGTCCATTTTTAATGAAAGATCTTCTTGAGGGGCAGACAGTTCAAAAGTAAAAGAACTGATCTAGTGAGTTAGAATCAAGGCCATTGCTGTGTGAAAATTTCATTTATGTAAAAGTAAAAGGCTTCATCAGCTGTTCTGTTCTCTGAAAGGTAATTTGGATGACTAAAATGAGATCTGTCTGCAAGTGTGTATAGGGATGTCTATGTGCATGGGGAATGGGGGTTGCTCTGATAGCTAACAGAGACAAAGGTATTTCTCTGTCTAATGGTTGGATTGCCATGATAAATACTTAAGTAGTCATGAATAGTAGTAGGTGATGGCAGTATAACTTGGCAGTTCAAATATGCCTGCTAGAGCAACACCCCCAATTCTTATTTCTACATTTGTTGTAGTTGGGAGATGTGAAGATATGAAATCCCAAGATGTCGTGGCATGTTGCTGTAGCAGCCAAGAAAGACTAATTCTAATTTGCCTAGGGTTGATTGGGAGGAGTAGACTTTAATTATGTAGTGGTTGATAATCTGCCATTCTGAAAAAACCAACTCTGCAATCTTTACTTGAGGAAGACTCCAGGTTTAGCTGGTGCTTGCCTGGGTGTGCTCAGTGTAGCTTGCCTGACAACTGAAGGCAGTTTAATATTTAAAATCAGAAAGTGTGGCTGGATCACTTGGTTAGTTTATCATACGTAAAGTGTAAATATTTACTTTTTTCCTGCTTTTAGAGGTCATACAAAGAATGCCCAATTAAGAGGTCATACAGATAATTATTTTTCTTTGTGGAATTTCATTGTGATGGTACATTTTTCAAAGTGCTTTCTTACGTGTTTGGGCATGACTTAAATTTTTTTCCTTGTATCGCAGGAAGTAGGAAACCTGAAAAACCTGCTTTGTCTGGATGTTTCTGAAAATAAATTGGAATGCCTTCCTGAAGAAATTAGTGGTCTGACTTCTCTAACAGACTTGCTTGTTTCTCAGAATTTACTTCAGGTCTTACCTGATGGCATTGGTGAGTCCAAAGTGAATGCTATCACACAGAACCATTTAACCCACTGCAACTGGAAGTCATTTCGGTTTTTCGAGTCTTTTTGTGCAAGAGATGAGCTTGTCTCGTGTTGGTTTTTATTCCTTTTGCTGAGTAACAAATGCATAGCTCTATTAATGCTGCATTTTAATTGTCTGCGTAATGACTCCCCCATAATCCTCTTTCAGTTTTCACTTGATATCTCTAAAACATCATAAATGTTAATATGTCCCTTCAGTTCCCATTGTATCTATATCACCATCAGAACTCTTTAACACTGTAAAATTTTAGCTTGTAACATGATGTGGGTCAAGTGATAAGGCTGAAAGGATCACTACAAAAAATACAGAATTTGGAATGGTGTTGTGTATTTATCTTCAATGGACAATGTGATTAATCCTCTACTGAACCTAGTGGAAGACTCTTGCCTTTCAGCACATTAATCCTTGCCTTGAGGATTCAAACTACAACCATTCTATGTCTGACCCCTTAGATTGGTTTCAGTAACTGAAGAATGTTTCCTGAAGCATTACCAGTGCCTTTTTTAAGGTGTGTGTTTTTTACCATGCAGTAGTTGTGACAAGTAGATGAACAAGCATTTTTTTTTTTCCCCCTACTCATCAGCCGTTTTTCTGGAAAGTTCCACATTGTAGGAGTATGCCTTCTACTTGAGTACTTTTTTTAAAACAAACAAACAAATGAAATAAAGGTGTAGTGGAAGGAGGACTTGTGAACATGGTTTAACTATATTTAACATCCAGAAAAGAGTGGTCAGACCTTCCTCCTTCCTATATATTCTATATAAGACTAAGAAAAGTTGCTGTAGAAGTTAGACTTGGGGGAGTGGGCTGACAGCTGTGGGTCCTACAGCTGCCTAATATGTGTTTGACAGGGAGTTGTAGCAGCCCTCTCTGAAGTGTGCTGGCCAGTAGAATTGTTGTACATCAGAAATGGAGCTGTAGCTTCTGAAAGTCAGCAGCCCATGCACCTGTCTGGACCGAGCTTGTTGGCAGAAGAGAACCTTGCTGGTCTCTGTGGAAGCTCCTGGGCATTGCCCAGCTGATCACTGAATCCTTGGTGGGATTGGTGGATCTGCAGAGCTCCTGTAGCAGGGCTCCCACCAGCACCAGGCTCAGATCAGCTGTGGCTGTGTCTCCTCAGTCCCCAGAGCTCTGATGGAGCTCCAGCACCCCCAGGCAGCCTGTGCCAGTGCTGCACCATCTCCCACTGAGGAAGCTGCTCCTGATGTCCAGATGGGATCACCCACACTGCTGTGATTTGCAGCCATTGCTGCCTCACCTGCCCCTGCAGAGGAAAGTTTGGCTCTGTTGTGTCCATAACTGCCCTGCCAGCAGTTCTGGGCAGTTCACAGTTGCCTTCTTGGCTGTCTCTTGGTGGGAGTCAACAAAGCCAGCTCCTTCAGCCTCAGCTCACATGTGCTCTGGCCATCCTGATGGCTTCCTTCAACTCCCCTGTCACTTGAACAGGGGAGTTGAAGGGGAAGACAGGACATCACATGAAACTGAGAATGATTTTACAGGTGTGGTTTCACTAATTGCAGGTTGATAGGATACAGCAACTTCCATTGATCTGTTGGCTATAATTCTAATGTAGTCTAGTTGGTGTTTGTTTCTGATGAGACCTCACTGCTGTTTACTATTCAACCTGGTGCTCACCATGGTATCCATGTCCTTTCAGCCTGGTGCTCACCATGGTATCCATGTTTACTATTCAGCCTGGTGCTCACCATGGTATCCATGTCCTTTCCAGCAGGGCTCTTGTATAGCTGTATATTTCACTTCCCAGCCTGTGCTGGTGCACAGGTTTATTCTGTCTGGGTGCAGAGCTCTGCACGTCTCTCTGCTAAACCTCGGGTTTCTGTTTAGGTTGCTATCTTTCTGTGTCAGACATCTCTGCATGCTTTAGCGGCATCAGCGAATTTGATACTCCGGATTATTACATCTGTTTTGGACCACAGAGGGATGGTGGTGTGGTATCAGCACCTAGTATTGTCTCCTGAATTCTCTGTCATGGGTTCTGCCTGAGTCAGCTTTTGCACCAAAGACCATTCTGATACAAAGGAGTAGAACAAATTGAGTTTTCTGGCCTGAAACAGTATTTTGTTCTTCGTGAGAGAATCACCTTCAGAGATGTTTGATTTCTCATCTAAAGAATAAACTTGGGTTTCCTGTCTGACTAAATAGGTTCTCTATTAGGAAAGAGACCTTGATCCTGTTTGGGTTTGGTCTGTCACTTCAGTGCAAGATGGTCTCACTGTGGCTGATTAGGTGTAGGTGATCTTCTGAACATTCCTTTATTAATAAACATTGTAAAATTGAGGAACAAACAGATAATTTTCTTATAGGGATTTGGGTAGACACATCCTTGATGTTTACATGAGATATCCTTTAGATTGTAGCTTAATTACAATTTATTATGCTTAAATGTTGGCTATGAATATTTATATTGAGTATGAATTCAGTGATATTAAAAATTGCAGAAATAGTGCAAGCACTAAGTGAAGCAGTGCTTGGGTTATTTTATTTTGCCTAAAAAAAAAAAAATCATTGTTTTAGAAGATTTCTGGAAGTTTTGCAGCAGTAAAAATGTACGTATTTAAAAGTATTGGAGGATACTAGACTAAAAATCCATGTTGTTTTTTCTGTCCAGGAAAATTGCGGAGGCTGTCCATTTTGAAGGTTGATCAGAACAAACTGATCCAACTAACTGATTCCATTGGAGACTGTGAAAGCCTTACTGAGCTAGTTCTCACAGAAAACCAACTGCAGGTATGCATGGTCATGGCTGCTCAAATGGCAGGTGGTAATAAGAGCTGCTGTTAAGTGCTGAATCAGTTAGTTCATTAGGTTACTCACCCTTGCTACTGCTAAGCAGTGCATTTTCTTTAAATGCATCTTATTTCTTACCTGTTAAATGAATGTGGAGAACACATTGTGTGTAGTAACAATCCACCCATCAAATGCTTAAGCAATTACATATTCACTCTTGAGTCTTTCATGACCAGTGAAAGAGTTGGAGCATGTGGAGTGCAGGTATCGCTTACTTAGTTGTAGTTTTGATGTGGGGGTTTGTGCTGTATTGCATTATTGCCAGTTTTTGCTCTGCCTTATCTGGATCAGTCTTGCTGGAACTGAATAGAAGCCCTGAGCACTGCAGAACTTGTACTGCTCCTTGTTCTGCTGATCTGCTCTAGACAGGTGTTGAATATGATACGTGGCCAATAAAATAAAATGTCAGAATTCCTTCTGTTAGGTGTTTCCTTCCATTATTTTAAAACTTCATGTGACACTGACACTTGGAGAGTAGCTGTCTTTAAAGAAACTAGGTTTGAGCATTTCTTAAGTTCAGTTGGTACTTGGTTGACTTACAAGCTTAAGACTGTTAAGAAGATGCCTCTCCAACAGTCAGTTCATAGCACCTGAGTTGGGAGACAGCTAATTGAGAAGGAAATTTGGGAGTGTAAGGTTTGATAATACATCCTACATACATGCATTCTATACACAGCTGTTGTGTGTCTATTATTGTAGTGCAGAGATAATGAGTGAATTTGTGTTAGAAACTGGTATTCCTAGACACTTGGTCTGCAGTATAAACCTTTGGCTCTTCTTTGGGAAGTCTGGCAGTAATGAGGATTAACTCCATTTCAGTTTTGAAAGTTGATTGACAGTTAATTAATTTTAAAAGGGAGTTAAAAATTCCTGACTCTGTTTATTTATGACTTGCTTGTATATTATTTTGTTTTTGTTGGCACAGTCATTGCCGAAGAGCATTGGAAAACTAAAGAAGCTGAACAATTTGAACGCTGATAGAAACAAATTAACATCTTTGCCCAAAGAGGTAAGTTTTGTGCAGATGACATTGTAGCGACAGAAAACTCTTGATTTCAAATGCCTATGAGAAGTAGCAGGCAACTTTGGTCCAGTGAGTATTCTTTCCAAACTGATAACAGCCAGGACCTTGTCCATTAGATCTGAACTGTAGTGATTTGATGGCTTGAAAGTGCAAAATGTCTTTGCAGTTGAACAGAAAGGCTTGGATCTAATTAGCTGGTAACTAACTTGGGTCTAATTTAGCTTTTAACTGGTAGTTCCCAGTGTTGATGTCAAGTCCTGCACTATTTGAAGACTTGGAGTTCTGGTAAGGTGAATGCAACAACATGTCTGTTCTGCATGTAGTATGAAACTACTGCCACACTCTTCCTCACTTCACACCTGTGACCAATATCAAAGGGAAGGTTTCATACTCTGAAAAGTGGCTCAATGACTGTCTTGACAGTCTTTTTGGTGTTGAACATTTCTGGACTACTTCTGCCCTTAAATATAGGGACCTGATGTGGCCAAGATACCTCAAATTTTACAGCTATGAGCACTAGGACTTCTTGTCTGTTGTAACAGGATGTGGAATGAAATGAGGCTAGAGTTTGTGTTGTGAAACTAAATATAATGAAGGCTTTACAAGTTTAGTTCAGCAGTTAATTGTGGAAAGAAGTTGGGAAAGCAGCATCCTGTGATTGGAGCATGGAGCTGTGAGTTGGTTCTGTTTGTACTATTTTTTCTCTGTAATTTTTATCCAAGTAATTCTCCCTCTTAATTTTCATATCTAACATGTGGCTCTGAGCTTTTGTTCTCCACTTTCAGTCACTTAAGGAGAAGGAGGGTTATGTACTCAGGTGGCAGCCAGTGGATGGAAATTGAGAGGAGGAGTATCAGCTCTGGCTCACTTCCTTGTGGAGCTTGGACAGCTCAGGAAGGAGGTGTGAGAAGGAAGTGAAGTGGCAAGGAGATGGGTGAGAGCTGATTGAAGAAAAGGGATCAAGCAGAGGCAGATGATGCAGTGCTGTGGCACTGGCAGCAACAATTCTGGTGTCCTGGGTCTGAGCTGCCACAGGCCAGTCACTTAACTGGGGGAAGGTGAGGGGTGAGACATGTGAGTACTGCAGCTTTTCTAGCAGAACAGTGTCTTCCCTGCTGTGCTGCTTCTGGTTCTGAACAAAGAGTTGTGACAGGGCTTACCCAGACAGGTTGCATGATGGCTAGCAAGAGACAGGACCCTGGGAAGACTACTAGGATTGGTATGTGATAGCAGTTTTCATCATAAGGTATGCTGAGGTGGAAGGAACCCATCAGGAGTCCACCTCCTGGCCCTGCACAGGACACCCCAAGAGTCACCCCATGTACCTGAGAACACTGTCCAAACACTTCCTGAACTCTGTCAGGCTGTGCTGTGACCACTGCCCTGGGGAGCTGTTCCAGTGCTCAACAACCCTGGGTGAAGAACTCTTCTCTAATATCCAGCCTACACCTCCCTTGGCACAACTTCAGGGCATTCCCTCAGTTCCTGTCACTGTTCACCACAGACAATAGATCAGTGGCTGCCCCTCCTCTTCCTCCATGAGGAAGCTGTAACTGCAGTGAGGTCTCCCCTCAGTCTTCTCCTCTCCAGGCTGAACAGACCAAGTCCCCTCGGTCGCTCCTTATGCAGCTTCCCCTCAAGGCTCTTCACCATCTTTGTTGCCCTCTTTTGGATGCTCTCTAATAGCTTAATATTGTTCTGATCTTGTGTTCATTCAGTAGAAGACTTCCTTTGCTAAAATACCTGTACTTGAGACTTGTGCAATTTTATGTCCACTCCACCTTTGAGTAGAATTGTTCTGAGTTTTGCATGGAAAGTTTTACCAGTACAGTTTATTTCCAGACTGACCATTAATAGCTTGTATAGTGTCTAAGCAGTTTTCTCAGTTAATGGAATATATGGTATTGGAGGTGGTGCATAAGGGCAATCAGTGTGGCTTGTAAGAAGCAGGGACAGGAGCAGGCAAGAGGAGAAGGCTCAGCTGCAGAAGCAGGTAAAGCAGGGTGAATATGGAGTGGGTCTGCTTGGGGGTATAGTGGGGTCAGGAGCTCAGTGCAGGGCAATAGAGGCATTGATACTGAAGGCTTGGAACCAGCAATGTTTTCCAGAGGTGGAATGTGTGGAATGTGTTGCTCGGTTGGTGAAGGAGTTGGGGGATATCCAAGGATGAAGTGAAGAACGAGAATGTGTCTAGAGAACATCAGTGCACCTGAGAGAGGAGGGGGGGGACACCTGCACAGAAGTGGAATGAAGATAGGGATGAGGCTGTGTTTGGAGAAGGTGAATAATGAGAAAATGGAAGGTAGTGTCTGGAATGAGGTGAGCTTTGGGGCGTTGTGGAAGTCTAGGAAATAAAAATGAGAGAGGGTGGTTCCCTAGGGAGCTTGGCAGGGAAACAGAGGAAGCAGAGCTCTTTGGCTCCCTATCAACGATTTTGAAATATAATTTTTATATTTGCTTTAAAGGTGTCCACATAAATGGGTCTGTCTCATTAGAACAAATGCCTTGAAATTACATGTAAAGATTTTATGCTTTGCTCTGCCAGTATTTAATTTTTTATTATTGAATTTTAAAGGAAGTCAGCCCTTCTCTAACTGTGGGGTCATCTCACTCTTTATCAGTGCGTTTGAATTCCAAGCTGGTAATGTTTCAAATAGAAAGAATAAACAACTCAAGCACAAGCTTCTGACAGAAGTAATTTTAAACACCCCTGCCTGCTTTGTGTTGCTTAAGATGTTTCCTGAGACAGTATGGCCAAGACTGGGGTCTCAGACCTCTGCACTTCAAAATTAGTACTTGTATTGTACAAAATTAATACTTGTGAGTACCAACTCACAGAAGCAGAGTTGGATGCAGAAGTAGAGTATACACTGGAGATATTTTTCCTCAGTATCTTTTCCTTTATGTGTATTTCCTACCTCTTCCATTCCTTCTCTGCCTTACAGAGTGCTAGAGCAGCTGTTCATGTCTGGTCTTCATCCTGATAAAAAATGGATGTGGGAGAAGCTGTTACTGGTTTCTGTTGGAGAGGGATAGAGACATAGTCTTGTAGTGTGTGTAGAAAAAAGTGGAATTCAGCTGGAGAGCACCCAGTACTGTATCTGCTTGGTGTTGCCAGAATTAGTCCTGTAGCAAAGACCACTTTTATAGGTAGGATGGTGGAAATTATGTGCCTGGTGAGATAATCTCTGATTTTTAGTTTTTCTGTGGTAGTGTGTGGTTTTTTTTTTGGGGAAGGGGGAAGAAGGATGTTGATTTGGTTTTGTTTTGTTTTGTTAACAGTTCAAGAGAATTTGATTTTGAGTCATTGTGTTAAGCCATTACATTGCAAGATGGCTTCAAGGCACGCTTGTAAAACCATTCTTTTTCTTTTCGTGTAAAATATCTTGACTTGGGATTATTGAGGAGTTTGTATGCAAATACACCTTCAAAGTTTCCTGGTTCAAAGGTTCTTCTGTATTGTGTGGTGATAAAGGTAAAACCTGGAAGAACTGAATGTACGACCGAGGCTTGAGTCACTGAGAGATTTCATCTACAGCATCTCATTCTGCAGCTTAGTGCCTCTCTGTGACTGAAGTGGTAAAACAGACTTCAGCAAGAACTGAGAATGTCTAAACCTGTACATAGTTAGAAATGTTTTTCCCCTTAAACTTGAAAGACCTGCCTGGTGACTCCTTGGTATTGAAATCCCACCCTGGCGCAGGAACGCTGATGAAACTGGTGTGTTGACTTTGGCACTTGCATAAATAACCTCCTTGGAATGTTTTCCAGTTTATATGCTTTTGTTAACGAGTCTTTACACCCAGCAGAGATCTGGTAATGTGTCCTTCCTGGCTCTGAGGTATATTGTGAGAATTATTACTCAATTAGGTAAAAACTACAGGGTTTTTTTTGGCAATAACTGTGCTTTTTAATTTTTTTTTTTTTTTAAACTAGTGGGGACCGCTTTGTTTTTTCTGATTTTAAGTTTTGATGTCCTGTCTCGTTATTTGTATAGAAGTATGTGTGTCTCAGAGGTAGGAAAAAAAGGGCACTAAGGAAAAGTGCAGGAAAACTTGACTTGAGTCAGAGGGCTGAGAAGCTCCTCTCCTACTATTCACCAGTGGTGCACAAGGTGTTGAAGTGAGTTTGCTGAAGATTTTCCTAGCCAATTTAAAGTTAATTGCAACAACGGAATAATAGTTAATAATAATGAATTGGGCAGTTTTTTCCACCCCTAAATGTATTCAGTGTTTGCAGTTAAAGAATTAGTATACTTTATGCGGAGCCAAGGAAAATTCTGACTTTATTTACGTTGAACCCAAACAAAATTTTGGATATGACATGCTGGAAAAGATTTTGCAACACAAGAGGGACTGTGTTTAAATTACCACTATATTTATCAGACTTGTGTAAGTCTGTGAGAGTTTTTGGTGCTGACAGCTGTTTTGAGAGTTGAATAAAAGAGATGTGTCACTGGACTTTTAGCTATTCGCATGACAACTGAAGACTGATCATTACAGTGTTTGTCATAATGTATTTTTTTTTGCATTGCTTATAGCTGTGTGGAAGATGCTAACTGGTAAAGGACAGCAGAATTGATTCACAGCTTTTGAGTAGTAAAAAGATGTACTTTAGAGTCATTAGAAACACCAGGAGAGAAGCATTCTGTTCAGACTTGCAGTTTGTGAAGGACTGTTTAAGATAGACTAGTAGTGGGTGTATGAATGGCAAGAAAGCAGGAGGGTGAAGTGCTAAATGCTGGTCATGATGAGAACATGGGGGGAATTTTAGCAACTGAGCTGACTTCCTGTCTGTGTCCAAGCCTTACTGTTTCTCCAGAATGAGGAAGCTGTTAGAAAGATGAGCCTCAGACTGAGATAGAAGAAAAGAGCAAGAAGATCATCCATTAAAGGGTTTAAAGGGTTGAAGTTTCGTGTGGAATCCAGAGGTCTCCTAGTGATAATCATCCTCTCAATCAAGCCCACCTGAATGCAAATATGCAGTTTTGTTCCTTCTTCATAGTACCAATGATCTTAAAATGAGCACTTCGTAGTAATGACCATTTACTGCCTGACTGACCTGTGGGCTTTGTTTTTGTGGTTTTCCTTTATCTAGGCTCACTATTCTTTGGAGTTGGCGTGATGTGACAAGTCAATAACATTTAAACTAAAGTTGCTAAAATGAACTAAGTCTCAGGAGCGTGACTTAGGCATGCACAACTCATGTGAGATCTTTTCTTGATGTCCTGCTCACTACAGAAGAGTGTGAGGACTTCTTTAAGCCTCCAGTCCTTGGAACAGTTACTGATGTGCCTAGAACTAAGCACACGCTTGTCCCCATTAAGTGAAGTCTGTGCTGGAAATGCAGCGTATGCTTAACTGGTGAATGGGCTTGTGGCCTCAGCTGTGTCCTTGGTGCACATGTGGTGGTCTGGCACAGTTTGTTGTGAGCATGTCACCCTTGGAAAGCATGGCTCTTCCTCAGTTAGCCACTCTGAGCCAAACCAGTGATGTTCCGATACCGTGTAACTTCGGTGTTTTCCTTTCTGCTTGCCATGTAGTGTGTGCACTTTTGCCTCTGTGGTACGGCTTCATGTTTAGGTTTTCAGACATTGGACCTGATGTCTTTCTGTACTGCTGGATGGGTGCCATCTTTGTTTGAAATGACAAAGATTTTAGTTGATTTTTAACTGTCAGCTTGTCTTTTTTTCCCTATGTGGTGTCTCACTCAATGCTGCTCGTTAAATGCTGTCTGCATTTTCTAAAAACATTTTCAGTAAAAAAATTCAGTGTCTCTTTTTTATCTACCTACTACCCTATTAAAAGGTCTTCACTACCTTTGAATGAAACAAAACTTTTGAACAGCAGCCTGTTGACTGATAGAGAGCAAAGTTAAATTAACTGAAGTTTAAATGATTTAGGAGTTACAACCCTCTTTGGCAGTAGAAGAATGTATGTTCTGTCTCCATTTGTTGGCATGCTCTTGTCCGGTATGGATAAAGAAAAATAAATTGAACATGTCTTGTATTTTCTTAATTGTTAGCCGCTTGGAAAATTATGGGTCAGGTAAATTGATAACCCTGTAAGTATTCTTCAGTCCATGGCTCTCCTATTACCTTTCATTAAGCTGCTTTAAATGCATGATGGCTCAGGCTGTCCCAATTCCACTGCTGCATTTTTCCATTGTCAAAAGTATAGAAATTTTGGTCTCATCAGGGCTGCATGGCTTTACTTTGTTTGGCTAACCTGTTTGGATCTCCATGCTCCAAGACTGAGTAACACAAACTTCATTCATGAAAAGGGAACACTTTGTGTACACTGAGGGCATCACTTGCCAGCTCATTAACATTCCCTAATTGTATTTCTTGCTTTTCACGGCTCCTCATGTTAGTAGCACCAATTAGACACTTAGTGTGTATGTATTGTTTTTAGTATCACACTGTGTTCTGTGAACGTGTGAAGGCACATTATTTAAGAATTTATACAGGCTTTAAAGCGAATAGCAGAATTCTTGAACCAAGAAATGTTTGCTTACTATTTGAGTGCTGATTTCTAAGGGCTTTGATTCACAAGCTAAAATGGCTTGCAAGGTTCATGCTTCTGTTGTACACACAGGGCTGGGAAAACTGATAATCTTGTGAAATAGCTGCATCTTAAGAGTGCAGTGATTTAAGGGAAATAGCACAGATTTTGTTTTGTCAAAAATGTAGCACTTTACCTTTCTGCCGTAAATAGCTTGTGAATCAGAAGCCTTGAGCAGCTGATTGCTGTTTTCTTCTATTAAAAAGCATTTATGATACAAAGGAAGGTGAGTGGAATGTAAATGCTCCATTTTTTTTATTTTGTGAGTCACAGTTTCATCCTTTAAAAGCGGCTTTTTCCTTTGTAAATAGTTTACATCAAATCAACACTATTTTTCCTTTGACTAGTTAAAGTGTTTTGTGCTGTTTGTCCATAATCTCAGTCTTGGGTTTGGACTGAATTGTGGGTTTTGCAAAGACACAACTGACAGTTAACAAGAACACAGTAATTTCAGCTTAGTTCAGGGAACTCCTGGCCAAGGTGTAGTTACATATTGGCTATAGGGTGAGAGGAAAACCTTCTTAGATGTATGTCACTATAGATGTCCTCTAATTTTTGAACTGAGATTTTCCACTGTGATTCGTTTGGACTCTATAATTAGATTCTAAGTCCACTTAACTTGAAAGCTTCAAATGGCATTGGGATATTTTGCCTCTATTATTTGGAGTAAGAAAAGAAAAATCTTTTTTCCTCTTCTTATGGTGAGTTTTGGAACTGGCAAACAAAGAACAGTGCTTTTTGAAACTCTGTACGATAAGCAAACAAAGGTAAGTTTCCTTTGTTAGTAGGAACAAAGAGTTACTTGAAGCAGCTCCTGAGTTTCTAGAGCTAATAATCTTCCTGTTTATGTTCCAGAGGGAACTTCTTTAAAGTTGGAATGAGGTTTTTTTTAATCAGCTGTGGGGGATTTGTCTTTCTGAAAGCACCTACTTTTGGTGCAAGATGCAGATTTTTAAAGGTAAAACTGAAAAATCCCATCTTTAAACCCAAAGAATGCAAATGCTTATATTTGGATAAATTGATAGAGACAGAGGATATTAGGTTAAAATAGATTAAAGAAGGCCAGTTCATGTGGGAATTGTGTTGAAATGAGGTGCATTTCTAATGAATCGGGGCATCAAAGATTTTACTGAGTGTTCTGCTTCTAGTGAGCTCTTCATTGATCTTTGTGGACACAAGAAATTTTGGGAGTTGGTTGGTATGTTTAGCGTTTTGCCTTGCTTCAAGGCCCATTGCACTTGCTTGGATATAAAGTTGCCATGAGGAAAGAATGAATTGATATGTAAAACGTAGAGCTAGAAAATGTTAAATGTAGGGGTTTTTGTGAATGTTGGGCATAGAGTAGTTTCTGTGTGGTTACTGGTTTCTAGATGTGGAAGGCTCTGAAAGGTAGCTAGAATGTGACCTATATGTGAAGTTATCCATTATTTGCAGATACAGATGTTCAAGACAGTGCTCCTACAGATTTGCTTCAGGTCAGACTTCTTCGAAGCTGACACTTGTTGGCAGTCTGTACCTCTGGGGGAAGTGTCTGGCAGGCATTGTAACTTGAATGAGCTGTGACACACTCAGTGACCCACGCTGCATGCCTTTGTTACACTGTGGTACTGCAACAAAACCAGACTTGCTTTTTTTCCCCCCCTCTTCTCAAATGTAGGTTGGGGGCTGCTGCAGTCTTAACGTCTTTTCTGTACGTGACAACAGATTATCTCGAATTCCCTCTGAAATTTCACAGGCCACTGAACTTCATGTCCTGGATGTTGCTGGAAACAGGCAAGAGATTTTTGTATTTTCATGTTCTTTTGCTGTATTTACTTAATTCTTTCTGATAGCAAAAGATATTATGTCTAAGAAGAGAGTTGTAAAAAACCAGTTATGACATTCATGTTAGTGTTACTGTTGAAATTGTCAAAGTAGTCTTCCCCCTGGGCCAAAAGTAGCAAAAATTGTGTGTTGTCATGAGTGTGATTTTTGGATTACTTTGACCCTGAGGAAGAAATTGGATTTAAAAAAAAACCCTCTGGATTCATATATTTCTATATTAAAACTGAGAATCTAGGCAATGGCTAGAGCTTCAGGTGAAGCTACCAAGCTGTAATGTCAAGTGACACCAATATTTAGTGTTGTATCTTCATGATACACTGTGAATAACAAGGAAAGCCACTTTGACTTTGCAGCTTCTCACAAATCCTAGTGCTTCAAACACCAACATGCAAAAATGAGTGGATTAAAGCATAAACCAGCAAATTAGTTCAGCTTCTTAGGAGGAGGTTAAATTAAAAAAACAACCCCAAAACAGAAGAAAAGTGAATGGCATCTCATCTATGCAATATGATTGTCTCACAAGCCCTTACGCATTTCTGTTCTAGCCAGTGTTCACACGTAAAGCTCTGATGGGAAGCAGCTGTCTGCCTTCCAGGGCACTTTACTGCAGTAGAGAAAGCTCAGCATACTTTTACCTGGTTTTCTGCTTCAGAGGATTATTAAGTTATAATAAAGTTAAGCTGCATGTTTGTTGTTTTTTTGGTTGTTTTTGTTTTTTTTTTTATTTAAATGGAGTAGTTGATGACTTGCAATGCCTTCTGTTAGAGGTATTAATTTCAATCCTGTTTGTTCCAACTAAATGATGTATACTTGAGTTCACTTCATGACCATCTATTAAGACTTCCAGGGATTGCCCTGACTTTTTTGCTTTCCTTTTTTGAGCTAGGCTGACGTATCTTCCCATTTCACTGACTACGTTAAGGCTGAAGGCTTTGTGGTTGTCTGATAACCAGTCCCAACCTCTGCTGACATTTCAGACTGACACAGACCCTGAAACAGGAGAAAAGATTTTAACCTGTGTATTACTTCCTCAAATGCCTTCTGAGTCTGGTTGCCAAGGTAAGTGCCTAGAGTCAGCTTTTCATTATGTACAGAATTATTACTTCCTTGTTTACTGAGTTGTCCCATAAAGGTTTGTAAAATGTGCATAAGCTCTAGTGAGCAAAGTAGCAAAATTCTAGTTGAATTTTCAATATTAAACCTTTTTTTTCTATTATCCTGTTAGTCATCAGAAGACTTCAAAACTTGGCACTGAGTGTTATTGAAAATACAGTGACAGCTACAATAAATACAGATCTGGAGGAAAAAGACTATTTTGAGGCTTGCCAGTGGGCCCAGTAGTGGTGTCCATATTTGTGTACATTATAAATATATATATATATATGTGTGTGTGTGTGTGTGTGTGTATATATATATATGTATGGAAAAATGGTGGCTTTCCATCTTCAATCTCTTTACCAGCAAAATAAATTGCATAGCAAATAGTAAACAGTTGACTTTTTACTTTTTAGCAAGCTAATTTTCTTTCAGGCAGAGGTGTCATACAATAACTTTATTATATTCATTACAAGTGTAGTTATTGCAGCATAAGTTGCTTCTACCTTTTGTGATGAAACTTACCTCTGGGCTAGGTGGAACCATAAACTCTTTTGTTGGCTGTGTTGCTGCTCCAGTAACTTCTGAATGTTTTTTGTCTTTAGCTTTTAGAGCTGTATGTGAGCATTCAAAGGGATTCATCTGAGCTAATATTTAAATTTCTGCTGTAGTGACTGGAGAGTGATTTATCCTCTCCAAGAATGGACTTTTGAAAGAAAATCATGTGTATTCTTCTCCACTGAGTACAAAGGGGCCTGAGGAGAAAAATTCAGCTCTGGGTATCTGTATTGTAGGTACCCAGGCTTAATTCCAATGTTTCAATCATATATGGCTGGAGCAAATAGAAAGCATTAAAACAGTAGGAGTGTAGAAATGTCTCTGTTTTCAGCTCCTGGATTTTAAGAATAGTTAAGAATTAAAATAAATGTATGAATTAACTCCTTTGGAATTAGAGAGGATTAAGCTAGTTCAAGAAGAGTAACAGAGGTTGACTTGACTTTCTCTAAAGGCCCACTACTAGAAAATTAGATTTCCTCCTCTCCAGATGAATCTCGTGGCTTCAGGGGTAGAAGGCGTGGAATTTAGATTGCTGGATGTGTATGCCTAGCAATACTGAAAGGATGAGGTTAGTAAAAGCAATGATCCTGTGTTGTGGAATGCCATTTAGGGAACTGGCTAATGTCAGCTGGCAGCCATGTTCCACAAGAAAAGCATGCATAGTGACAAGTATATTAAATATATAACCATCACTCTAAAACTCTGAAACGGACCAAGTACAGAAATACCTAATTTATACAGAAACCATTTAGTGTATGTACTTGATAACAGAAAACTAATGCAAGCTCTGTTTTCTTCCAAAAACAGTAGAAATAGCCACTTGTAAGTATTGGATGACTGATTGTTCAGATGTTGCAATTATGAACAATAAATCATGTTGATTGTGTGACTTCGCATGCATGTTGCTGTGAATCTTGAGTTACATTTTCCTGTTCTCACAGATAACCTGCCACGATGTGGTGCATTGGAGAGTTTGGTAAATGAGATGTCAGATGAAACATGGAATGAGCGGGCAGTGAACAGAGTCAGTGCAATTCGCTTCTTAGAAGATGAGAAAGATGAAGAGGAGAATGAAATGGTATGTTTTCCAAGCCTTTGGATACCTCCAGACACTGTGGCATTAATGCAGAAGTATAAAAAGTCTCTGAGCATTCTTGCTATAAATATTTCAGCTTGGACTGCATGCTTTGTGTGTACGTTTGGAGAAGAAACTGTTCATGTTGGCTGCTGAAACTTTTTATATTGACTTTGAATGCCTCTGTTTTTTCTGCTTTGAATATAACTTTTATATTCTGATGCAGGACAGTCTTCTGTTTTGCTTTGTTTTCATCTGTCTCCTTAGGATGTTTTCTTTCCAGAAAGAAGATAGGATCTTTCTCTGCATCTGGGAAGCTTTACTGCCTGAAAGTATATAGGGTCTGATTTAGGATTCCAGCACTCTGGCATGTGTCTCCATTAAGTTTGCTGTTGTTTGTCTCTCTAATTTCTATTTCCAATCTCTTTTGTGCTCTCTCATTCTTTTTTTTTTTTTTTTTTAACTCCACCATTTGCATTGAACCAACCATAGTGTCCATAAACAGCAGGAATGTTGCTCATTAGTTTCCCACTTAAACAAAGGATGTGGGAACATCTGTCACTGTACTTATAAGACCTCTCCATTAAGTTGGGCTCTGCATATCCTGAAGATCAAAACACAACACGATCTGTAGTTTTACTAGCTTTTATTAACAATTAAAACTCCATGTAAAGATTAACACTGCTTCAGTCACATTTTCATTGTGCTCTGATGCTCTGAAACGTTGCTGGTGGTCCTCATTAGATCTCAGCTTGAGATACTTCAGGGCACTGTCTGGATTGTGTTAGTTTAAAAAGTGACTACAAAAACTCTTACTTTAATTTGGAAATGAGCAAAGTAAGGTAGTTGCTTGCTCCAAAGCAGCAGAAACAAAGTGTCTCTTAACAGGTATGGTTCACTGACTGATAGGGGGTTCAGGCTGCTTAACAGCCCTGCCAACCTGAGAATGTCCATAGTGTAGTGAGGGCTCAGGTGCTGAAGATGAGTGCTTGATTTGCCTGATTTGAAGCAAGAACCTTCCTATGAGAAAAAAGTTTATGATCTTACTGAGGAGAAGGAAGGGCAGATTTCTGAAGCAGTCTTTACCAAAGCACTCACGTGTGGGTCATCAGTTCTGCTGTTCTCTGCACAGGTTACATGCATGCCACTAAAAAGTAATTGCATGTATACATGTATTATACTTAAATTGTATTTGTGGTGTTCTGTTGTCTCCAGCCTGGATGCTAACTGGAGTTTTTGTGAATCTTGTTTTCCTTGTAAAGGTTTCAGCACAATGATATGCATTCTTCTGTCTAAGGTGGGAGAGAAATGGTCCCTCTCAAGGTGCTTGTTCTAGCTAGAGAACCATACTGTGTGGTGGGGCTGAAAGGCAAATGGAGCTCCAAACAAACACTATTTAAAACCATAAAGAGATCTTGTGGGATTCTTTCAAAATCAGATGAAATGTTTTAAGTGTGATCTTAAATCACTTGTATGGTTTTGGGGAGAAAAAAATCCCCAAGTATAGTTATGAAAGAATCTTCACTTCATAACTTGTAATTGTACTTCACATGAGTGGCTTTCAGATTAGTAGTCCAAAAGAGGACCAAATTTGCTCTTAGACAGTTCTTAAAACCTCTTTCCCTGTCTTCAGAAACAAATAGCTTTTAAAGTGATGCTCAGCACAGAGCATTATGGTTTGAAAAGGAAAAGGGGGGAAAAGGAAAGAAATTGATACTTAGTATTTGGTATGTGGATGCTGAAGCCTTGTAAGTGTATGTTGTTTTGCAGAGAGACAAAGGCAAAACCACTTATTGCACTGTTTATTTTTAGAGAACACTTCTAAGGCGAGCCACTCCACACCCTGGAGAATTAAAGAACATGAAAAAGACAGTGGAGAATTTACGGAATGATATGAATGCTGCTAAAGGACTGGATTCAAACAAAAACGAGGTCAATAATGCCATTGACAGAGTGACCACTTCTGTGTAGAGTTCCATCTCCAGATTTTACCTCCTGTGTCTCCCCTGCTGTTGAAATGTTCCTGTCGTCTCCTGGGACCTCACTGAGCCCCTTTTTGTTTTTAACCAGAACCTGATTCATCGTCTCCATACACACGAAAAGTGCAGCCCGCTGGAAGAAAGTGCCTTATTTCATCCAGGCAGTGAACCAATAATTTCCAAATCAATATTGTAATTTTAATAGTCCTAGGCTTTTTTAAGTTTAATACACTACTGTATGCAGAATACAATATTTTTGTCTTAAACACAGGGGAAATAATGCTTTTCTTTTCCAGAGTGCTGGGATATCTTCTTCCCAGTGGCTGGATGTGCTGGTGAGAAATATAGTTTTGTGGGAAATCGATACACTTTTTTTATTTTTTTTTGGCAGCTCAGATGGTGTAAATTTTAAATTTTTGTATAGGACTTTCATAACAAGATGATGTATTTCATTTTTAAGAGAAAATTTATCTTGAGCGGTACATATTTTAGTATTTGTGGAAGAGACCAAGTTTCATGGACAACTGTATTCATTTGTTTGTACCACCCATTGTGCCTTATTGTGATTGGTATGTCATAGTAGTCTTAAATATAGCAATTCTTGAGGAAAGTGAGTAGATTTGGTCTCCTGCTTTAGATATGTTTTTCTTTCTGGACAGTAATTTGTTGGGAATTTTACAGCAGAGAACCTATGTTTATATTATGGGATCTTAGGTTGTGAAGCACAAATGTTAGTTTTGTTGTAAACAGAATTAAGATGAAATGACCAAACTGCTATTGTTTATTACATAATGCACTCACACTTTAACTTAGTTGTAATGAAACATCTTGGTTTGGATGCCTTGTTGCATTGCAGTCACTAGAAATTCATGCTTCCATTATTTTTTTTAAATGTGCCATCTGTAAAATAACTTGAAAAACAGCACGATAGACTTTGAGAAGCACAGTATGAAATTAGTTTTATGTATTACACAAGAAAGCATGGTTCTTTAAAGTGCTTTGGTGGTTTTATAAAAGTTTATAAAACCATAATAAAAACATCTTTAAAAGCTTCAGTAGATGTGATGTATCATTAAAACAGCAATTAAAGTATCTTTGCATTAATGCTGTCATTGTAGCTGTGTTGCACTTCAATTGTCCAAGGCTGATTTCAAGGTCTCACTTAATCTGTGGGTTCTGAGTTGTTTATAAAGGTAAGTATTAACTGAGTTTAATTCAGTAAATAACAATTTTGCAAAAGCCTGATAAAGCCTGATGTTGATGACTCTGGGTTCTGTTCATTTCTCTTCCCCAAGATTCCTCATTTAAGCTTCAAGACATGGTTTTGCAGGAGGATCCTGGAGGTTTGTAGGTGTTAGGTCAGTTCAGTGGTAGTGCAGTTTTATTCTTCTCAAGGGAGAATTCTCCTGGTTATTCTTGGTAAGCTGCTATTAAAATAAAACCAGAAATAAAATCAGGTTTTGGTACAGCTGACTCCAGCCTTGGGTAGAAGGTTCTTTTTAAAGTACTTACTGGAATTGACACAACAGAAGTTTAAAAATATAGTAAACCCTGTACCCAAGAAAGCAGCAACAAACCCATTTGAGATGAAAGGAAGTTCCTAAAAAAGACAGTTCCTAAAAAAAGCCAGAGGCAGCAAGACTCTGTGATGCCAGTTTCTCATTTGGAGGCTGTGGCTTGTTTTGTTTTTAGTGTCTGCTGCATCAGCAAGATGAATGGGTAAAGCCTGGATTTGGGCCTTGCCTGACCTGCCACCAGATGAAAATAATGAGTTGCCCTCGTGCACCTACTGCAGTCAGAACAAGATGTGAATCCTGTTGCAGCTCTGTGATATGTGCTTTGTCATTTGCTCTTGGTACATTCCAGCAGGCTCGTGGAGGCTGTTGCAGCCCACAAACTCACCACAAGGCAAGCACTACTTGCTGCATCCACTTTGGCACAAAGTGACTGGTCAGCAGTCAGTATTTTTTACTTTGGTGATTTTTTTTTTTTTTTAATAGTGGAAGGAATATTTGTTGTGGTTTCTCTGGCTTCAGATAAATGAGTGAGTGATCCAGTCTGGTTGCCTTCATTTGGAAGTTTCACACTCCTGCACCCAAGGATGGCTGATACTGTGTCCTTGTGGTCATCTCAGCCAAAGATGGGTGGTATGATGGGTGTACTGCATATTGAAGGTGTTTGCTTAAAGAGACATTAGAGGAGCTGAAGTCCATCATCAGACCAGCCAGCTGCTATCCCCAGAGGAGTGTTGGCATTCCTTGCTTTTCACTGCCATCCTTCTTCACTTTGTTAACCTGTGTAGTGGAAATCTGGATTTTTGTTATGCATTTTTCAGTCAGTGTCTGGGGAGAGATAAAGGAGGAGGTGTATTTTTCAGGCTTCTACAGTAATACTGTGTGGCACTGTATCTCATTAATGTTTTTTGTTTGTGCTTTTTGGTGAGGCAGTTTGAGATTCTGCTCTGCTGCAGGTAGTTCAGCAGTGTGTCCAAGGCAGTGCAGTGTTTGAGTCTGGCAGTAATTTCCAGGGTATACCTTGAGGTATGGCAACAGCCAGCGGTGGCATGGAATAAGAGCAGATGAAGTGTTGTTTTTCAGGGCTGACAAGGTGCTTGGATTCTTGCTGTGCAAACAGAGAAAAGTGGCTACCCTCTCTCTCCTCCTAATGCTGGTTCAGAGTGACTTGCATGTCATTCTATTTGATCAAACCCCCATCAGTCTAGACCTCAGGAGTCCCTCTCATCTCTTGAGTGATCCATGTGTGTGCCATTTTATAGAGTGGCTGAAGTACCTTCTCCACCCAACAGCGCTGATAACATTCCAGGCAGTTTCAACTCTGTTTTATAGCCAGAAAAAGTCTTTGACACGTGTTCTGATGAAGAAATGTCTGTCCTTGAAAACATAAGCCCTCTCTTCCCAGTCTCTTGTTTTTTTTCTCTTGCTGATGCTGTGAGGAGCCTGAGTAGTGAATATAACTTCTTTCTCTATAAACTTTTCCTTCTTTACTTTGTCTTTTGAGAGGTGGGTTTAATGGAAAAAGGCTACAAAATTTGCATGCTGTTTTATTAGCTATGAACAGGTAACCAGGGTAAATCAACTGACCACAGTGGTGGAGTGGATTTAATATTAACCTGCCAGTTACTGCATGCAAGTTCTCTTTATTCAAAGTCACAATTCCTAGTCTTAAAAGAATAAGAAGCAAAAAGGCACTCTTGTGCTACCATAGTTAGTGTAGCAATGGATTTTTCCATCCCCTGTGTGTTGCTCCAGGCTTTTCCCACAACTTCCCACAAATTTATGTGTTGAGATTATTTTTTCTGGTTTAAGTTCCATATTTTTGATAATCAGTGTATTGTAGGAAAGTGTGTACTTGAAACTTGTATAACACTGTTCTTTCCAGCAAGTGACCTGTTTGTGTCCTGCTTGGCCTGCTTCTGGTCTAGCTCTGATGCTTTACCAGTGCTGGCTGAGCAGCTTTTTTGCTGATCAGCTGCTTAACAGGTTTCACTACTTAGAGCTCGTAATTTCATTTTTTAAGGGAGAGTAGTGATGCCAGTGCATTTTTTAGTATATTGGTTGATACTATCCAGGTTTGCTGTAAATGTCTGCCTCCCACTGAGACAGAAGCACACTGTTTATCAGAAATGTCTAGACCTTTTGTTAATGGACAATTCACCACCATTCTTTGCCTTGACTCCAGAAATTAAAATTACTTTAGTTTTCAATTGTCTTGATAGGTGTGTTTCCCATCTTCAGTTTCTGACAAACACACAAATCTGTTTCTGTGCTTGGATTGCTGTCAGGGAATATGACAAAAACTGGTCTTGAGTATCAGTAATTGTTTTGGGTGTTCCCTTTCTCCTGGAGCAATTGTGAAATTTTCAGTGGGACAGTGCCTCCATCTTTTGTTGTAAAGTCAGGACTATAATCATTGTTCCACCAGCTGAATGAAGAATGTGATGATTTTTTTTTTTTTTTAAAGTGGGTAGCACGTGCCTGATTTGAACTGCCTCTATGAGCTGCTTAGCAGGAGCCATCCTGTCTCCTCGTCTGGTTGGTGTTGGAGACACTCTTTGTTTCATTCTGTTGTGCAGTTCTTGTGGCAGTGGGCTGGTCAGCCCTTCCTTGGAGGAGGGAGCTCCATGAATGTCGCTGGACTGTGAGCTAACTTCAGGTTCAAGGGTTCATGGCAGTCTGGTTTTGAATTTGTAACCTCCTCAGGGTGTTTGCCTCTAAACACTCTTGTTACTAGTCCATTAAACTCTGAGATCTTAACAAGCAGTTCATCTTTTCCTAGAAGACCTCTCCTGAAAATACAGTGTCACTGCTGTCCATGGACAGAACTGTGTGGCTCCTCAGTGATGTTTCAGAGAAGGGTTTTAGCAAACCTTCCTCGGCATTAAAACCAGGAAATGGACACCTGATGTACAGTAACCTTTGACACTGTTTCTCTGAGGTGCTCATCTGTTGCTGGGAATGTTGTCTTGGCTGAAATCTGATATGCAGCTGGTGCTAACAGCCAAACACAAAATGTTAGCAACACGCACTGTGGAAGACCAGTGCAGTAACTTTCCTCAAGATCCACAGATGCACACAGAGCTTGGAAATACCACTAAAGCATCAGCAGCTTGGATTTCAGTTTGTTAGCATCCCCAGAATAATGCAGAGAAAGTTTCAGTTGGACACAAAACTTATTAAATGCTTCAAAGTCCTGTCTTCTTTTTCTCCTGAAGCAGACTCGGGCAAGTTGTGGCGATGTGCTTGTGATGGAAACAGTCTGGTGCTATGAGCACACTCAGTAACTTGCCAGTTTCACTCAGTTCCAAAATAAATGCTGCTTTAAATCATTCTGAAGTTGCTCATAGGAGATAGGATTGTCCCATACTTCTGGGACATTAAACATTATAACCATGTCTACATGATTATAAACATGAGTGAATTTCTTTATAGCTTGTTAATGGCATCCTGGAGTTTCACCAAGCAACTTAAAACCAAATCCAAATGAACTAACAGAAAGGTTTGTTTGAATATTACTGATGACTTTTCTTCATTCATAAGGGTAGAAAACTTCAAGTCAGAAGAGCATTTGCATAGTGGATGTTTTTAGGATAACCTACAACAATTTTTAAAATTGTATTTTCAGAAAATATAAAAAATCTTATCTTGATAGTTAATACTTAAGTATCTGAGTTTGAAATTAAATTGAGTATTTACTGCTAGCAAAGTGTATAAGGCTTGCTTCCATAATCATTTCAGGCAGCTGTTATACTGCCTCTCCTCCAGTGGAAGCATATTCAAGGATGCCTTTGTTTCAGCAGCATTTTGTTTAGCTTTGTTTTCATGTGAGTTACACAAAGCTTTCTTAGAAACAGCCTTTTGTACTTTAAAAAGGGAATGAGTCTGAAATAGTTTTTGATTATTAGAATTTGTTGTGTGTAGTTGTACTTTGAAGCTGGAAAGTGTTTATGTTCTAGGAAATGCATCCTTAAAACCATTTTCTCTCCCATAATTGTGCTATTTAAGCAAATAATCTTTTAAATAGAAAAATAGGTGAGAATGTGTTTGGGGTTTTGAGTTGAATTGTAGTAGCAGGTGTATGAGCATTGAAATGTTCCAGGTAACTGGATTCTACTTGCCAGTGGAGACCAGGCTGTGGCTGTGAGCAGGGTGTTTCACTGTCAGTGTGATTTCAGAGACAAGGGAGGCTTTCATATTTTGGCTTTTATTGTTAGGCTGTTTTGGATTCTCTTTCATTTACCAGAATGTTTTAGGGTGATACATAGCACTTGCACACCTTTGTTTTCTGGAGGAAATTTATTCTCTCGGGCATCTCTTAGTGAGATCTTATCAGAATAGACACCTTGTGCTTTGTGAGAACAATTTGTCCTTTTAAGTACAGGGGTATGATACAGAGCAGTAGTTATGTTATGGAGAGACTGCCTTTGAAAAGATGAAAAACATGTTGAAAGGAGGTAAAAACGTCACTTGACTTGCTGGTGAAATACTGAAGCATAATGGTCTGTTACCAATCAGTTAGACTCATTAACAGTGAAAGGAGAAGAAAAATGTGTTTCCATGGAACATAATAACTGCTAGGCTGATAAATATTTTCTCCCTCCAAACACTTCTGGTTTTACAAAACAAGCAGTGTTACACCGCCCACACACCCATGGAGCTTAAAGTCCTAAATACAGAATTTGCCTTCTTTGTTTCATTCCAGTTACTGTTGAGAAAATGTAAATCTGTGTGCATCTCACTTTGTGTTTGCTGCTAATGGCTGAAACCAATCACATTTAAAATTTTTTTTGGTCTTAGCTTCCCCACATTCAAAACAGAAGAAAGAACTTCCAAACTCTACCTGTATAGTAAGAAAACCAATTATAATCTGTAAAATTCTGTAAGGAGAGCTGACTTTTCTTTCTTCATATTAGGGTATTTGTAGCCTCCTGTCTCAAAGCATGGTCTTGTAGTATTTAATAAAATGAGAATGAGCTAATAAATTACTGGAAGTTTTTAAAGAGAGCTCCATTTTTGGAGTACAAATCTGCTGTCACCTGAACAACATTGAGGGGTAATGGAAGCTTGTTGCCTATCTAAATCAGTTTTCATTAATACATCAGAGTAAGGAATTGGTTTTATTTTTGGCAGGGAGGAGAAAATCCAGTAAAAAAATCAGACTGAGAGGTTGAATTCACTAACTTACTTCCAGCCCTCTCCCTTTTCTTTCATCAAAAAGGATCAAGTTGTAAAAAACAATTTGGGATTAAGATTTGTTTGCAAAATAATAATAGCCTGCACTCACAGCAGTAGTATTCATTGGCTTGGCTACTCCATTTTACTTTGTGGAAGTGTAATTCATGTGTTTTGCATATAGCAGGTAGGTGCAAGCGTAGGCTAAAGGGCATTTCTAATTGTTCCATTCCATCTTTTGCCATTGATACAACCAAATCATGAAACTGCTTTCATAAAGACAATGCTATTCACAGTACTATGCAGATCTGGTGAAAATTCTTTGCCAAAATTCTTCTGTTGTTTCTATTTTACTTTCTAGTACTGGAGATCAATAATATTAAAGACTGAAATTTCTTGGGTTACAGGTGTTAAACAGGTACTGAATTTTCCTTACAGCTGTATGTCAGCATGAGGAAAAGCTTCCTGCCACAGGAGAAGGCAGACAGGGAGCAGGAGTGCCCTGTAGCTCTGTGTTCCCAGCTGAACTACAGGGGGCATAGGGATGTAAAATCTACTGGAAGCTGCCACTGCAGCTGAGGGTATGCCTGAAATGATGAAGGGTTTTCAGCATAAGCTGACAATTTGAAATCTGTCTGTTACTTTGAGAGAATAGTCTTTTACTGGTTTTACAGAATTTTGCAGGCTGAGTTTGAGAAGCTGTTGTTTAGGATTAGGTATCAGGGTCAAACAAGGATGAGATGTTTTCTTGGAAGAAGTTAAATGCTTCACTGTACCCATGTTTATTTTTAGAGTGAAATTGCTTTATGACTTCCTAATGAGCTTAAAAGTTGACAAGGATTTGAGCTGTGTCTTGAAATACCCCGAACATTGAGAGATGGCACATTAGCTAGTCTGAAATACAACTGTCCAAGCCACTGGCAAACAATTTCACTGAGTGTACTGTTTGTCTGATTAGAATTGCTATCCCCCTGGTTAATATTCACAGAAAGCAAAGTTTCTGTTTAAGGGTGCCCGATGTTTTCTTATTCGAGACGAGTGTGAAGAAATACCAGGAGATATCCTGCCTTGCATTTTGAATTGTCAGGAGGAAAGGGAGCCACTGATGTGTTGTGATTGTTTGTGCTGCTTTCCCATTGATCAGCTAAATTGACAATCAGCTCCACTGTCCTGAGCAATGTGGTTTAGAATAACTAGAAATATGGGCTATTTACCAGCAAATAGCAATATCACTGAGTGTCAGTGCAGTTCAAAATGTGGTTTAACAGCAAATTTCCTGCAGGAAAAGGTCAATCATGCCTTCCTTGTACAATACAAATAATCCTGTGATGGGGTTATCATCTCTTCAAGACTCACAGGAAGACTCACTTGTTTTCCAATGAGATGCTGGGGTACTGTCCATTTCCATTTCTCAGTGTTTTCAGCCATCTAAAACTGAAAGCAAATGAAGAATCCCAAGGGGACAACCTTCTTTGGCAGCTGAAGATGAATCAGTGTGTCCAGCATGAACAGTCTTGTCCTATTTCCTTGTCTTTTTCCACCTTAGATCTAATAGAGATGGTGACATCTGGGTTGCTGGTAGCAGCAGCGTATCTCTGTGTGTGTGTGAACCTAACCATTCTGCATTTAAAAAGGAAAACAGAAACTTAAAGAACTGTTAAATCTGAATCAAATACCTGTTAAAGCATGTGAAAGTCCCCATGTGCTTCTGATTGTCCCATCACAAGCTTGCTGAAAGTTTGTTTTTGTTAGTTTGTTTTCTCCATTGATGTATCTTATTTGTTTGGTATCAGGCTGCTTTTTGCCATTGGATTTGTATTACTGTAAGAAAATACAGAAGTGAGATTTAAAGAAAGCGTCAAAGAAAGACAAATGTTACTTTGAAAAATTCTAAAATTCTGTGAAATTTAGGTATGTAAGCAAATTTGACACAACTTGTCATGTATAAACTTCTGAGCAGGAAAGGTGGAGTATTTTGGATGCAAATAAGTAATGGACATTTTGGGATAACTGGACTATGATCACTTTGTACATCAGCAATCCTTAAAAGATCAATTAAGTGTTGTGCTTTCTATTGGTACCATTCAACAAATGAAACATTTTATTTAATGAATAAATGAAGAGGGAAGTGACTTAATAGTTTTTTTTAACTCAGGTCATGAGATGAGGTGGTCACTGAAGGTCTGAGTACTCTTGTTTGTTTTCTCAGTAGTACACTTTATTGAAGACTGTTGTCCATCATTAATTCTTCTTTAAGTTGCTGAAGGTAGGCTTGGTCCCATGCTCTTGTAAGTCCTTAAAGGCTTCCACTATTTTCAGCAGCCTCTGCTTGCTCTTTGTATCACCAGTAACACCCATTAACTGGCAAAGGGTCTCTGTGGGACTGAAGGTACTTCTAAAGGTAAAAAGGGAAATGCAGTATTTGCAAGGATCTAAAATACCTTGCAGAACTTGCCAGGAGTTTCTGCACTTACATACCTCAACTGCTTTCTTAAAATCTATTCATTGCCTTTTTTTTTAATGTCCTCTTTCCGTCAGGACTCTATTAAGTGGCTTCCCAAGTCTCCTAAACTGTACAGTGGCCACAACTGGAGCTCCCAGGGCTCTCGCTGGGCCTCATTGAAAGGGAAGGAAGGTTTTCCTGGTGGTAACCTGTACAAATTCAGCTCTGCTAATGGAAAATGGAGAGAAGGAAGGATCAGTCCCGAGCAAGAAGCAGAGGAACTCGAGGATCCTGATGATGTAAGTAGTCTTGAAATTGAGAGACAATGTGTATCTGTGAAGAGGCTGTAGCTGCTCACACTGCTGTGCAGCAGAGCACTTTGGGTTTGTGGGACCTGCACTGCTTCTACTCTCATGTCCTTGCTTGTGCAGAGGGTACAGAGCTGTGTTCAATGTCCTATTCCTTCACTTTGCTTGCAATTAATTCATCCAATCCTCAAGAGTACAGTTTGACCTGGAGGTTAAGATGAGTAACCTGAGCAGTGATGAGACCCATTTTTTACTTTACTCCTGCTTACATCCCCAGTTACCAAGCTCCCTCCATCTCTTTCAGGTAAGTAGGTTGCTGGCAGCTCTTGGGGCTCAGCATCTCCCTAGGCCTGGCTGGTAGAAAAGTGAGGTTGCAGTGCTCCTGCACTGCATGTTGATTTGGGGTGCTGCTCTTCCAGGGTGCTGGTATCTGTGAGCCCCTGCCTGCTGTAATTTCTCCAGCCCGTGCCTGCTGGGTGCCTGTCACCTGTGCTGCAGCCTGGCTGTCCTCTTGGTCCTGGCCTGGGAAAAGGAGGTGGTGATTGCACTCTTGCAGCCTTTCCCTTTCAGGGCATTGCTCGCCATTCTTCCTGATGTTACCTGGGAGATGAGGCAGGAATGGGGGCTCCTGCTCCTCTTCCAGGACCTCTGCTTTCTTCCTAGCCCCTGTGAGTGCTGCTGGTGTGCCCCCTCCTCCAGCCCACACTTCTGGCTCTTGCTCATGGCCTTCTTCCCTGGCACTCACAGCCCTGCAGATGTGTCCAGGTTAGTCAGCCTGGCACTGTAAAGAGAAATCTCTCTCAAGAGAAGAAAGATAATTAATGTTTTATGTGAGTCAAAGCTAAGCAAATTCCCTTTTAAGTGAAAGTGGGAAGCAATCATGCCTTGTATGCTTTCCCTGGGCTTGGCAAGGCTTTTTTCCATCCTAACCAAAAAGAGATTGTGGGAAAGTGCCAATATAGATTGAAAAATAAACTGTCCAGTGGGGTTCTGCACAGCTGTTCAAGGTAATTCCACTACTTTTTATTTTAGTATTAAACTTCCAAGCTTAGAAAAACACTTGTGGAGTTTATTTTCAGAAGTGTTGATGTGTGTTAGCTGCATCATTTTACTGCCAGCAGAAGATAGAAAGATTTGTGCAGTAAGAAGATCTGATTTGACATGAACCCATCAAATTAAGGAGCAAAAATCAGCTAAATATAAGTAAAGCGTTCCTAAAATGTGAACAGAATTTAAACATTGTGTCTGAATTTAATTTAACCCTTTGCCAGGAATAACTGATAGCTGGAAAACATCACTACATTTTACAGTCAAACTTGTCTGAAGCTTTAATTATTTGGTGGATGTATTTTAATTGTGTATTTCTCTTTTTGAGCCCTTGTGGTTTAGGTAAGCACAGGGTGACATTGTGAGCTCCTCACTGCATCTCAGAGTAGGTTAACCCTAGGGCCAGGCTTCAGAGTAGGCTTTAGTATGCATCACCTTTGAGGTTCCATTTCCAGGGGACTCCTAAATCATTTAAGTGTGCAGGTCTCCACTCACTGCCATTTGGAACTGAAGTCAATCCAATGACTGAAACAAAGTCTTAGATGCCAAGATGTAGATGCAAGGGAGGGGCTTGCCTTCCCTTTCACACCTAGGCTCCCAAGAATGGAATGAGACTTTTGAGGAACTGTAAGAAACATTTTATTTTCTGTATGGAAATATCTTTCCTTTGCCTTATGTGTGTGATTCCTTCCCCCAGAACAGTGGATTCAGTGCTACAGAGCTGCCAGAGGCTGCCCAAATTAGTATTGTTCTCATGCTCTGCTCTTTTCACAGGGCATTGCAGGACTTGTGCACATATGGATATGTATGTGTTACCTGTGCTTGTGTGTGCCAGGGAATCTAGTGAAAGGATATACAAAATCCCAGTCCTCTCTCTGTTCCTACAATTTCAACCCCAGCATTGAAGGCAGAACATGCCCAGAGAAATAATGGTAAAAGAAACCTTTGTGTGTTTGCTGTAAAGTTCCAGTTTTGTCTTCAGTGAAATAAATTCTATCATACAGCAATGTGAGGGTGAGGAACAAGTTCATGTTAGCACGGGTTAGGTGTGTGTTTCAGATTCTCCTTGCTGTTGCTGTGTTTACCTTTTTTATATTTAACCCTCAGGAACCCATTTCCAAGTTTTCCGGCAGCCTTTTTGATAGCAAGGAAAGCCTGCGAGATCAAAGAAATACCAGAGCAACGCTTCAAGAAAAGCACAAGCTGGCCATGAAAGGGAAGGCTCCTCCAGGATCTACCAGCTCTTCCAGGGTGCAGCCACCCGTGTCAGCAGCAGGCAGCTTCCCCAGCCAGAGCGGCCGGGCTGCTGAGGAGCTGCGGGTGCTGGATGTGCCGCAGCCCCCGCTGAAGGTCTGGGGCTGCTGCAGGGGCTGGGCTTGCTGCTCCTGGGGGCTCTGCATGTCTGGGGCACTCCCTGTGCCTGTGGGGCACTCCTCTTGGGTGAGGCAGTGTATGAAAGATGCAAAGAAGGGGGGGATGTTGCATGGCAGATGTCATGAAGCCTGCCTTAAAGAGAGTAAGCTGAGGGTTGTCATTGCTCCCCATGGCTGGCATGGGAAAAGAATTTCCCATTAAGAAACCACAACAAAGCCCACTTTCCTTGCAGCTATGCATCTCACTTCATATATCCAGTTTTGGTGTTTTGAGGCCAAGTCAAAGGTATGTGCAGGTGGGCACTAAGCTGAGTCTTCATTCAGTCCATGGTTTCAAAGCAGTGCTGATAAGTCTTGCATGTGCCAGTGTTGAAGTGTAGCACCATTTTTCACAGGGCTGGGCTCTCCAGGGGCATGTCTGTTGGTGTTCAGAGTGGGAGGCAGATTTTCAATGCTCACATAATTATTAGGCAATATTTTTGATTAATCAGGTCACTTATCCATTATAATTCTTTTGCAGGTAACCATTACTGTGTGCAGTCAAATGGGGAGCCTTGGTATTAGCATTGCTGGTGGAAAGGGCTCATCTTCATGTAAAGAAAGCGATGAGGTACATTTCATTATTAAAAATTTGTCTAGTGATTGTTAGGAATAGACTGAGAGTAGTTCCTTGAGTTATTGTGTGTGAGATTGTCCTTCATGTAACATTTCCGTTTTTCTAAAGCTAACGAGGGTATACACAGGCAGCTTATTTCCCAGAGTAGGATCTGGCATTAGATTTTGATGGAGGGGTGCTCCAGAAGGGATGACTTGGGAGAGATACCCAAATGTAAACCAATGATTTTGCAAAGACAACCTGATGGCTGAAGCACTGTTGTCTAATTCTCACTTTCTGCCTCAATTTGGGGTCACTCCCTTGGCAATCTACATGCCTCTCCCATCTCATTTGCTCATTCCCAGGAGCTAACTTGATTTGAGAGAAATATTTCACACATCTTCTCACTGATTTATCTTTAAAATAAATCTTTGTTTTCCAGTCTGTTCCCCATGGCACAGTGTAAACAATTACTGACTTTTGTCTTTTGTTCATTGTTGTATGTGTCAGCTTTGGAGGCTTTTTTTTTTTTTTTTTTTTTGTCTTGCTAATGTGCTAAGGCATCTAGTTTTTAATTGTATGGAGGCAACAAAACAATAAGTCTTGAAAATTAATTACTTCCCATTTGCTTTTTATATCAATGGGAGAACAATGGGGAAGCTGTCACTTCTGAAACCTGTGTTTTGTGTTACCAGGGGATCCTGATTGCACGGCTGCCAAAAGATGGTCCACCAGACTTGGCTGGTGTACAAGCAGGAGACAGAGTGGCTGAGGTAGATGGGTTGTTTGCCACTGTGGAGTGTGTTCTCTTGTTGTTGTCTTTAAATCAAACCACTTAGAGTCTGGGAACTTGGCATCCAGATCTAGGCTGGCCTTAGCTTTTTAGATGCTTGCCATTATGAAGAAATTATAATAACATTAAATTGTTGTATTCCTTCTTATTGTGTTCTAGTTGTCAGATCTTTATGTTCAAAGTGCTTAACAAAATATTATTCACTTAAATGAATGATTTACAAAGGAAAATAATGGTCTTAAGTGGTTATGTAAGTACAAATGAAGTATTTGATCCAAGAAGCTTTCTTGTGACATGGTATTGGATTTACTAGATGAGTTCATTACAGTTGTAACAAAGTAATAAAGACTAGATGAGCTTGTTTCCCCAAGGTAATGTTTGGTGGGAAGAGAACAGCTCAGAATAACTCTCCCGATGGAGGCTTGCACTGCCAAGTGCCAAGGGATAAATGTGCCCCTCGGGCTGCTCCACCTCAAGCCTCATCTTTCCTAGCAGAAGCCACATTCTTGAGCTTCAGAATTTCCCATGAACAACAGGGAAAAAATGATCACATATAATTTTATATTACATACTTTTGATGTACTGTTTGGTTTCTACCTGCTGAGAATGGTGGAGAAGGAAGAGAACCTCTACAAAATTACTTTTAGGTGAAACTGGGCCATATTTCTTTCAGTTCTTGTTCTCCTAAACTGTCATTTATACTTGGTTAGATTAATAGTTTTTACTCCAGCATAGTTCATATTGAATTAAGGTGGGAAAGATATGCAAGAAATATTGCATATCTGTTAAATTGTTAGGAGTAATGATACAATCTCTATCAGCCAAAGACTTTAATGATAAATTAATCTACTAATTTTGTAAAATTATGCAATGGAGTTATTAATGGAGTGTGGTGTTCCATAATAAGTAAATATTGTGTTAGTTTGACAGTTCTTAAAAGGTCAATTGTAGATAAAAATCTGTATAATTTTGCATTTTTTCTTTTATGAAAGGTATTGTAACAAATGGGAGAGACTGCAAATAATTCTCTACATATTTCACATTATCAGATGATTGGGAAAAAACCACAGGATTTTTAGTTGCTGTACCTTTACCTTCTGAGCAGAGTTTCTGATCAATGTAGTATCTTAAAAATCAACCCCATTGCTCAGCTTCCTCCATGAGGCTATAATTAATTTTTTTTTTTTTTTTGGAGACTATTTGAAATATACTTGGTGGTAAGGTCTGTTCACTTAATCAATAGTGAAATAAGTGAAAAAGAAGAAATTTTGGTTCCATCCTGTTCTGCCCTGCTGTTATTGTACAAATAGTTAGAATTTCTCCATCTCCCACAAGATGGCAGAATCATTCATCTGTTTAAAGAATATAGAAAACAACTCTCTGCTTTTTTTGTGTGTGTGTGTGATGAGAAGGAATTAATGAGGTGTACTATAGAAATACTGCTGGTTTTACCACAGGACTAATCTGTGTACAAATAACAAGCATTTTTCTCTTGACACTATGTGTTACAACTTCTTATTCTTGAACTGGTAATTTCAACAGTTCAAATATAAAATTCACCAAAAATGGGAAACAGCAGGAATTGCAATTTTGTTTGCTTTTGTTGTACAACCACATGTAGCAATAAGGCCAGTTTGTATACTAACTTGAGAGGGAGGGAACTCCTCTTCTTAAACAGCATTCAGAATAAAAATGTGTTTCTGGTGTTTTCTTTTGAAGGCAACCTTTGTTTCAGAGCCTGCTGCCCTTAATGCTGGTCCTACTGAAGCTTCCCCCAAGGGCAGCCCCTCCCCGACAGTCAACCATGTCATAACAGTAAGTAGGATGCCCCCAGTAAATAACAAGCCTCTCTTACCCAAAAAAAATTGTGTTGTCTTAATGTTTGTGTTGTCTTTATATTAATGGTAATAAAAATTGGTACAGAACTCAATGCATGTCAAAGATCAGAGACCTACCAAGCATTTAGGTGGCTGTCACTGCAGCTGGGACATGGCTTCTGGAGGAGCTCAGCTCCTGGGAGAGCACCCCATAGCAGAGCAGAGCTTTTGAAGCACTCTGGTTTGGGGACTTTTGGGTGGTGTCCATTCCCCCCAGTTTGAGTCATCATTCTGCTGTCTGGACTCTAGCTAGTGCAAGGAGCAGCATTTCCAGGGTCCCTCTTTTAGGAGGGAGAGGGTGAACTGCTACCTGGAGGTGACCATTTTCATCTTCTGACGGGAGGGGGAACTTGTGTCACAGGCTAAGACACGCCTGTGTTTTGGGTGACTGGTGAGAGAAAGCTTACTGCACATGTCACAGAAGGCAACAGCTGAGCCTGCAGGGTGGCCTTTAGAAATGCACTTTTTTGAGCTTCTCTAGCAAGTTCAACTTTCTGAAGACCAACCCTCATCTTGGTCATCTATGGGCACCACTGAAACTATGGCTTCACTAGGAAGATACAATAAGATCAAGGTATCTGAATAACTAAGGTCAAAAAGCATCTTACTTGTATGGAGCTTGAAGTACCAGGAAGCAACAACTGTTTTTCCTACAGCAAATGCCAGAGGAATGCTTTGATTCCTCTTCTTTCAGTCTTTGTTTAAATCTTTTTCCGTGAATAGCATTCACAACATTTTTTGCTAATGGCAAAAAAGGAAAGTATGTGTATTATATAAAAGACTGTAATCAATGACCATATCAGTTTTTATTAACCATTCAGATAACTAACGTGATTTGCTAGTCGACTGAAAAAGTGAGCAAATAGTGTTTTTCTCTGGTTTCCTGGGTTAGTCACTATTTGACATGTTGAACTACAGCTTTTGTCCATAAGATAGACTAAGAAAGGTTTTCTCTTCTATTAGTTGCTTAAAGAAACTTATTTTGAGGCCTCTGGCCTCCAACACCATCTTGTAGATCATAATTTAGACCAGTTTTATTTTTCAGCTTAAAACACTCTCATCAATTGGGGTTTTTTTTGTCCAGTTGTACCCGGTAGCTGTTTCTTAGTCTTTATCAGCATTGCATGAAGCATGAGCCTTCCTGTTAGAGGGGCCACTGTTGGGAGGGTTTATTCATACATTGGTGGTGGCCTGGATCTGTTGCAGCAGTGTCAGAATTTTAGTGTTTTCATCCAAAAAGGAGAAATTACTGTTTTTTTATGTTGCATGCCTCCCTTTAAATTTCTTCAGGTGTAGTGGGGGGAGGAGGCAGATTAGACTGAGATACTTAGAGCAGAGTACTCACAGGGAGTCAAGTGGCTGAATATGTCCCAAGTGTCAAAAGTGCAAGTTCTTTTGTGAAGAAACATTTGTATTTCTGGTTTTGTTTCTTTTTTGAAATCAAAATCTTGGTGCTGTAGCAAATGGTACATGTTATTGCCTGTAACCTGGAGCAGCATTCCTCAATTTTAGGGATTATGGGCTTGTGGGGAGTATCCTGCTGACTTGGAACTGTTCAATTTCTCATCTGTTCTCACTTTGAAGTCCCTCTTATTTCTCAGTAACTGAAGGAAATCCTATTATCTGAAAAATGTTTAGAGCCTGGCTTCTCATGGAGGACTTGCTTTGCATGTTCAGACAGGCAGGTGGTGGTAGGACCTTAATGCAGAATCTTCTGCTGTGCTAGGAATATGGGAAGGTTCATTTCCTTTGTGTTTCTGATCAGGTTTCAATAGAAGATGGTTGTGTCTACATCAAGGGAGGGAAGGATTGAGGCATAATGGCAGAGAAACCAGAGACTCCTATTACCATTCTGCAAAAACTGAGTATGTGCCAGATGGTGTCATCTTTCTTCTCCCTCTCTTCCATGTCATCATCCTGCCTTCCAGCAGATAATGTCTTCATCTGTTTATTTTTATTGAATTTTAATAAACATCCTCTTTGCATATGCTCTCTGTGATAATATTTATCTCATTCTTGCTTGCCACAGCCCCCCCCATCTCTGAGCCAGCTGCTCTGGCATTACAGCAGGCAATGCTGCTGCCAGGTTCAGGTTTCCTCTCTGCTTTCCACAGGCTTGGTTGCTCTAACTGCTTCTAAAAGGCTCATGTAATTGTTAACTCATCCAGCCAAACTCAATTTCAAACCTTTTGTGTCAGCTTTAAGATTTCATGACAGTGTGAATGACCAGTAATTAATTGGACAAACTAAATGTTCTTTCACAGTGAGTCATTGTTTTGCAAAGGAAAAATGAGAATCTTCCTTGGTTTTAATTATAATTGAGTATTTTGCTGACATGTAGATAGAGGGCTCAGAACTTTAATTAAAAGTAGATAGTTTTTACATACTGTATATTATAGACTTGCCTCAGTTATGGAACACCTCAAAATTATAAAAATATAATTTATTTAATATATATATAAAATTACAAACATTTGAATTGAACCTAAACAAAAAAAAAAAAAAATCAGGGATATAAACAAATGCCCATACTGACTTTAACAGAAGGAACTTTTATGTGGATTATGGTCTTCATTTCCAGTTTTGTTATTGTTTCCTATCTATTCTCTCAAACATAGAGCCAACTCTTCGCAACTTTTCTCCATCATAAATATTTTCATTCAACCTCTGACTGAAATTCCCAGAGGATTTTGTCTGACTGAATGGAGAGTGTTCACAGGTTTCAGCATTTTTTCTAATTTCATAACATGCATCATCATGCCATCTTCTTTGACTCATTTTTGAGGCTATTAACATAATAAGGATATTAGGTAGTTTGTAATTAATATCAAGTCTTCAAGATATTTCAGTCTAGTATTTAACTTAAATTCTTAGCATATTATTTGATTTAATTGTATGCCTTTGTCCTGGGAATTTCCTCAATTATATTTTTTCATTTAGTTCACCTGGGTGCAAGTGTCACTGATACTGGGATTTTCAAGGAAGGGTAAAGTAAGGATTACCAATTAAAAGTGATTGTGTGGATAAATAAATAAAAAGTGAAGCTTACAATACTGAAAAAAAATCTGAAGAACTTCTTTAGAAGGCTAAAAAAGCCAAATTTTTTGGCTGCTCTGTTAAAAATACAGAGATACCAAATGTTCCTAAATCTGCTGAGAAAACAGACAAGTGTACTAGAACCTGTAACATGTATCAAAATGAAATCCTCTTGTGCCTGCAGAAGGTGCATAAGCAGGTACACCACCTCTCACAGGATGCAGTTGCAGGTCTTCTGCCTTTGTCTCATATTGTTCATGTGCAAGTTGTGAGAAGTCTTACATGGGTGAGAATCCCAGCAGATCTACCTTCTTCATTTCCAGCTGATAAAGACTTTCCAAGAAAAAACCTTGATCCATTTAAATTAGTTAAAAATCTTCAAAAATCTAATTATCAAGCCCTTTCTTAATTCATCTGAGCATGTCTAAACATATCAGGAAACTGAAATCATCCAGCATAAAATAAAACTTGTATTTCTTTAATCATTGTCTTTCTTTGTTGAATTTTAAAAGCAAAGCCAGTGGAGTACTCAGGTCAGAGGAGCAGAATAAAAGGAGACAACTAAAGTCAGATTCAGAACGTCCTTATCATGAACAAAGCCAGGTTTCTTCTTAAGCTTGTTCCAAACAGGAAAGACCTTGCTCACATCACATGCAGTGTTTGACTGACCTATAGCACTATAACATCTACTGCTTCAAGTTTCTTATGAGGAACTGCTTTATCCCTTCTCCAAAACATTTTCCTAACTCTTTTAATCTTGTCAGGTAAGGGTGTTGGTGTTTTTATGTTTTTCTTTTCTATTTCTATTCTGACAAGCTGAGTTTGTTTAAGAAGTCAGGAATCTAACTCTCCCCTGCCTTGCATCTTGTGCAGGTTTCCATATGTTTCTAAAGAAGCCTGTGAGCCTTGTTGGGTGAGGTAACCTCAGTCATCCTGTGAGCTCCAGTGGAGTGTGAGCACCCATGTGCCATGGGATTGCCTCCTCCATTTCATCTCCTGGTTTGCTTCTGCTTTTATCTAAGCAACTGAGTGCTTCTGAGTCGTGATGAAAGATGGAACATAAAAGGTCTGTGTTGTAGACATTGTGTTGGCCTCCATAGTGTAGTGGGTAGGGAACTTATTTACTGAATTTGAATTTAAGTTCCTGCTCCCAACAAATGCTTCTGTTTGCACAGTGTATCTTTTTCCTCTCTTCCTTTTAAGTAGTTTTCTCACACACTCAGTCGAAACTGACTCATTTCAAACTTTAAGTTCTTCAATTTTGCAAAGCTTGTAATTAACAATGCTAAATAGGAAAAACCTTTAAAAAGACAGAACATTAATTATCTTTTCAAGTTACCATATTAAAATACGTCCAAGTTAGAGAAAAATCTACAAAGTGAGCCCATCATATGGTAGACAATATAAGCACTGCAGACAATATAAGCAAAAAGATACAAAAGACAAACAGGCTCAAGCAAGGCACCTTGAACTGTGCTATAGGATAGCATATTATTTGAGAATAAAAGAGGATAAGTATTTAAAGAACTACACAAATAATAAACAATGTCCTCCCTGGTGAAAGGCATCCTCATGGACTCTGGGAGTACTGCAGGGGAAGAGACTGCACTGAGTTCCAGCAGGCTTCCAGACAGCCCCTGCCTTCCACAGGGGTGATGAGTTTTCTTCAAAAAATCAAAGGGTTGGCAGCTTGGACCACAGGTAGCACTGTTTATGGGGGCAATGCCTTTTAAGTCTCTTGATGTGGTCAGAGCAATGCATTTTCTTTCATGTTTTCATAGCATCAGGCCATAAGTGATCCCACACTTATATGAAAATCTACAAGTCAGGTTCCATTGTCAGGGAAGTCACTATCCAGTGGTACATTAGAAGATGAAAGAAATGGACCAAGGACAATTTTTCATACACAATTTGAATCCTATAAAAGCCTTTTGTGCTTGACAGCATTGCAGATATGACATGATGAGAATTGATCTTCCATATTTGTGTTGAGTTTGACAGAGCTCCATCTCTCTTGCCTTGTGCATTGCCCTTGGGAGGCACTTGGCAGAGAGCAAGAACAGAAAGGAGCTTTGCTCTAAATGTGACATGACCAAATGTCATATATACTGCATGCTGGAAGACAGATGAAACATGCAAGATGTTCTCTTGCTATTCCAAGAAGTAGAGAAAATACTCAGTTTTAAAACTGGGCTATAAAATATATCAATACCTAGAAAATTCACACAGAGGAAATTTCCATAGAGTGGAAATTTTCATAGAGTGGCTTGGGTCAGAATGTACCTTTAAAGGCCATCTTGTACCCCACTTGTAGTGACCAGGGACATCTTCCACTAGAACAGGTTGCTCAGAGCCCTATCCCACCTGTCCTTGAATATTTCCAGGAATGGGGAATCCACATCTCTCTGAGCAACCTGTTCCATTGTTTTACTGCTTGTCTGGTTCATTGACTTGCAGGAAATCATACTGAGCTGAATTAGATTTTGGAGTTGATCACTGTGCCCAGTGTGGGAACAGCAACAATGCAGAGGGATGGGCTGGTGGGGTAGCTGCTGCTCAGGCCCCTCACCAGGCTGCTGCACACAAAACTGAGGCAGCACTTCCAAAAGCATGGTGCCAGAACTCCTCTGTCAGTGCTTGAGAGTGGTGTGGCTGCTCCAAGGGCAAGGATGAATGAATTATGTGCTGCCCTCTCCCAGCCCCAAGCAACAAAAGGTGTTGTCATGAGCCAGTTGCTCCCTGAGGGCAGCAGCACAGGTCACACACATTTCCTTGTGCAGAGGTCTTCTGCAGCCAAATGTATTGAGGTGCTTCATCCATGCCTCACCGAAAACTTATCTTCCCCAGAGTGTAGGAGAGGTTTATACTTCTCTCTCCATCTGACTTTACAATTCCTGGGCTTTGGCCCGAGGTCAAACACAGCAGTAAAACAGCAGTAAAATGGCATTGTAAAGTGCTGGGGAAAGGGATGCAGCCAGGGATTTCTACGACCAGGAGAGTTGAGGGTGCACCATATAAAACACATGCTTAGTGAAACGTCCCTGATATGCTGTGAAAGGGGAGCTGTGTTGAACGCCTGGACAGGGTTTCCAGGTTCCTGTGTTGTCATACCCACAGCTGGGCATCAGCTGGTTTCTGTCCCCTTGGCCCTGCCCCAGCTGTGCCCTGGCTGCTGTGCCCGCTCCCGCCTGGAGCTGGGGTTGCTTGTGAGTGATGAACTCACAGGGAACTGACTGGATCTTGTTCTCTCTCTTTGACTTGTATTTCCTTGTTCCATTTTGGGGAGAAGGTTGGTTTTTTTCTATTGCTGCTGATATCAGTTAAGAACAGCATCAGATGCTGGTTTGTTGTGAACAGTGCAGCTCAGATCTTCCCTTTCTCTGCTGTTCTGTTGGATGCATTTTTTACATCCTCTTTTAAAAATTTTTATTTAAAAGTCCAGCTGTGTAATATTTTTTAGGGATGAGTAAATGCCCTACTTTACTAAATTAGATTTAGACAGTTTCTTCTGTGAATACAGTCATTATCAAATGTCATCTTTTGCATCTAGCAAAGGACTGTTTTCATTATTTAGTGAGAAGTCTAAATTTCCTGTTCAGGTTTAAAAACCTATTTCCATCCCCAGCGATGGCAAAACAGGTAAGACTAAGTAAGAAATCATAACATTGTTCATGAGGTTTACATAAACCCCTGCACAAGCTCTCAACTGTTGATAATTTTGTTTTCCCCAGTTAAGGGTACCATCCTTAGCACTGGAGTCACTGCAGATCAGCTGTAAAGTCAAATTTTAAAAAGATGCATGATTTAAATACAAATTTCAATATGAGCAGGGCTAGGCAGGCATCCCTATTACAGGTATTTTCTAGCTGGGGAATATTTTCTTTTAAATTTACCTGTTGGAACTAGAGTTAAAAGTATGTCTGGTTTTCTTGCTAAAAAAGGTCAATCCAAGTTCTTTCTTCCTGCCCTTATTCCATCAAACTTTGGCCTTTCATGTGTCATTTCACCTTCTGATTTGTAGCCTCTGTCCCCAGCAGCTGTGATTTGCCCTGTCGCTGCTGGCAATGCCTTTGATGAGAATCTTGGCTTGTAGCTGTGGCTGTTGCCTTGAGAACTCCCCTCTCTGGCTGATATTGGAGTATGGATCTGTGGGCTGGCAGAGGCCAGGGGAAGGGAAAGGCTCATCATAGAAAAACAAGATGATGGGTTTGTTCTGTTCAGTTTTAGTTTTGAAAAAATGATAAAAAGACATAATGAACTGTCTTTTGTGGACTGTTCTGTAACGTTTTGGACAGACATTTTGACTAGAAGTAGGCAAGGAAAGCTTCTGGAAATTAAAAATAACTGGATGTTAACCTGTTGGCAAGACATCTCATTTATCACGTTTTATTTTAAAAACTGCTTTCAAGCATCATAGCTAGTTGTGGGATTGTTCCTATCCTGTTTCAGTATGAAAGAATTTTTGCAGCCAACACTGCAGCTGAATTGCCCCAAGTTGTTCAGATGGCTTTATTTTACTTCTTCCTGCAGAGGCCCAGGAGTGCATGGGCAGCCCCCTGTCTGTGCTCCAGCTGAAGGACTCTGAGTTTCAATGCAGGCTGTTAATCCCATTAAATGAGAGTGCCTGAAATAATTTGATTTTCAGTTATGTGTGATTCAAACAAAACTGAATTTAAGTGTAGAAAGTCTTAGTGGTTATGTTAAGAAAAGTGACACAAACAAGGTAATGGCAGAAGTTTCCACAGAGAGCCCACTGGTTTTGCTACAGGACATGTAGCACTTTTTAAGCTCTGAAAATGTAATTTTGGGGGAAAATTAAAAAATAGTAACTTGTTTCAAGTAATGATGCATTTTTCTGAAAAAGTATTCTATGTATTTTGACAATTTGAGATTGAATAGTGGTTCCAATATTATTTAAATAATGATATTTAAAGCATGATGATAGAAAGTGAGTAGGAGGACTTTGCAATTTCAGCAGAAGAATTTTAAACAACTTCAAACACTGCTGAGTAACCACCAGTGGAGAAAACAATGGAATAATAGAAAATCTAGATAATTTGTCCTCCTACACTGGCATCAATTTTTTTTTGCAGAATTATCTTCAGAAGATGGAAGTTTCACACCTTCCCACCTGCCTTAGACAAGCAGCTCAGGTGCCTGTACTGGAAGGGTTTTCCATTGCCATCCTGAATGTCTCTGTGTTGCCCTGTCTGTAATGGGCAGTGGAAATAGTTTGCTTCCTCTTTGCTGTGCCATTTTTTCACATTGGAAATCTGTTCTATCTTCCCTCAATCATGCTGCCCCAGGAAATGTACATTCAAATACAAATAGTAAAGAAAAGCTCCAAGAGCAAAGCTTGCCTATTTACTAGGGTAATGCTGAGGTCAGTGAAGATAAACAGGGAAATAAGAAAGCGAAGATAAAATCCCTCTGGGATTCTGGGAAGAGAAGCACTGGGTTTGAGAAAAGGATAGAACAAAATATAATGCAACTTTAGAGTTGTTGAGTTTTGTTACTTTCATTTGTTTGTGGTTTGTTTTGTTGTTGTTATTTTGTTTTGTTTTAACAAAACTGAAAGAGTAAAGGAAGCTGATAAAGCTCATATTGTGATGCTCCTGGAGCTTGAATGTGAAGGGAGTGATAAAGAGTGCTGGGTTCTTAGGGGAGGGTTAGGTGAAGGTGGTTAGGCCACTGTGGATAGAAATGTGATGTGTGTTGCTTTCATCCATTTTGTGTTGGTTTTGCTTTATAGAGGAGCTTGATTGATAACTTTTGCTGCAAGGAGAGAGGGACTAGAGGCCTGAGCCTCTTTTCATTGAATTAGACCTTGTACAAATGCATGCTCTGTTACTTAGTTGTATTTGCAATTGCAAAGTTGGCACCATCCTCAGCTGGGAGTTGTTTTTCTCATTGGTGCCCATGATTCAGATTTGAGGAAGTGGGCTCCTCAGCAAACCATCAGGGAGAGAGGCTCACAGGAGGATGACTGGCTGCAGGGGAAGGAGCACCATGGTGTAGGGACAGTAGTGGCACGTGCTCCCATGGGGTTTCAGAGGGAGAGTGGGCAGGGAGATGTGCAGAAAGCAGAGGGGCAGAGATCCAGCTGCACTTGGACCGGGACATTTGATTTGTTAGAAAGACTCAACAGAATGTCTCCAAATCCGTGAGAATCAGTCTGTGTGAGCTTTCACCTGCCTGGAGAGGGCACAGAGGGGCTGCTGTAAATCACACCTCAACCCACTCTTCTCTTGGGAGTGCAGGTTTCCAGCCTCTGCAGCACCTCTGGGCTGAGACACTGTTCAGCCTCTGCTGTAGAAAATTGGTTGTTCATTTAGTGCTGGTTCCTCTTCACCTGCAGCAACATGAAACACTAGATGTAAGACTTCCCCAACAGCATGTGTTTTCTGGAGCAGTTAACACAATCACCTCAGAAATGTGTAAGGAGCACTTTTCATCAATTAAATTTATTTTATAATTTTCAGACCTAGTTCCATCATAATATTTGAAAGATAGTATGCAAGCAGTCACGAAATGTTTGAAGAAAATCTCTTTTAGAGATTTAGTTTTAGTTCTTTGGAAACTGGGCAGCAGGAACCATGCTGGAAAAGAGTACTTAAAAGACTAACATTCAGAATGGCTAAGGTCTGTTCTTCAAAATGACAAAAAGGTACAGGTGACTCAGCATTGCTAATGAGATACATGTCAGCCAGGGGGAGGTGTGCACATATCTATTTTTGAGCAGCACAGTACACAAAGAAAGGTCTTCCCTGAGCTTTAAACTGACAGCTCAATGAAATGCAAAGCCTGGTCCTGGATATGACCCCAGGTAACTTAGAGCACAGACCTCTGCAGTAGTTCTTGAGCTGTCAGAACTTCGTTATGTGACCCAGTAAAGCACCTGTATGTGTAGATGTGCGTTTGCTGCACTGCAAAGCAGCTGGCTGTTTTTAAGCAAGAAGCATATTTCAGCAGAGAACAGAACTATCCAGTGCAAGGAAAGCTTATAAATTATGGCATGTGTGCACGACAAAAACACATCTTCCCAGGACTTGTAGCTTTGCCAGTGCTTAGGATCTATATAGGTTATTTAAAGCTTCCAGAAATGTGCCCTTCTTAGTTTAAACAGAAGAAGGAGGAAAAAAGGTATATAATTGGGTGCCAGTGCACCAGGGTATGCACTAAATTTATACATGGTTTTAAAATTAGTTTGCATCTATCAGGGGTGAGATTCAGCTCTGCACTGACACCTGCACTGTGGTGTCTGTGTGTAGTGGGCTGTGAGCCGAGGGGAGTCAGACCTAGTGTCAGGGGAGCCTGGGGAATAATTCATTTTACTTCAATGCAGAAACCCCCTGGCTGAAAGTGCAACACCACAAAGCATCTATATGCTTGTGTCATTTCCTAAATCAAATAATGTACAGCGAGGAAATAATAGATAGACAATCGAATTGTGTGATGTCAACATGAAATGTTCTCATGAAGTAGAGGTAGCTGATAAATAAGAAATTCTAACTTTCCTGAAATTTTCATGCTGCTAGTAATTTGGCCACTTTATTTATTACACATCATCATCTTACCTGTTTGTTAGATACATTGGCTCACCCTTATATGTTTTCATTAAATGTTAAACCTTTTTTGGAAAGCAGTAAAAAGGAGGATGATTTTGTGCATCAGAGTGAAATGTGTAATAATCTATTCACTGATGAAAACAATTACTGATACATTATATGACTATACATCAAGAGCCTGACACTGGGGTTTTTCCCTCAGTTGCAGCATTTAAATGAATTTTAAAACATTGCAATACAATTCTCAAAGAACACAAAGTTCTTGTCAAAAAAAAAAACTGGAATCAAATCCATGTATGCATATTTTACTGACAAATTTAAACATTTATATTTTCTCTTAATGTTTCCCTTAAATATGTTTTGTCAGTAAAGAAGCTGAAATATGCAATTTTTCAAAGATCAATAATTGATATGATTTATGGTTCTTAATTAATCCTTTATTGCTTTCAGAGGGATGAATTGAATGAATTATGAAGTTAAATTAACTTTTCATATTTACTTGTCTTTATTTCTAAAAAGTATCTTAATATTTTTTTCACCTAGAGGAGTTTTTTTTAAAAGATTAGCTAATAAGAGGAAAAGGCAATTTATCCTAATTTGGCTTAATCAATGGCTTTTTGGCATAAACCAAAAAATGAAAGGAGGACTAAGGGGAATCATCCTTTATTGGAAGTGGTAAGAAACAGAGACAAAGGATAAGGAAAAGTCTGAGGTGCTTAATGCCTTCTTTGCCTCAGTCTTTAATAGCAAGACCAGTTGTTCTCTGGGTGCCAGTCCCCTAACCTGTAACACAAGGATAGGGAGTAGCATGAAAGCCCCCTAATCCAAGGGGAAGTATCCAACACCTGCTGCACAAGTTAGACACACACAGGTCCATGGGGAATCCAGCCAGGGGTGCTGAGTGTGCTGGTGAAGTGCTCCCGAGCCTCTTTCATCCTCTCTTGGCACTCCTGGCTAACTGGGCAGCTCCCCGCTGACTGGAAGTTGGCAAATGTGATTCCCATCTAGAAGAGGGGCTGGAAGGAGGATCCAGGAAACTTCAACTTGACTGACCTAATCTTCTATGACAAAGGGACCCCCTTAGATGTTGTCTACCTAGAATTTAGTAAAGCCTTTGACTTAATTTCCCAGAGCATTCTCCTGGAGAACCTGGCTGCTGATGGTTTGGAGAGGGACACTGTTGCTGGGTGAAAAGCTGGCTGGATGGCCAGGCCCAGAGGATGCTGATGAATGGTGCTACATTCAGCTGCTGGCTGGTCACTGGTGGTGTTTCCCAGGACTCAGTACTGGGGCCAGTCCTCTTTAATATCTTTATCCATGATCTGGATGAGGGGACTGAGTGCCCCCTCAGTAGGTTTGCTGGTGACACCAGGCTGGGTGGGAGTGTTGATCTGCTGGAGGGCAGGAAGGCTCTGCAGAAGGATTTGGACAGGCTAGATTGATGGTCCAAGGCCAGCTGTGTGAGGTTCAGTGAGGCCAAGTGTCAGGTTCTGTCCTTCAGTCACCACAGCCCCATGCAGAGCTACAGGCTGGAGGCAGAGTGGAAAAGGAGCTGGAGGTGCTGGGCTTCAGCTGGCTGAGCATGAGCCACTGTGTGCCCAGGTGCCCAGGAAGGCCATTGGCATCCTGGCCTGTACCAGCAATAGTGTGGCCAGCAGGAGCAGGCAGGGATTGTCCCCCTGCACTCAGCACTGCTGAGGCCCCAGTACCAGTGCTGGGTCCAGTTCTGGGCCCCTCGCTGTGAGAAAGACACTGAGGGGCTGGAGCCAGTCCAGGGAAGGGCAGTGGAGCTGGTGAAGGGTCTGGAGCCCAAGTGCTGTGAGGAGCAGCTGAGGGAGCTGGGGGCGTTTATCCAGGAGAAAAGGAAGCTCAGGAGAGACATTATCACTGTCTACAGCTACCTGAAAGGAGATTGTGAAAAGCTGGGGTTTGGTCTCTTCTGCCATGTAACAAGTGACAGGGCAAGAGGAAATGCTCTGAAGTTGTGCCAGGGTAGGTTCCTAGTGGATATTAGAAAAAAGTCTTTTAGGGTAGGTTTATATTGGATATTAGAAAAAAGTCTTTACAGAATGGGTGTTCAAACATCAGAACACATTGCCCAAGGAGGTGGCTGAGTCACCATCCCTGGAGGTATTTAAAAGACATGTAGCTGTGGCACTTAAGGACATAGTTTAGTGGTGGGCTTGGCAGTGCTGGGTTAGTAGTTTGACTCGATGATGTTAAATGTCTTTTCTATGATTCTCTATGGTGTTACACCTCTCACATATTTTTTTCTCATCACCTGTTTCCCCTGTCCCTTTAAAATATTCCTATTCAACACTTCCCTGCTCTTGATGTGATTCTTTTCTCTGAAATCTTTCCCATCTTGCTGAAGATACCTCGGATAATCCTCACGCGCCCGTCCACTTCCGATGAAGATGCCGACCAGTTGCCCCCAGACCCTGAGGACTTTGAGCCCGAGGAGCCTGACAGCACAGAAGGCCATGCCTATTCAGACTGTCTGAGCAGTGCTTTCTATCCTCCCTAATAAAGAAAGTACTTTTCTGGCAGGAGTCCATGGGTGGTTTTCTTTCCCACTGTTTGCTTACATTTAATGTAGTACTTGAACCGCTATGCCTTATTTATAGTGAAAACCATGACGCGGAGGATGGATTTGTGGGGAGAGCCCTGCTTGTATTTCTTTGCCTTGAACTTCCTTCAGCAAGAACTTGTGAACCTGAAATGAAATGCACTGGGTCAAGTTTTGGGAATATCACCACATGTTTCAGCAGCCACTTGTAAAGGTACCCTGCAGCACCTAAATGTAATGGAGAAAAAAGCAGGTGATTTTTATTCAGAAGGTACTTTACCCATTTGGAAACTCACTGAAAACAATTGTATAGTTGGGTGGGATTTTTAAAATCTTGTGTCCATGATTTGTCTATACAGCTCATCCTTCTCTCTCCCCCCAGGTTCCTTTGATTTGTCCCTTTTAATGTCATTTTCTATGAGAATTTAAAAAACAAAAAATCTCTCTTTAAATAGTCCTGTTTTGTTTTGTTTTTTTTTACCCACTGAGTAATGTTATCTGTGTTGGAATTCTGTATCTCATTTTATTGTAATAAAGAACAGTTTCTCCAGTTATATCAGTAATGTGAATGTATGTCAGATTTGTACAGGACCTGTAAGTTGTATTTTATTTATTTTATTAGGATCCAAATGCACGAGGCACCTTACGCAGCCATGTACTTGAGAGTGAAGTGAGAAGCAATTTCTTATGCATGAGGAACTGTCTGAAACTTCTTTTTTTCCCCTGACTTGCATGTAAGCAGAACACTTAATCTGCCTTACTGCAGGACGCCTGTATTTCATGTGTGTATATATATATATATATATATATATATATATGTGTGTGTGTGTGTGTGTGTGTGTGTGTGTGTGTGTGTGTGTGTGTGTGTGAGGTAAGCATTTAAGAGCAAATTGTCCTGTACAACACTTTTCAATCCTTTAATTCTCTTCACTGCTATTCAGTGCATTGGTTTCTAATGCATTTTAAGCTGTTTAAGAGGAACTGTTTGGGGCTGTTCTTTCTTTGGGGTTCCACGGTCCTGCCTTAACTCAGATGTGGGGTCTGGCCCTGCTAGACTTGAATGCCATGACTTTTTTTCATGTATATTAAGTGTGCATTGATGGCTTTTATGATGTTTATACAGTTTATTTTCCTGTAAATGTAATATAACACGACCCAGTGACCTGGTAAATGCTCATATTTTATTCACATTCTTGAGAAAGATTTCTCAGGTGATCATCCATAACTTCAATGCTGGTAGCTGGCTTTTACAGAATTAGAAAGTTCCCAGAAGGGTATGGCTGTCACAAAGAGAACAATATCTCCTACTAACAAAAGGGATATTTTATTTTGAAAAGATGGATTTGTGCTAACAGTATGATATCAAGTCAATGGCATCCACTTGGTTTTTATTATCTTGTACATCTGCATTTTAATTGATAATAGCAATAGGAATATGAAGTTAAATTAATTCATTTGCAAAATGAACATTATCTTAGAATCTCCTATGACTGTGATATTAAAGACTGTATAATGTGTGTAAGCATAGGCTTGAATGATATTGATAAATGAAATTTTATTTAAAATATTTGTTTTCCATCTCTTCTCTTCCTCCAAAATATACAGGGTTCTTCCACTATGACTTAATTTTGATCAATGCATGTTGCAAAAATATCAATCTCAGAACCCACAAATGCTTTGGCCCTCTAGCTATTAATGCACCATTTACTACTACTTTATTTCATTCTTACAATAGACACAATAAAGACTGCAAAAAAACCCACAAACCCTCAGCTGTTATAAAACAGCCTTAGACTGCAGAACGAGCTAGTAAAAATAAGAGTTCTGTTGAGAACTTGGTATTTTCTTCCTTTTTACTTTCCATGCACAAGAGTTTGTTTTAGATTTTCCATTAGATCTTGGAATTCAAAACAGTTGCTATCAAAATGACAAGCGTTTTACCAAATGCTGTCGCCATTCAGGTAAGTTTTAAACACTGAGATTTTTATCTGTCCTTCTTCACTGATTTTCAAGGCAAATTTCATATTGCAGTGTTGAAAATTTTGCTGTGAGTATAAACTTACAGTGGTAACACTCTCTGTGGACGTGCAGCTCTACAAAATATATCAATCAAAGCCTATGCTTATTCAAGCTTTCATTAAAGAAAACAAACCCAGTGGCTGTTGATTATGTTTTGCTTTCGCTCTGTGAAAGAGGAGCAGAGGTAAAGGTCAGAAGGTGGTGTCCTTATCAGCACTGAGTAAAGTCTCTTGAGGTTTGGCTGTTTGAGAAGAATGGGCAGAGACAGATGGTGGAGAGGCTCAATGGGAGTTGGTCTGCTAATGACAGCTCATGTCCTGTGTCCTCATTTCCTGCTGACCTGGGAGGTGACTAGAAAAAGCTACTGCCTGGCTATGGACTACTTGTTTTCTGTGGGGAATGGGCTTCTCCTCATTCTCAGCTGCCACATCATTTAAAAGATAGCTATGAAGGTATATAACAATTTAATGGTGTATTTCATTAGCCCAATCTCATTATTGTTGCATCCATCGTTGTGGAGGAAGGCATGGCAAACAGTACCAATCAATATGGGAGGGAAGATTTTTCTTTGTGCAGCATGATTGATGTGTATTGATGTATATTTTACAGCCCTGCATAATTTGGTTTGCTGGGATGGAGCAGGATTATTCAGGGACATGTGTATATAGCTGAAATAATGGATATCTGACAGAAAAGAAGTCTGTTGTTCCATTCCTGTCTGTACTCCTGGAAGACAGTAGATGTAGGACCTTTCCAGCACAAGGATAGTCCACTTTAAAAGACCTGCAAAGAGAAGAATGCATGTACAGCTTCCCAGGATTGCCATGTCAGAAAAGGAATTCCAAAGGCTCTTGAAATCAATTTACTGTAATGTTGAAATAACCTTCCTTGTTTTCATCCTCAAGCATAAGCAAACTTCTCTCTTTGGTGAATATTTGTCAAGGAGCCTTCTGCTCCCTGTTCATGACATGTAGGACTCTGCTTCCTCAGCCACAAGGCACAGACCTGTGGTGCCTGTGCTGTTTTCCTTTCTCCACACCTGCTATCTCCTGCTCTGGGAGTGTTTGCAGAGCCAGCGGGGCGGACCAGGGAGTGACAGCAGCAGCTGTCAGGTGCTGTGGCAGGAATGTGGACCCATCTCTCCTAAGGATCAGCTTCCCACCCTTGGCTCCTGGCTGCCTGGAAGGTAAGCATGCTTTGTATGCTGTCTCTGTAGCTCTGTCATGCTCTTCGTTTCTGCAGGGATCCTGCTGGAACAGCAGCTCGAAATGCTGCTGGGGTCCTGTCGTTTCCAGGCGTGTGCATGTGACCTTGGGTGCATGTGACCTGGGGTAGCACAGGGAATGCTTGCTGGCAGGGCACGGTGGGGCTGAGAGAAGGGTGAGCACCAGAAATAACCTGGGAAGCTCAGCTTCTGCTGGCTGCTGGACTGGCTGTTACAGAGGCACTCTGCTGACTTTGGTGCTTGTTCCTTTCAGCTTTTTGATTGAAGTGCGGCACAGAAATGCTCTCCACATTTAGAGGTTTAAAAATCACTGTGAGAAGAATTTCTGTATTAGTTTTAGGGTTTTTAACTGGTAAATGTGACTTAAGTAGATGGTTTTCAACTGAGTATGGTCTCATTGACCACATCAGTATCAGTATAATCAGAATTAGTGCTTCTGTTGAATTCTTATGATGTGTCTGATGCTGAGCAAATAAAAACTACAGCCTTAGGAGAGCAGAAGTGCAGATGTGTGATGTGTGGTGCAGCCACTGGCTGGCAGCCCTGGGCAACTGCTGAGCCAGGCTGAAAATGAAAATGTGCAAATTTAAAGAATTGCAGGAGCCACAAGAGTGAAAACACAGCTGAGAGTGACACACAAACTTCACGAATGCATCACAAGCATTCACTTGCTTCCTTCTCCAGGAACAGCAGATCAAATGAGCACAGAAAACACATCTGTTTAAGTGCCTTATTTACACAATGCTGTTATTTGGGATATTCAGCACTAGCATCTTACAAGAAAGCCCACAGCCCTCTCCTCCATCAGCTTCTTCTCTTGGCCTCTTGTTGTTTCTCTTCTCCTGCTCTGAGAAGAGAAACAGGTGTCAAGAGATGAGTGACTGTAATAAAAAGAAGCAATTGGAAATAGCACAGTAATTTAGGCAATGTCTAGAACATGCTTTTTACTTAGCACCTGTTTGCTCTGTTTCCCCTTGTGAAATAAAACAGGAAATATACAGTTACTAACAGTGTCTCAGAAAGTTCTTGGAGTAGCATAACGATTATTTCTCTGTAGGAAAAAGAAATTTACTCTCATAATTATATGAAACCATGGTCTTTCCTCAGGTTTGGTGATGAAATGCCATGCTGAGCAAGGTGTGGTAGATAATAAGGTGATGTCCGTTTTTCTATGCTGTCTCCAGGGTCCTTATATAAAATAGCATTCAGGCTACAGAAGAGCTCTCCATCCAGTGTTTCCTGGGCTCCTTGATTTTAGTGTGATGGGATGAAGGTTGGTGTCATAGTCCCTTGAATTCATAGCCTTTTTTCCATGTTGCCATCTCCAATGCAGTTTGCTCCACGTGCCTTGCAGTTGCACGGGCAGCAGCATGCTGCATCCAGAATATGAATTTCCATTCATGAGAAGTGGAGATGCTCAAGTGAATGCTTTAGATGCTGTTTCAAGAATGCTAATGGGAAACCCACTTGTGAAATCACATACTCTCATCACTATCTTGTGTTAAAATTATTGAGTACAGTTCGCACCATAATAAATTCCTTGTGTCTTTCTGTAGTGATTGTTTTCTATATCAAAGGGTGAGCTGACACATGAAAACAGTATTAGACCCTGCAAGTAAAGACCATAAACATATTTGAATATGAAGTTCTAGGGTAATTAGGATGAGTGCTAAGTTACATGCAACATAAACACCAGATAAAAATCTGCCATTGCTTGCTTGTATACATCTCGAGTCCTGCATTGCTGGTTTCTTGCACCACTGAGAGCCTGCTCTCTTACCAACGTGGGTGTCTGTTCCCCGTCCCAAGGAGGAAGTGACTCCCCTGGGAGCCACTGTTTGGAAGCCTGCTGACATCCAGGGTCTCCCAGCTACCAGAGGGACAGGGCTGGCAGGGCACCGAGCCCCGCAGCTGAGTGTGCCCCCCTGAGGTGCTCCTGTCCTTGTCTGTCAATTAAAACCATTGCAAATGAACTTCATTGCAAATGAAGATCAAGGGAATTGGAGGGGCTTTAGCTTCTTCACCTGCCCTGCAGGAATGGTCAGTAATGTGAGCAGCAGCATAGTGCAAGCTGCTGTTTGGAGCCCACTGAAGGCTTCCTTTGAGGTCTTTAAGTGGTGCAAAGCCATTATGAAGTCCCTTGCCACAGGGATAAGTCTCAGCCTCACAAAAAGATTATGGAGCTATGAACTTCTTATTCCTGTTTGCCTTCCCGCTGAAGAGTGGAGAACTGCAGCTTTCCTCTGGCTATTATGTCACTTACTGTCACTCCTTTTGTCCCAGCATTTCCAGGAGACACAGTGGGGTGTGTTTTTACTTCATGACATCAAGCTCATATTTATTCCCTCTGCTGCAGCAGCCCTTGCAGATTTGACTGGTTCTTTGCATTTGCTTGCCATATTTACTCTTCTGATGGCTGTCTTACACTTCTAAAAACAGGTAAAATAAAGGCTGAAGAAAACAATTGTCACTGAAGTAACTTTTTGTTTGTTCTAAAGAATGTTTCAGAACAGGAGCAGTCTAAGGTTTTATCAGCTTTTCATATATAAGGTATAAAGACTGTTGGGAGATGACTGGCTACCTATTCTTCCTATTCAAGGCTCTAAAGATCACGTGAGTATAACATCTCTAAAGAAACATGCAGAAAGGATTGTGCCTAGTTAGGGCTCTTGAAAAGTTATAGATGAAAAATGGTTCAATATTCATTTATTCATTTATCCTATCTGCTTATTTGTCTATTTTATGAGAGTCTTCTTTTGCCAATGTGTTGACAGGAAGAGGTGGAAAGGATGTGTGTTTCCTGGGGATTTAGTGAGATGCCTCAACAGCCAGTTTTAGAGGATGTCTAATGAACCTCACATTACCAGAGAGCACATTCCTGTTTAACAATAACAAACATTTTCTGTGCTAGTCTGTGTCTTCATGCTTCCCCTTCCCTTGCAGGTACATGCAGAGCCAGGCTTGTGTGTGAATCACACCTTAGACAAGGTGTGATGAGCCCAGTTGATGAGGCAACAGAAGGGTGTTGTAAACCTTGGCATCCTCAGCAGAGCTGCTGAGAGGTTCCTCCAGCCCTGCACTTTCCAATATTGGCCTCCTGACTTTGTCACTGTGAACCAGAGCCAGGTTATTCTCCAACACTCAGCTAAAACTCCACAGCCACCCTCGCGTGGCTGTCGGCTCCACTTTAGTTGTTCACTGGTCATTTCTTCATGGTGCCTGCTGGAAGTTTAGCAATTCCTCCTGCATTTCAAAAGTGCAAGATGTCATTCTCATATTAGGATAGGAGAGTACTCTCTGCTTGAGGGAATGTGGGGATAGCTCAGTCCCAGACACTCAACAGGGAAATATCAATAGTTATGGTAAAACACTGTGCTTTAAAGTGCTTTTCTGTACACCTTTGGCATAGCACATGTGAATTATATTCATTATTTTGCTTGCTTAATAGTCTCTGTGAACTCAAGTTAGTGCTGCTGAGACATATAGCTATTAATTTTCATGGGCTTTTTTGGTATGAGCTTTTGGGATAGAGGGGAAAATGGAGAGAGTGAATGGGGCTGGTAACCAAAATCCCTCCTGAACAATCTGCTGTGATACCAACTCAATGTTTATTGTTATCAGAGGCAGCTGTCTGCCCTCTCTCCACACTTCTATTTGTGGATTTTCAATGGCTATAAATGGAAACACACGCTGACCAGAAATCACCACAGTGCTCCTGATACTTTTCTGTCCCGACTCCAAAAGTGCAGGGATATCTAACATGCAGTCAGGTTCAATCACTTCTGCTCAGGATATTAGGTGATTTTTATTCCTCCGGGAAATGGAGTTAGGAAACCATGAAAGCAAAGCCTCAGGAAGAGAAGCTTTAGAGGAAAAGCAAATGGTAAGATATGTTGAGAAATGCTGATATTTTAAATTTTTTAAAATGTAATTATAAGCAGGAAAAGAAATAATTCATTGTACTTTACAGGCAGGGGTATTTCCTGGCTTCCTTTAACCACTGACCTTGAAGACTAAAACTTCATTCATGTATATTAAATTAATTATGACAGTGCATTTCTGTGGAAATTATGGAAATTTGTGAATTCATTTTGTGTGCATGTGAAATGCCAAAACTGAAATCTGGTTAGACTTTGTTATCATAACCCAAACTGATAGCTAATATGGGTGATTTTCTTGTATTTTTCTTAAGGGATTATATCTTTGCACATTATGTTCCATAACTTTAGATCAGTAACTGGCAGAAGAAATTGTTTGTGTCTGGGATGAATCTGAAACTTAGTGAAAAGAGGTTTGACAAAAACAAATTATCAAGAGAAAGTGAAAAGAGTCAAAACTCAGCTTATTCCTAATTAGCTGAGGCTTGCAATGCAATTTGTAATTTGCCTTGCATTAATGAGTTTTTTTTCTTGATATCACAAAAAGGGCAGTTTATTCTTGGCTTTGCAAAGCTGTGAAGAAAAGTGGTCATCACTCTTGCTAAGAAACAAATTAGCACTGAATTTTTTAGCACCTGAATGGTGGTATTGCATTGATTTGGTTTCGTAGTGGGTCATCATTTACTCCTGTTTGATCACAATGTTGGCCTCTACCAGCCTCAGTTAGATTAGTTTTGGCAAGCTTGTGTGTTGGTTCACAGTTTTCAATACCCCTTCACCAAGGCAAGGTGCATTGGGCAGGAAATAAGGAAAGCACTGAAACTGAAAGTAATGACCTGGTGTTATAGTACCTTTTCTTTAAAAAAACCCAGTATTTATCTAAAGAGTAATATCTGAAAGAGCATTGCTAAAGCTTCATTGCTCAAGTTCGAATGGGAATATTATTTATTGTTTTAATTGTATAGTTTCTCATTAATAATTAATTAATTCTTTAGACGGTGACCTTATTTTCAATTTGTGATTGATACATAAAATATAAGGAAAACTTCAAAATTAAAAACAAGTATAAAATCCACTTGATCTTTAAGGAAGGTTTCGAAGGAAACCTTTGACATTTTGTTCTAGCTCATGCAAAGGGAAAATGCATAGCAATTTAATCAGCCTGTATGGTTATCTAATTGCAGACCATATCCTCATGCACAAAGAATTGAGCAGCCAACCTTAAGTAAGGCTTTTCCAGAATGCAGAGTGCTTCATTTGGAACACTAATGATCTGCTGTTGACCTTCTTTGTGTGCATCATTTACTAATTTTAAGAAGAGCAAACTGGAGCAAACAGGGACTGCACTGCTGGGAGCCATGCTAACACCCAAGTCAGGTCACACACACTGGTCAGTAGCTTCAAAACTAAATCCTGCCAACACGTCGGGCTGAGAGTGTCCCTGAGCAGTGGCAGGTCACGTTCCTGTGGGTGCTCAGCGAGGGGGTTGAGACGCCTTGGCTGAGGGGGCTTCACAGCACTCTGCTGACAGTGGAGGAATGCCTCTGCTCTGTCCTCCCAGCCCCTTCCCTGTCCCCTTCCAGCTGAGCCCCAGCTTCCTCTGCACCCCACCTCAGCTGTCTCTGCCTGTTTAGTCTTAATGCCTTTCTTTCTGTTTGCTAGATTGATTTCCCTTTGCCCCCACATTTTTTCCCTAGTTTCACATCTCCTGGATTTTTATTGATTCTGCCTTTTACTCTTTGTTACATGCTGGTCAGGTCAACTGACTGCATGGGAGCAGTGTCAATCTGAGTTACAGATACTGTTTGTACATGCTGTTGTGGATGTCTGTTCACATATTTAACTTCAGTACAGCAAATGTATACACTGTTTCATACTCTGTTTCCCCCTCCTGTGCTGCCTTTTTGCACTTCACCTCAGTCACAAACTCGCTGTTTTGCCACCCTGGTGTTCTGGCAAGTCTGCTGGTATTCCTGAATCATGAACAGCCTTGCATGTGTAAGAGGTTGTTTTCAAGGATATGACAGCTTTCCCAAATTCCCTGTTTCCAAGCTGCCTTCTACAGTATCCCACTTACCAGCTCCTGGATAGGCTGAAGTCAGTTTTCCTAAAGCCCAGGGTGTGTGTTTTGGTACTTGTCTTCCTCAGTTCCCCACAAGGTCTTAGGCCTCACTATTTCACAGTCACTACAGCCAAGCCTGCCACTGAGTGTACACATGCACAGCCACTTCTTCCTTGTTTATGAATAACAGATCCAGCTGGGTATGACACTGCTGGCCCATGCTGTGCCCACATCAAGAAGCAGTCCTCGGCACCCTGCAGAAATTGTCTGCGTTGCTTGTGCTGTGCCATTTTGTTCTCTGCAGGTGTCACAAAAGCTTAAGTCTCATGTGAAAAAACCCAAACAAACAGGGTGTGCAGTCCAGATACTTCCTTGAGTTGTTGAAAGAAATTGTTGTGAGGAGCACTCTCCGCTTCCTCACCCCTTCCATGCTGTCTGTAGCCCAGTCCCACTGCAATGTCATCCTCACTGAACTCTCCTCTGATCCTGACCCACATCCTCACCCAGCCCTGCTCTTCAACCTGTACAAATGTTCTCCACATTTTATCTGCTGCTTTACACAGACACTGTTCTTTTCCCTGCCTTTCTGAAGAGCCTGTGTCCCTTGCAGCACTGTAGCCATGTGAGCTATCCCACCACATCTGGTATTCCTGTAATGTTGCTGTTCTATGAGCGATATGTATTTGTGTGTGTAAGACCAATCTTGGATTTGTAGGCCTTGTCACTAATATTTTCTAGCTATTTTCAAAAGAACAAGGTCTATGTCATCCAGAAAATACTCCGATTGTAGCATGTCAATCAGAGACCAGCTCATGCTCAGAGTTTAACACAGAAGACAGCATCACAGACAGTTTTAAGAAGTGGTATTGTACCTTTACATTCACTGCTTACTGGGCATGAGATAAATACTATAAAATTCTCTACCACTTCAGGCTATTTCACGTAATATTTCACATAATAAGAATTCTTATCCTTGCTTCCTGGAGGAAGACTCGGCAGCCAGGATCCTGAAGAGAGTCTTTGTGTGGAGCTGACTGTGAGAATGGAAGATAATGGAGGGCCCATTTTGTGAAGGGAAAAGAGAATGACTCACAATAAAATGGATTGGACTAAGTAGATGAACATACTTGCCCTTTTCAGAGCTTTAATAGCTCAGAAGGACCCAGTAATTCCAAAGTTTCCCTACTGAAACAATAGCTCAACTCTAAATAGTCTGTTTTCATTCTGAACTTCTCATCCCTTAATGCATATTGCCTTGTTTGAATTTATTTTAATTCTATTTCACGCTTGTCTCTTTCTTATTTGATGTCTTCTCTCCTCATGAAAAACAGCACTACTGCATTTAAAATAATGTTTACATTGGTATGTTTAATGGGGAACATTTTGTACTTTAGTTTGCATTATAAGGCTTTTTCTTTACTTTCTTCTTACATGGAGTAGCAATAAAGAACAGTTCTATAGTGAAAATAGATCAACCAAATGGATGTATGAATCAGAAAGGATGCCATGCACTCCTTAAAAGGTTAGGTTTTGAATGACAGAGTTGCAGGACTTCATTCAGAGAATTAGCATTTGCTTTTCACAAACAGGATGTGTGCATACAGCTTTACTGAGCAAGGCAATTTGGATCAATGAAACAATGGTTAATCTCCCTACTCTGGTAGCAACATCAGGAGTCCTGACAATATCAGGCCTTCTCCATGGCAAGTGTGGGAAGTAAAGATTCCTTGAAGAAGGCAGCCTGTTTCCTGAAGTTTGCCACCTAAGGGAGCCCAGACAGAATGAGGATGGTGACTAAGGAGGTGATGGCAGGTCCTGCTTGCAGGTTTTGTTGTTGATTTAACGATGTGTAAACCAGGTGAGAAGCGAGTATGAGATGGGAAGGGCTGTTTGAAAAGCAGCAGATAAGGGAGCTGGGTGGAGGCTGGTGGGAGTGGGCAGGGCAGGAAGCGCTGGGTACAGCCGTGCTCCATGGAAACCCTTCTGCCAGGTCAGCCTCGCTCTTGTGCCATGGGGTCAGGGATGGCAGCGCTCCTCCTGGGCTGCTGGGGTCAGGGATGGCAGCACAGCACTCCTCCTGGGATCAGGGATGGCAGCACTCCTCCTGGGCTGCTGGGCTCTCTTCCTTGCCATGGCCAGTCTCTGCCAGGCTCCCTGGGTGTGCAGCAGGCAGGTGGGCTGTGGCTCAAGGTGTGCTGTGGCCTCAGTGGGTGGCCACAAGGAGGGAGGAGGAGCCGAGGGAAGAGCCAGTGTTTGTGCAGAGACAGGGGATCAAACACCTGGACAACGGGATCTGCTTTGGCACGGCAGAAATCTCCGTGGCTGAGGAGCAAGGGATAGTTTGATAATTCGGTGCTGAAGTTTGAGTATCGTGCTCATTTCTTGACATAAAAATAAACACAAGAGTCAGAGAAGGATTTATATTTGGTTATATTTAAATTATTCCTATTAATCTAAGAGGAAGGTTTTAGTTCTTGCTGTGGAAGGTGTTTGTGACCTCCTCTGGGAGATTTTGTCTTGTAGCTGAATTCAGGGGGGTGAGTTGACACACCTAAGGCGTCTTGTGCTGCTTTGTCCCAAATTACAGCAGCTTTGGCAAAAAGGGTTGCTTCAGGAGAGCAACTTACAAATGACCCAGAGCTTTGTAGATCAGGACTGAGGCTTTGCAGTTGCTACAGCAATAAGATCCTAACATGGTGACAATTGCATCTTGCTGTACAGGTGTAGGACCAAGGCAGAGCTCCAGGCAGAGGACCAGCATTTCCTCCTGCATTCCTAGAGCTGCATTCCTGCCTGTGTGGAGGCATGGATTACTTCAGCAAGCAATCACCCAGAAGGAGGAGGAGGAGAGAATAAATTGGAGCCTGCATGTAGCAGCATATTTTTAGCACTGTTGATGTGACATTAAACAGGACAAAAGAAAGTGGGAAGCACTGAATCTTGGTCTGCCCTTCTTTCTAATCCTGTCACGGAACACAAATGCCATGAGGCAAGAGCTGCCTTTTCTTTGGGCTGACACCAGTCTTACAGAGGCACTGCTGGAACATTTGAGGCAGGCTTTGCTTGTATCAGTGGGAAAAGAGCTGTCTTGGAGAGGTGTCATCAGTGCATTTTTGGTTGGAGGTTATTTGAAATGATACCATGCAATATGACACAGGGGTTCAGAAGAGGAGTGCAGCAGATTCCTGTGGAGTCTTGAATGTTGTGGTAAAAGAGCCTTTTCGTGAACAAGTAGCAACTGCCTGCTTTAATGTTTTGGGGTGAGGAAAGACAAGAACCCCTGTGTCCCTATAGCAGTTGCATCAATTGCATCACAAAGCCACGCAGGGCAGTTCAAGTGATTGGATTTTGGGTGAGGCATCAAGAAAAAGAGTGTTAGTATGGAGAGACAGCCCGTGTTGAATAATTAAAGCAGTTCTGGGAGATAGTTCTAGGCATGAAACTCTCTAGAAATTAGTTAAATGGAAATTTTTTTCTGTGGTATTGGTTTGAGACTTCCTTGAGTGATACTCAGGTATAACCTGAGAGTTATAAATGAGTGAGAGACCATTTCCAGAAATATGTTTGGCTATGGAGACTGTTATTTAGAAAAAACCAGTTTTTTCCAAAGTTGTTCCTCAGGAATCTCTGAGTTATGGGTGATACTTGTGAAGATGTTCACAGCTGCTGCTCACACTGAAATTCAGAATGAATTCTAGGAAAAGCTCCTTCATTAGAAGCAAAGTGCAGCACTGGAACAACCAGGGAATTTGTGGATTAACCACTCTGGGAAGTTTTCAGGACTTAACCATATGAAATCATGGCCTTGCTTTGGCAGCAGTCTGAATCCATATGCTGGAGTGGATGATTTTTGGAGGTCCCTTTCAAGCATTTCTTTGATTTAATTTTGAAGCTACACTACAGCATTTGTCATGAAACATGCTTATAACTTTTCCCATCTGCAAATCTCTTTTAACACATTTAGTATGGATACACAATGAGACTGTACTTATCATTAAGGCATCCTCATTCCAACATTTTAAACCTAATCTTTTCAATTCACTGTACTTTGAATTCTGAAAATACTCAATAATAGAGTGGCAGCATTAAATCTTTTGCTTTTGTATGAATTCCTGAAAATAGAGATCTTTGTGGTTTAACTCCAGACAGCAATTAAGTGCCACACAGTTGCACCCTCCTTCCCCTTTTCCAGGAAGGAGGAGAGGTGTAGAGGAGAATAAAAAAACCAAAAAACTCATGGGTTGAGATAAAACCAATTTTTATCTGTTTAATAAGTTTATCTGTTTAACAAGTTTAGTAATTGAAAAAAACAGTAATGGTAATTATAATGACAATAATGAAACAGACAAATAGAGAGGAATAAAAGCTAACAAAGACACGTGATGCACAATACAATTGCTCATCACCTGCTGACCAATGCCCAGCCTGCACCTGAACAGCAATCAGCTCCTCCTGACCAGCTCCTCCCAGTTCATATACTGGGCATGGTGTTCCATGATATGGCTCATAGCTTTGGCTGGTTCAGGTCAGCTCTCGTGACCATGCTCCCTCCCGCTCTTGTGTGCCTGCTCCCTGGCGAGCAAGGGAAACTGGAAAGTCCTTGATTTAGAGTAAACATTAGTTAGGAAAAACTGAAACATTCAGTGTCTTACTAAGACCTGTATCCCAGCTGAAACCAGGGCAAACTACTTGACAATGTACAGAATAAAGGGAGGAGTGGTAAATGAAAGGGATAAAGAAGGCAGATGTTAATGAAGCTGGGCTTGGAGGACAACGTGCATGTGGTGTCCCACATTCCTCCATATGGGGAGGAGGCACCCAAGATTCACAGATGCCTGTAGTCAAAAAGGAAAGACAAAAGTCAGAGGGTCTACAAAAATTTGCAAAGTTTTATTATGGCAGGGCAACCAGAGTGTTAGTCCCTTATGATATAAACACACTGCAGTGGATTTTGAGTAAGGAGTGGGGTGAAAGAGGAGGGAGAGAATAAAGAGAGGGAGAAGGAAGGAAAAAAAAAGACCACCAGTCCTGGCTCCAGAATCAATCCTGCTGATGGGGTGCCCAGGGTCCTGGATCATATGTGTGCCCAGGTTTTGTGGGGTTACATTTTTATTGATAATTTTTGCCTGTTCTGGAGCTAAGTGTCTCACTTTCTGTACAAATTAGTTGTCATGTGCAGTTTATTCTTCTGGATCCTTCTGGAAACAGGTTGGAGGGTGTTGGGGGTCTTGATCCCCCTCTGCTGGGTTGGCCTTTTGTTGGCAGCCCATTCCTGCTTCTAGACCTGATTCTGGCACTTGTGCTGTGTTTGCTTTTCCTCAGAAACCAGAACAAGGATGTTTATCCCAGAAAAGTGCTGCCCTATCTCAGTATGGCCTCTTCTCCAGTCACATTAAGTGAGGCATCGAGCCTCCCTCAAGTGATGGTTGCTTTTCTCTCCTTGAGAAGAAGATTCCACTGGATGAGGAGAAGCTGCAGTAGGGCAGCCTATATTTCACTTTGTAAGCTCGTGGTCTGCTGCATTGAGGTGAGCAAAGGCAGGCTGAAGAAACACAAACTGTGTGGAATGAGTTTGTGCCCCAGACTGATGATGAGGCACTGGTGGGTACCTGCCACTTCCTAACAGGATGGAAAATGGAGCAGTGCCTGGTGGTCCTTAGTTTCTAGGATCACCCAAAATCTGTCCTTGCTGTTGCTTCTCCTTTAGAGGGAAGCACTATCCTAACCCCTAAGTTCTCTGTGTCAAGGGAGCAGAGCTTCAAGTCTTGATTGAACATGAAGGTCATGCAGGAAACCTTTCTGCCTTCATTTTTGAGAGTTAACTGCTACCTTTTTTGAAAGAACTGATGGTGACCTGTAGTACATATTGCAAAATAATTTCTGATGGAAATTTTACTATATCGGTGCCTTCCTGGAAACAAAGATCCATTCTTGAGGAAAAAAACAAAAGCAAATTTGCTGAACGTTGGTGAAAAATTAATTTTGCTCAACCACTTTTAATTTGTTTGGGATTCTCAAAAGTAGAAGGTAACTGGTTGAAGCTTTTCCTATCTTGAATCGTACACAAATGAATGTATTCATACCCCAGAACTGACAGAAATCCCCAAAGCAATTTCACATTTTTCTCTATGAGACAGAAAGTGAATCACTGCCATTCTCTCTTTGCTGTATCGTGTTTCTTGTTCTTGAAGAACATTTGGAAATCAAACATAGGAAACTTAGAGTGTTTTATAAATGTTATGTTTTTAAATGATGTGAAATGAGCCAACGGGTTTGTTTTAAACATTTAAAACTGAAGATTCAGGGAACAGCCATCAAAAATTTTCCCCTGTTGAATAGATTTAAAATTGTTTTTATAGAAACTCCATGCATCTCATAAAATGTTACTGACAGTACATTTATCACCATTTTACTCCTTCTTGAAAATACACCTGTTGGTGATGATGAAAGGAATGTTTGAAAAACATCATTAGATTTTCAGCCTCAAGCAAGATTCAAATGGCTTAATATACTTTTTTAGTAAATACACTTTAAAATACATCCAGATCAAACCCGAAATATCAACTGAGTTAAATGATAATCAGACAAGGAGTAACTCTTAGCAAAGCTCCTGAGCCAAACTCAGTTCTTTCAGTCTGAACAACAAAAGCAAAATGCAAAGTATCTGTATTTGAAGTTCCAGCAAAGGAAAGGACATGATTTGTCTTTCTCTCTGTTTTTCTTTAATAGATCATGTTTTCACTAATGTGATGGAACAGAACTCAGTTAAAAATACATCAGCTTTCCTTATAGCAATCTTATTAACCTTTTAGGTGAATTGACACTGATATATGCATATTAAAAAAAGTCCAAAGAAAATGTCAGTGTTTTTTATTGGGAGAGAAGTAGCTAAGTCTAACAGTAAAGATTTTCTTTTTTTAAAATTTCATTTTATTCTTAATAGCAATATATTCTAGTTTACTGTGTCTTTTTCTGAGAAATAAAGTGTATGTGCTGAAGGATTATAATGATAAATGATTCATGTAATGATTTTCAGCTCCTTCCCAGTTTCTAAGTCTTAGAAGTCAGGGCTGTGCACCTCCAACCTTGCCAATGACTTGTGGTGACACAGAGCTGCAACGTGTGATGGATTGCCTGGGGTTTTCAGAGGCTCCAGTGCACTTCAAAGTTTGGGAAATAGGATTATCAGAGCAAATTTAATTTTCACTTTGTTTTATTTGCTTTGTTTTATTCATAAGTGTTATGATAAAAGTGTCAGTAATGGGATCACAGGCTGTTCTTTGTTCTCCAATGGTGATTGTGCTTAGGAATCACCATGACCAGCTACATCAGGATACAATGGGATCTGAAGGAGAGTAGTTACCCACAGTGGTATTGTAAGTAAAATGCAGTAAAATAAAACCTAATATTTCATTCTTCTGTTTCCAATTGAATATTTTTTACATTTTTTCAGAATGTGCTTTTGACAGATGTAGAAAATCTAAGTCAAATGATTGAGATGTCCAAAGAAAGGGAAAGTTGTAATTTTCACCCTTCCACATAATGACAATCAAAGGGATGTGTCCAGAAAATGATTCTGCAAAGTGCTCTCAGAAATTACCCCCTGGCAGCAAGTGTGTGGGTAACACTCTCCAAATTACTAGGGACAAGTTAAACCAGTTTCTTAAAATCAGCTAAATTTGAAGATATTAGTCATTTTTAAGAAGAGTAAATGGTCAGAGTGCATGACTTCTAGGAGCACTGCCTCTATGAAGTGTTCAAGTACTGCAGATATGAGTGTCATGTAAAAGTATGGAAGTAATTTTCATGACCCTCTGGGCAGTGTATGTCTTGGGAGGGGTGTGAGATTGGGCTTTGCAGAAATAGGATATGTTTTGACACATGCTGATTTTCAGACTATCCTCTGGTGTAGCAATATTACATATTCCTAAAAATTCAGGTCTTGTTTGAAATATTGACCCCAGTATTCTGAGGGAATCTCTTTGCTGTTCCTATGTTGGAGCTTCTTGATAGGAAACTCTATTAAGAACAGAAATACTTATATTCTGTGCATTTACTGTGTGTTGTAGACTTCCTGTAAAAAATTATTTGTCTGTGAAATGATATATTAGAATTTTCTAATTAATGTTCTTTTGTTCTGTTTTTATTACTATTTCACATGCAAGACCTTACAGGTTTAGATGTTCCTTCATTAATGCAGGAGATAGTTGCCTTCTTTCATATTTCTTAAACAAGAACAATTTGTTCTAAGAATAGAATTATATTTGAAATAATGGCTTTTGTATAAAACATAATAGTTTACAGTAGTTATCTCACTGAGCTGTCTCAGGGTGGCAGTGATTTGGTTTGATAGTTGTTTGTCTTCCTTTGTAAGTGCAGAGATTGTCTTATATTGTAGCTACCCTCTTTTTGATGTCTGTGAGAGGGTACAATTCTAAATGGATATCCAGCAGCTAACATGTGTAGTCCAAGAATTTCTCAAATTTTCATCATGTATAAATGGTTTAGAGGGCTAGTCATGGATATAAAATTTATTATATATAAAATAAATTTATTTATATAAATGCAGATGGCCACTTTCAGTCAACGTGTGAGTGAGCAGATGATGATTTTCCAGTAAATCTGTTGTCACTTACATGTGTATGTCTTGCAAATAGACTATATTTTATGTAAAATGATGGTCTGTGTGGCATGTCTGAAGCACTGCCCTACAGTAGAACAGATGCCAACAATGAAGAGCACTGGTTTTGTATTTGCAGGTGTGGGACAGAATTTGCAGCATAAAGTGTGAAGGGAGTTGATAAGCTGCTTTGTAAAACCAGCTTTCACTTTTCAAGCAGAATGCAAAGGTATTTTTAGCATTATTGGCTGTTTCTGAGTTCAGTGCACCAGCTTTTCCTCTCAAAAGAAGGGACCAGAGCTTTTTCAGAGTGTGACTGTGCCTGCTTCTGAGAGAATCAGGCCATTCTGGGAAGTATCCTGGCCAAATATTCTTTTATTTATCTGGGAAATGGAGGAAATTGTGAGAGGGACTTTATTGCTCCAGCTTAGTGAACATAAAAGGAATCAGATAATATTTGAATTCCAAATTATTGTTTTGGAAACCAGCAGAGAATCGAAATCATTGCATAAATATTAATAATATTTGCATCATCAGTAGCATTACTAACATTGTGATTTTCTGATGTATGTTGCAATTTCAGCCATGAATCATCTACATCAGGACCTTTTAGCTCAAGGACAGGAGTTGCCAATGACTACTTATCTGCAGAACCCACTGCACATGCTATTGTATACCAAATTCTTCATATGAGTTCTCTCTAAATGTCTTTCAAGTGAAGATGTTTGCTATTGAGTATGTAGAAAGGGCATGAATTCAAGTGATCTTGAAGCAATCTTCAGAAGACTATGACCAGCTTATTTTTTTCCCATCTGATGCATGAATAAACATCCCAAACTGTTTTATTCTTGAATTCAACAAATAGTTCTCTAATTAAATGTGTGTAATTAAAAATATGTAGATTTCATGAACAGAAAGTTATTTCCATAATTTACAATGTTTTTGTGCTAGAAAATGAGGCACGTTTTAAAGCAGTTTTAATGAAGGTTTAAAACCATAATTATATAATTAGTTTAAAATGTTTTCTCTGCTGTTACTTTCATTTCAGAGGAATGAACATATCTGACAGAAAAATAATCAGAAAGTACATTTATGTGTATTAGCTGTGTGCTGAAATCTGTTATTTAGAATTTCACTGAAGTGACTGGCTAGGTATTATGTGGAATGGCAAGTACTCGAGCTGTTTGGGACTGTTAACCCACAAAGAAATTGAGAGACACTTTTTAACTTTTAAAATAGACACAGGTCAATGAACTATATCTCAGTGAAGTTTATTTGCACCAACCAGTTACTTTTCAAATTTGTTTTATTGTGTTATCACCTCCTAATTTCACTTTTTTGGCCTGTTGTTGTGGTGTGTCATCCCTGCCTGTCCTCCTCCAGCTGAGCAGCAACATTCCCCTGCCAGAAATGCCTCTGGTTTTACAATGTGGCTTTTCCTGAGCATGGCTGCTGCCTGCCAGGAGATGTGGTCTGTGGTACCTGAGTGATAAACCCCAGTCTGGCTTTGGGTGTGAGATGAACACCCAGGTAGGTGAGCTGAGCCAAGGCAGTGACAGCTTTGGATAAGCAGCAGTGGTGGCCTGGGTACCTAAGGATGTTTTGTCCCCATATTTAGGCACAAGTGAGTTTACAGGTGTGGAAGAGGGATGAACACTGAACGGAGGAGGAGTTGAAAAGTTGAGCCTGGGAGAAGCCTAAGTGCTATTTTGAGTTGCTAAATTGGTTTTGGTGGGGAGCTTCAGCACTTCATTGTTTCCTGAAGCAATGGGACTTAACAAAAGCATTTTACTCTTTGCTGCATATGTCAGTAAAATCAGTGCTGCAGGGAAAAGTACTGGTGATGCAAGAAGTGGGGTGAATCTGGGGGGCTCTTTGCACTCACTGGTGCTGTGGCAAAATGTGGCATGCACCACAAACCCTTTTAGTACTGCACACCATAGGCATGGTTGTAATACACACATTAGACAAGACTTGAGAAGAAAGCTGATAATAAGATGGGAGAGGCAGGAAGTCCTAAAAATTATTAAAAGAAGGTGGAAAAAGAGTAATAAATGTAATTCTCCTTGAAATTGGAAAAATTAAACAAAAGGGGAAAAAGGTAATTACTTTTGAAAAATGAAGTAAAAAAAGACTACAAGATGGTGGGAGTGAGAATTAAATAGATATCTGTGAATTAAAGAAGTTCAAGAAACATGGGAATAGAGATGGAGAATTAAAAACAGGGGATATGTTGGGCTGAATTTGCAGCAAGCTTATCTTTTAATAATTGATGTTTGACTAGCTGTATTTTATTTGTCAATGTAACAATTCCATCATTTGTGCCTACTATTAAGTTTCCTCACACTTTTGGTGAATGACTATGTAGAATTCACAGATTACTTGGGATAACACCTGTAATTATCTTCTAGTTATGGCTCAACAGCAGAAACTCCCTCTGCTAATGTGTTTATAGCAACCCTTTGCATTGGTAAGTGATTCTCCCAACATCTGTTAATTCCCCACTAGACACTTAGAAGCCTTTTCCATGAAAAAGTTTAGTTGTGTTTTTTCAACTATTACAGGATAAAAGATTTCAGGAAGGAGACTAAAACCTTGTTGCATTTTTCTTGCTGGCTTCATCAGCACAGTTTTCCACATGGGTTGATGCTGATAGTAGGGAAAAAAAACCCTTTTCCTTCTGTACAAACATGTTTTGCCATTGATTTCCATACCTGAGCCTTGCTCAACTGTAAACAAGATTTCCCTCCTTTCCCTGCAGCACTTTATATAAAGCACTCAGCTGCACTTGTAACTCAGTCGTAACCAATTGTTTTTCTGCTGATCTACAGAAATAGATGTAGATAGGTAAAGATTTTATAAGATTTTATATTTATAAGAAAATTTTATTTTATAAGAAGATTTTATATCCTGCAACTGCTATATGACTAGAAGATCTATTTCTACTCAGAAAGCTGGGAGTGATACTTTGCATCATATCTTACAGTGAGAATGCTTCAGCTCTTTTCTTGATTTATTTTGCTATTATTATTTCTATGGTTAATATCCCTCCAGCATTGCAGACAATCCTCCTTTGCTGCTACTCTTTCAGTGACATGGTTGCCTTCTCACTCGACAGCACTAGGCAATGTGTCACATTTTTGATTGACCTCTTGTTCTCCTGTATTTTCTGAAGTGTTTACAGGATTTGTGGTGCTCCTGCTCGCTGCACTCCAGGCAGCTGCTGTGCTCCAGCCTGGCAGGAGCTTTGGGCATGATAACAAGAATTGTCCTTTCACAACTTTGCAGTGCTCTGCAGTCCCATGGTTGGTTCTTTATGGGAGTCCAGAGATAACCTTGTATTTTTTCAGCATTAGGAAGCCTGAAGTAATATCAGATAACATAAATTAGATTGTGCGGTTGCCCTTGTTGTTTGTGGGCTCTTACAAGATTGTATTTTGGTTCCTTTATTTTCATTTTGGTTGTCTTCTGTCACTTGCAGGAGCAACAGACTGACTGCTATTAATTTCTGACATATTATTTATTTTTTTGGCATCTGGTTGGCACCTGTTTTTCTCTGATAAATACTTAGGGCCACGACTTTGTGTGGATCTGTGCACACACTTCATTAGCAGCACTCCTCCACTGATTTTGTTTGGATTGCTTCTGTGATTTACTATCCATAGGGACTGGAGTTTGCAGTTGAAAGATTTGATAACTCCATGAAAATTATTGTTGTAAGCACTGTGTGTCTGGCTGCTAATACTGAGATGAATGTAAGCACTGACTGTGTGTCCCTTTAGGAAAAGCACTTGCACTGTTAATTGCTAGTGCTCAGCTTCATGTGGCTCCTTTTCTACAAATGTAGGCAGTTTTGATTTTATGCCATTTTGTTTTGATTGAAGGAAAACAGCATCAAGGCCCCAAACACTACAGATATTTTTTTAAAGCTTACCACCACAGAATGCAGGTTTATCCAGACAGCTGGCTTGCATCCTGATATACTCCCTGTTCCTGCCTGTTATTATGGGCTCTCTGTACAGGCTTGGCTGCAATAAACATAGGTAAAATCTGGGGGGAACCCCTCAAATTCACACAAACCTTTTTTTAAAAGGATTTTCTTAGAAACACTTGTAACTATTTCCTGGTCTTAGCAGTATTTTAATATTCCTGTTAGGCTGTGTGTGTGTGTATCTATTTCTACACAGTTTTGAAATAACTAATGTACATTGATTGTACTGGAAAATAACAGTAATTAATTTTTCTCTGAACAGAATGGGATGAAGGGAATGGTAGATGGTGCAAAAAAAAAAAAAATATTCCTGTGTTTATGGATTTTTCACTTTTTTCCTCTAGAGTGGATTTAAAAGTGCTCAGAAGAAATTGAATTAGCACAATATGACAGTTTTATTCCCTAACATAATTATTTCAGTCACAAAGATGTATCTAATATAAGGGATATATGTCTCCTTCAGCTTGGCATAAGAGTTCATATTTGGTAATGCATAGCAGCAGTGACTGCTGAAATACAGTAGTTAGCCTGATGGCTAATTTAAAAGTAGAAGGAAAATGAAATGTTTGGACAGAAGGAAAAAGAATGTCATATGTAAAATACTTTTTATCATAAACAGGTCAGAGCTTCTTTTGTCTTGCAATGATAGTTCACTACTGAGCTCCAAAATATTATTGGGAAATCCCCATGTGTCTGATTCTTCAGAAAACAGGGTTTAAGAAGAGGGTTTTGAGCCATAGTTTGGTGTTTCACTGCCATAAGAAATAAAAGGGAAAAGAGACAATGTAATAAATAAAAAAAAATTAGAAAAAGAAACCTTTCTCTTACTGTTTGTATTCTCCCCTATAAAGATGGAGGTAAAAATTCAATTAGCAGCATTAGTCACTGGGTAAGATTTGAGTTCCCCAGAAAAAAACTCTGCAGTCAAGCTCTGCTGCTATTTTTAGCAATTTTTCTACTTTGCTCGAAAGGATGGAAGATGAGACCACTGCTGGTGACTCACATTGATGACAGAATGGATAATATCAAGTAGGTGTTTGGCTCCAACTCTAACTCTCCTCACCAGTAAATATCTCTCCTGAAATAATGTGTCAGGAATGGAGGATTGGACCAAACACAAATGTTTTGAAGTAATATTGTGAAAGTAGGTAAGGTGATGGCTTGCATTTTTTGTTTGTGCTTTGGGTGCTTCCTGGTGTAAAACTGAGGCTTGACCTGCGTTTGGTAATCCTGGAATAAAATGGTATGAGTGAGGTAGGACTAAAATATTCCTTGATTGGCTCACTGCTGTAAGAACAGTGTTGGCAATATGATGTCAGAAAACAAGAATGGATTTCTGAATTGGAGATCCAGTCTATCTAGCTCAGAGTCCTGTCCTCAGCTGTTACTTGAGCTTCATGTTTATGATTTAAAAAAAAAGGCATAGTGAAATGGACAGATATTCCTGTGTCTTCCCGTCCCCCTGAGCTTAGTGTAAGTAAGTGGATCTGTATGCTGTGGATGTATTTTTTTGGGTTTTGATCTGTTTTTCTTTTTGGCATCTGGAACTTCCTGATGCAGCAAGTTTCATAATAATTATGTGTTATGTGAGCTGACACTTTTGTTTGTATGATAAATTCATGTGGTGCCTCATAGCAATTTTGTTCTTATCCCAAGAATCCATGGCACTGTAGTAGAAACTTAGCTTTATACAGGTCTGTTTTTCTATATGATATTATAGTAGTCATAGTCTTGTTCTAGGTATCCACTGGCTCATATTTACAGGGAATCTTGTGCATGAATAGTCCAAGTAATGTTGCTTAGACAGGAATCAAATCCCCTCTTTGAGATGTCTCTAATGTACATCTGAGTGAGAAAATAATCTGATTTTTTTAATATCAGTTAAAAAAGAAACTATTATTAAACTGACCCATATTAAACATTTACCTTTGGGTAGGATGGACTGCATCTCAGAAGTGCCAGTTCCTCTCTTTTGTATGTAGAGACAACATGGCTTAGATGTAGATTTCTGTTCTGGACACCTCTGCATTTGGTCAGATGAATATTGCTTTTGGGGATGTCATTCACTGCAGAAGGAGAAATATACATTATCCTGGGAAAAAAACAGCTTTATGAATCATTCTCCATATAATAAGATGGTAAAATGCATTTTACTTTCTGTCCTACCTCAGACACTCTTTGGGCAAGGGGTAACCAGACCCTTCGGGCACTAGCTACGGTGCTTTTGCAGTACAGAAGGAAATGGCAAAGGAGATTTTATACAATGAATACTCTTAAGCAGGGTTTTTTTTCCTTAATGCCTGGCATCATGATGTGCCCAAATTTTTTTTTTTTTGGTGGAATTGTCTGTAACCTCAAGAGAGCCCATTCCTTGGATGATGTGTTTCATATAGATTGTGAAGAGAGCTCCCAGCACAGTGTCTCTTCAAAGGTCACCCAGAACATTTTGATTAATGCTATCTTGTGTCTGTTTGGCAGCTAGCAAAAGGGAGGGAAAGAAAACAGACAAAAAAAGCAAGGCAAGGTGAAAAAACCACTTTGCTCCTTTAACTAAGGCAAGGTGGCAGATAAATGTTATCGTCACAAGCACACGGTGTGCAGTGTGCTGAGGAATAAGAGATGATCCCAGGGCCAAAGGAAGAGGAGAGCTGGTCTCTGCACCTGGGAGATAGTGAGCCTCAGCTTGCAGGTGCTTGGTGGTGTGCCTTCAATTGAGAGCTTGCCATCTTAGATCAATTCCAAGCACTTGATCTCCCTGATGGCTGAGGAATATGTTGCTGCTGCACTGAACACTGGCACAAACACGCTGCCTGCCGATTGATGGTGCCCTCCTGATCTCAAGTCTTTCCTGCTCCTGATGCCAAATCCCTAGAGTTTGATTCCACTAGGTCATTGGAAGCTGTATTTTGATTTTAACCATTTTCTAATAGGAAAATACAAGAGAAAAATTTATTCAAAGACATAAACAGCCCTAGATTGAGCCACCTAAGTAAGTTTCAAGAACCTCTAGCATTTGACTTACCTTGGTTGTGCAGTTTCTGTAACTAACAGCAAATGATATTTAGTTCCTAGTTGTGCTTTCTGGCATTCTAGCACTAAGCTTTCTTCAAAAAAACCAGAAAAGAACTTTGGACCTATTTATTGGTATTTCTGGCATTCCAGCATTCATTCCCACTACAATTTCAGGTGCCAGCATGATATTTCAATGCAGATATTGTAAAGAAAGTATCGAGTACTGTTTAAATTTTATTCAAGTTCAAGTTATGCTATGAACTTTAGATGTGGAAGGCAGGCTCTAAGTGTTTGAGACCTACAGAAGATTTCAATATTTTACTTGCTAGTCTTCAGAAATACTTGAAGAGGAGAGAGTGGGTACACCCCAGGTTAGAGTCATTTTTCTCCTACTAATTCAGAGTCTGACCTTGCCTCAATTACCTGATTTTCATTCCCTAAAATCAGTAATTTAGAAATCCTTATTTTAGCTAACAGGTCTAATCACTAGGCTGTGATTCATCTCTCCTGAATTTAGACAGCTGCATTTCCATCTGAAGAGGTTGTCCAGGCTCCTGTTGCACTCAGTGGAAGGAAGTAGGGTTTTCTTGGGCATTATTTTCTGGTGTAGTTTAGATGCCTATCTTTACTCTAAGTGTCTAATCTCTCTCCTTTGGCCCTAATGGAGCCTTGAACAAGCTCACATGTAGATTAGGTAAATACCTATGTTTCCTTAACTGTCTGTATAGGAAACACCCCTTTAAGTTTGCAGAAACTTTGGCTTTTCATATTATTGCAATACTACTTTTTGTCTGTCAATTCATTTAATTCATTGCTCAAAGTTATATTTGATGTGGAACAGAGGCAGGCACACCAAAACTTTAGGTGTGAATTTCAAGATATACACAAGTGAAAATGCAGGGGAAAATGTAGACTGATGTCTGGGCACAGTCCCAAGAAACAGCCTTTGACATTCCTACTCCTGTGGAAAGTGTTAGGCTATATTAAGAACCACTGTTTTTGATTGATAGCAGAGGGGATTCCAGTCTGGAAAAGTATTTTCAGCATGTTAAGTATGTCAGGCATTTATTATCTTAGACATTCTTGTCTTTTTTCATGTTTTCTGAAGCTGTTTTTTCCCACAACCTCTTTTAATATCCTACTACATCCTATATATTCTTTCTGGTACATTGGGCAAGGCTCAATGTTCCTCTCTTGAACACTAAAGGATGAAATGGTCAGAAGAGCATTCAATTTGTACTCTTAATTATGTGAATTTAAGTACTGCAGTTTCCAGGTTGTAATAATCACAACTCCTTCCTCTTAGAGAATGTTGCCATTTAGACATCACCACTGCAGTGGGGTTGATCCACAAGGCTTGTAGATTCCTTTATTGAATTGTCAAACAAAATAGTCCTGGGAGGTTGCTCTTCTTGCTGTGTTGTGAATTCAGGACAGTCTCTGATTTAGTAGTTACTAGTCAGGAAAGAAAAACTTGTGAAGGGACATCACATGTCCTGAGAGAGGGCAATCACACCCGCAGAAAATAATGGCTGTAGGATAAATGCAATTATCTGTATTTTCCTTGGCAACTCTATAGTGTTTTGGGAAAATAGAATTAAGAAATGTGGAGGAAAAAAAATCTGCTAATGGGATGATTTACATGTACTTAATAAATGATTTTCACCCAGTATTCATTTGTTAGGAGGAGATGGAAATAATTTAACTACTGTGTATTCACTGATCATCACAGATGCAGAAAAAGAACAAAGAGCAGCAGTTCTTTTCCAGCTCTCCTCCAGCCCGACTCCTTGTCTGCAAGAGATGTTTGTCTCCTTAGTTCAACTGTCCAGATTTTTGGTTTACCTTAGGCAATGTAGAATTTTTCCTTTGAAAAATAAGTTTTCTCTGGACAAAACAGCCTAAGAAAAAAGAATTTAAAAAACTACTGGCAATGGCTTCTGATTTCAGTCCAATAAGTGCAAGCACAAGGGAAATTAGGTTAATCTGACACCAGGGGCAATGAGTCAGAGTATCTGGTTCAGTCATACAGGTACTGAGTGGGTTTACCTGCTATGGGTACCATGGTCAGTACCTTTGATAAGTATCATGGATTTAATTTCTGTCACTACGTGTCTGTAGGTACAAATGTATCACTCCAATAATAACCCTCTCTCTTCCTACAAATGTCCTTTATCTGTAGACAGAGTGTCCTTTGTAAAGTTACCCTTGTTTAAATGAGAAAACCTGTTTTGTCTGTAAGGTTTTATATTGCAAGGCATTTTTCCCTAGAACAGAATTTTTCTGCATTATGATTTTCTAACAGAAATAGAAAGCTAGATGAGAACAATCAAGTGGTTCATCTGTTGCTATATCAGTTAATTCTTGCAAGAATTTTTGCAGAGTTCCTGCATAATTTTACTGCTTTAATTCATACTCAATAGAGTATTTACATTCTGAAATTAAGCAAAATTCAAGCAATGAAAGTGGGATATTTCCACATATTTCTGTCTTGCACTCTCATGACAAAGGCATAGAAAAGTTCTCAGTAGTCTAAGTGAAGTTTTCATTGATTATTTGAAGGCAGATACACTGACTGCATCTGTGATGATCAGTGAATGCACAGTAGTTAAATAAATCTCACCCTCTATTAATAATGTCCCTTTATTATTGTTGGGAAATAAGCAATCATAAATTCTGAATATTTTCTGAATATGAAGCAGTGTAATAGAAGAGGGAATGAGCATTTCCTGTTGCAAGAGTGGCCTCTTGCCTGGTGGTTGGGGAATACATGGGTTTAAGCTTCTTTGGGCAGACTTTATTGAGAAAGCTGGTTTGAAAAGGAAAAACAACTGCCTATATTACACACCCTACTTGTTTGGTAGTGCAACCATCTCTGTATTGCCAGCCTCTTCCTAATGTAATAGAAAGAATATTTGAAATTGAAACAAACAATTTATAAAATCAAACAACTTATAAATAGCTTATGGACAGTACAAATTAGATGCTAAACAATACTTAGGAAGGTATTTAGAAATGGGTTATACGCTAATGGAAAACATTGTAACAAATAAATTATAGTCCTTACTATAGATTCATGATAATATTACATACTGTTTAAGTAAAAAATTCTTTTTGAGACTTGCCTGTTTTCCTGTGCTGCTAAAAGCCCGATCGCTGAAGTTTGGCCCAGAATTTGCATTACTGTCCTGAGGGGTTGTTTCAGAGTGCTAGATGGCACTGGAAAATGTTCCCTGATCCCCAGCTGAATATAACTTCCTGCTCTGATTTTTTTCCCCACTGGCTCTGTGATATGGACCAGTGAAGCCACAGGGAGATACAAGGAGTGCTGGCAGTTCACATCAGCTGAAGAAGAACCCCACAGTCCCTTAATACACCTTCAGATGAGTTTTACCTCTTTAATGAACTCCTCCTCAGATACTTCAGGCTTTTTATGCTTTCCTGAAGCTTCAGGATTCATTCTTTACTATTGCACAATTTTAGCCCTATATAAACTTTGCTCCATCATTATTATAATGCTTTCTCACAGGCACAGCAGTGTCAGATTTTTTTCTGTTTTTCTTACTATTGCCAACATATCTAGACAGCTTTAAAGAAAAAGAAGAGATCTGTAATGGTTTCTGTGATGTTGAAGAGCTGCTCTGCAGCAGAGTGTTCCACAGGAAAGGTGCAATATGATAGGTAGTGCTTTGTATGGAATTATGCATCCATAGATATTACAGGCGATAGCAAGTCTGAAGCTGGTTTCTAGGTGATCTCTGGTTTAACCAAGACCTGTGTTAATGAGCCAAGCTTTGTATATCTTAAGAGATTCTCCACCCCAAAGGAACAAATATCATGGTGATTTTGTGGTTAAAAGCTATTTGCTACTTTGTCACATTTGAGGTATAGTTTAGGATTTGCCTACAAGTTGTGGGGACTGTATTGAAGAATACGGGTCACTAGCTTTCCCTTTCCTCAGCATCATGTCCTTGTCAATTTTTAGGCTATTTGGTTTAATTTGAAATTGTCTTTCATTGCAGTCCTTACTCTTACTGCATGGATCAAATATGTTTTTGGGAATGCCTTTAGAGAATTAGGGTTTGACAAGGTGCAGTGATATTTATGCACATTTATGTACATTGAGGCATGCAATTGATTCTTTTTGGAGACCACAGATAGATCCTGAGACTATTGCCTTTATACTGGTTTTCTTTATCACTAGAAAACTTGTCTGGCTATCATAAAAAATCTTTACTTCTATAATAGGCAAAGAAATGTAGTTGCTTTTGTAGATTTGCACACCATAAGCTCAAGAGCTCTAGTGTATTTTATCACAGTTGGAGTTGACTGATGGAGATTAACCTCATGCTAATCACTGTAAATGTAAAACCTTCTGTCTCAGTGCTTACTACCAAGATCACTGATGTAATTTGTCCATATAAACAATAAGGTTTTTTAGTTGTTTATTAGCCTCTGTAAAATCTGACAAACGAATACAAGACTTCTGACCATCTATAATATTTATGGTGCACTTTCAGTCATACAATAGATACTGCTCCTCAATTGGACAGAAAAGAGGAAATATCTTCCAAGTTGACAGCATTTAAACACTTTAAAACATCAAATTTGTGAATAATATTGTTAGCATTTTTGTAAGTGATTCTTCAAATATTTTAGTCCTTGTCATGTGTATTGCTTAATGAGATGGATATTTAAGCCAAAAAGAATAATAACAAGAAAGATTTTTATTGTGGAGACCCATATAAGGAGTAAGATATAATGTATATTTTACATTTAGTTCTGAATTTAGCACAGTAATATCTAGCCTTGTAAATGGTGTGTTCTTGTGTCTCATGTTTTGGGAGGATCTAGTGCAGGATCAGACAAGGTTTCCATGACAGCATATAACCCAAGTCCACCCTGTGCTTTCTTTTCTCTTTAGAGAAAGTAAGAGCAGCACAGCTGACTTCACATAAACATTTCCCTTAAGTACTCTGGAAAAAATTTCACGACATTTCTTCACTGAGATCAATGAAAATATCAGAGTGAAAATCTCAGAGGCCACTCTGGTCCCAGAATTTCCACCCCACTTCTGGTCTCCTCAGCACTCGTAATTGGTTTGGGCAGATGCAGCCCCACATTGTCCCCCTTTGGTCTCAGAGAGCCATGGACACGCTGGTCAGTGGCTGTGACCTGAGCACCTGCTGCCACCACGGCAGGCAGTGCTCGCCAGAGCCCGTGCAAGTGGGAACGAGCTACCAAGAACTAGTGCCAAGTTGCTAGAGATTTAGGGACTAGTCTTTCCTGAAGGTGATACTTGGGCCCAGAAAAGCTGCTGTCATGCATATGAGAGTTTCTAAGGGGTGCTTTTGTTTTATGAAGGCTGGAAAACAGTAGTTATGCTAAAATGATGCCTAGAAAGCTTTTTTGTCTCCTTTATTGACAGTGGAAAATGCACTGTATCTCTTGCATATGTTTTTGCCGTGGACCTTAATAAAATCTTCACTGGGATAAAACCTGTAAAATGATTTCAAGGTCTTCTATAGGTAATCAGACATTTCTGTTATACTGCCATTATTGTATTACTAGATGGTATATGTGGTACTAAAGAAATGAGGCATTTTCATAATATAAAAGCTATTAGAATATTCAACTGCAGTCACTGCCAGCCTTTTATAGTATCTACATTGGCAGAACCTTAGTTTGCTTGTAATGCTTGAAAGTTTATTACTTATTCATCAGCATCTTAAATTAGACAGCCTCAGTATCTCAGCTCTCTGTAGCAGGGCATGTTGATTAGTGTTTCTAGAAAGATTTGGCATAAGTTAGGTTGATGCTGGCAGAGAGAGGTGGGTAGCATATGTAGTGCATTATCACTATACGTTTTCAGTGTTGACAGGAACAGAAGGAAGCTGACATAACACATCTTGATAAGTAATACTGCTATTACCACTGTCACTTTTATCACCAGCTACGCAAAACATTGACCTAGGACTCTGATTTGATGTTAAAATAACATTGGTGTGTATTGACATATATATCATATTGATTTTGTCATGACATTCCTTGGCAGGAATATTATTGTATATTGCTTCAGTTTACTTGTTAGTGTTGCCCTTAATATCTCCTTCAGAAGGCAGTAGTTATTTTTTGTGCCTTTTTTCCTCCCCTAGTGACAAAGATAGTACTTATTGGTTTGGATATGAAATGCTTATAGGTAACTTTTTCATATGAGAGGCTGTCATGCAATTAATTTCATTGCCAGCAATTCAAGTAATGAACAGATTCAATGTCATTCAAAGTTTGGTTTTTTTTTTTCAGAACAAAAATCCATTTTTGATAATTCCACCAAAATTTGATGTCTGGAACAACATAGTTTTTCTGTTAAAAATGGAATTTTACTATTACTTATGTAAAGATTGATGCATCTTTAAGATGTGCCAATCATTTGATTGCAATTTAAAGCTGATTAGAATGTTGCTAACTTCTGAATGTGAATGACTGGTATCAAAACTCTAGGCTGATCTAGTAGAGTTACTCTGGAAAACAACGTGTTGCAAATTGCATAATGTCACCCTAGGACACTCTCCAAAGTACAGGAATTTTGGGGTGGTATAACTGGCATGGACTCTGAATGGGTGGTGGGAACCTGAGCTGTGAGGCATTTGCTTGCACAGGTTCATGATGACTTAGCACTCTAGATCTCACTGGAGTTGATTTGGCCGTGGACTTTTATTTTCACCACGTAGGTACTATGGGTTCATACAGAAAGTGTGGGGATCTGTCCAGGGCACAAACAGCTCAGCAGTGCACATTTGGACAAAAAACATCTTTTGTCAGAACTGAGAGTTGCTTGCTGGAACCTCTGAGACCTGAGAGATGGGACCACAATGGCTCTTAGTCCCGTGTTGCCTTTGCAGGACTCGTGTGCAGGTGCTGTGCAGTGTTTTGTCCATGCACACAGGCACATCCCCTCTAAAGCCTGGAGGGCCACGTTTAAAGGAGAGGAGACACCACCATGTTCCATCTGGATGGGAGCCACTTTGGTGTGGAGGATGAGTCATTTGGCTAGCACAGAGCTGTGCTCTGCTTATTAAATTAGGTGACGTGTTACACAATTAGCCCGTATTTGCGCGGCTGGTGACCCAGACTGGCTCAGGTCTCCCGAGCTCTGGAGCTTAGGAAGGGATAATTTGGATCTATCTGTAGTAATCACCCAAGAAAGTTGTGACCCTGGAGTGGTGAGCTGCCTCGGGGAGCCATCAGGAAAAGCTGGCTGTAGAAAAGCGCCCGAGCCCCGGCCCTTGGAAGCGGTAAGGAGCTGACACGGAGCCCCGGGGAGCAGCTCGCCCTCTCGGCATTCTCAGCTGTGACTCCTTCCAAATTTAGGCCTCTAAACTAGGTATCAGTTTCTTACGAGAATGAGAGTGTGGAAACTGCCCCGCAGGATCAGGCGGAGCGCAGCTGTGCAGTGTCCTGTCTCAGGCTGTGCGAGCGCTGGCACCAGAGAGCAGCGGCGCAGAGGGGCCAGAGCAGAGCTGAGCTCACATCTCTCCTTTTGCCGGGCAATTACAGTACTTCATCATTAGGCACAGAGTATGTCAGTGAGTTTCTCCTAATGAAAGTCTTTCATGCTGTTTAACTAATTGAATATTCACTGGGCCAGAGCAGGGGACCTAAATTGTCCTTTCCATTCCCGTGTCCTGATCAACAGCTAATCCTTAGCTGCTTCTACATTGCTCTAAATATTAATGATTTATTTGGATTTTTTTGGTGGAATTTCTATGTATTTTTTAAATGAATCTCTCTTTGTTGCCCTTTATTAACATAATATTTTAACTTTTTTCCCCTTAAATATTCTGATTATTGTCTTCCCCCCCTCCAATGATTCAATTTTCCTCAGAAAATTTTGAGAAGATTTAAATGTTTCTCTGCATTCTGAACAGAATTTGTGTGTTTAAAAATCTCTTACATTTGATGTGAAAATCTAACACCAAACCAATTCTTGGTGACTTTTTTGTGCACCTTCCTTTGCTGCTACATGAGTAAATGACATTCTTCACATATTCTTCGAAGATGTCATGCCTTTATTTTATTTTAGTTTAGATTTCATTTTTCATTGTCATTTTATAATATTAATAATAATGAAAAAGCTTTTGCATTGAGCTAGCTCTCATTAGGCTCTCAGAAGTTGTGTTTGATAACTTAGTGAGTTCATTTTTACAGTTCCTGGGAAAGTGTGCAGTCAGTGTGAGCAGAGAAGAAACATGGAGCTTTACCAGAGGGTTTATCTAACTAAACAGTTGCAATGATGGATGCAGGGTATAAGAATTCTTTCCCAGAATATACTTTCTAAGTGTATATCTGTGTAATAGATGTTAAAAAAAACCCCAAAAAAACCCCCCAAAAAAGAAGATAAATGTCTTAGAAGTGATGTAGATTTCACTGTTGCTAAGAAGTACTGCAAAAGAGTTTTTCAGGATGTTTCAGGCTTGTTTTAGCAGGTATGAAAGGCCACATGACTGCAAATGCTTGACTAACACAATCAAATAAGTCATCCCCTGTTAGCAGAGAGACATTCTCATGCTACCCAGGGGAGAAGTAATGGTAGGCTATTTAAATAAATCCATTTGCACCACAGTATTTTTTTTATTTTGCAGTTGTGGATGTCCAGCAATCCCTAGATGATTGATTCACTATCTGTACCTCCACTGATGGATAATAACCTTTAAAAATAGTCTTGCAATCAGATGCTCATGTTCCAAGAGAGAAAAACTAAGTTTGGATGAGAAAACAACTTCTGAAGTGTGCCACATTGGTAATTAGGGTTGAAACAAGCTGATAGAGTTTAGAATTTGGTCTTCTGAAGTGATACAGCATAATTCTTATGGAACTGTTCCTTTCATTAGTCTTCATGGAATGAAGTGTATTTTTAAGTAGCAGGTGCAAATGTATGAAAACCTATTTTATTTTTATTTTGATGCAATCTCAAAAACATCACAAAACCTTGCTCAAGGCTAATTTTTTTCATTTAAAAAAATCCATTAAACTGGGGAGCTCCATGTGAGCAAGGCCAAGTGTATTGTTATAGGACAAGTATATAGTCTGCTGATCTAGCTGTTTGCAAAAGCAAATCCCAAATTCTTGACACTTCACCTCCACCCACAGAACATTCTCCTGTCTTTAGTTTGAGCACACACACGCACAAAGACACGCACTTGCTCCAGAAACCATGCCAAAGCCTCTTAATCCTGAATGCTGTATTGAATGTTTGAGGTTCTAGTAAATTTGGAGTGAAAATGCAATGACTAAGAAATAGTTTGTGTCCTGTGCAGCAGACAAGGAGTTCTTAAGCAGACCTGATTTTGTTTTCATTTCACAAATCACTCTCTATAAATCTTTTTGGCTGTTGAATTTTGCCAAGAACAGCTGTGGGTCACTACAACCCTAAATCTTGTCTTTATTTAGCATTAGTGAGGAGCCAAACAAAAATGTCTGCCAATTTCTTCAAATCTGTGACTATGTCAAATGCACTGTTTTGGAAGAAGAATAAAAGGTGATGGCAGGTCACATGTGCAAATCCTTCACATGCAGCTTTCTGGCTTATTTGTGACCACAGTACAATCTCAAATGCACTGTTTTGGAAGAAGAATAAAAGCTGATGGCAGGTCAGATGTGCAGATCCTTCACCTGCAGCTTTCTGGCTTGTTTGTGACCATCAGGTGCTGCAGTGGCTCTTGGCTGCTTGCAGGCAAAAGGCAGGTTCCAGTGGGTGCTGCAAAACAAAATCTGTCACCTCAGAATTACCTAAATCTCATTTCATGCTCCGCACATCCTTCTTCCAAGGCCTTAGTGTCAGGATTTTTGAGTCAAATGCTTCCCCGACTCTGGAAGGTTGTAACACCATTATAACATGCAATAATTGTGTCTGACAATTCTGACTAGGAAAAGACTTCAGCAGAAGGAAGGTTTCAACCTTTGGTAATCTGTTTTCTGATGCTAATGGTGGAGACCTCTTTCAGATCTTATGCTGAAAAACACATCTGAGAGAGAGACATCTGAAAACAATCTGGTAGCTGGGTCATTCATCAGCACTGTAGGAAACGTGGGGTGAGTTTATTCTTGTCATTCAGAGAGACATTTTCAAAAGCAGTTCTGTCTCTCCATTCTGGTGCTTCCACCAATTATTCCCTCCTGGATTCAAGGCACCATCCAGATAAAATGAATGAAGCCAAATATGTTCTGTTAAAAGGTTTTGCTCAAGCAAACTGACTTTTTTAGTGTGGGAGAAAATACTTAAATGAAAAATTCCTGGTCCACTGCAGAACTCCAAAAGAGATGGGACCTCCTATGTACAATGGCAATATAGAGTCTGTTAAGGCAACATGCAACAAAACACAGCATCTGACTTCTACTGAAGTTAAAGGCAACCTTTTCAATTAGTGGAATTTCATAATCTACTAGTATATTTGGTAATTTTCTAAAAGAATCTTTCTTGGAAAGCAGAGTAAAAGTAATTTTTTGGTACAAGAGGTCTTTTAAAGTTACTTCAAAAAACAACTTCATTGATTTCTTAACTTTTAAATTCTTTTCTTCATGCCAGTTTCTGGTTAGTTAACAAACAAGACCTTATAGACAGGGCAGATGCAAAGTCAGAGACTGGAGCTGGGAGACAAATACTGCATGAGGGTACAGTTTTTTGGGAGAACACATGTCAGTGATTACACTTGCTTTAAGTGTCAGAAAATGGGTGTTTTAGGGAAGAGGGCTGAGCTTCTTGGGTATATCGGCCCTTTGCTCACCTTGGGTGCCTGAGTTCCCCCCTTGACCTGTGTTCTCTGCTCTAATCAAAACCTCACCTGGATAGCTGTGGCAGAACTCAGCTCCTCATCACTTTTTTCCTGAAGAAAGAGCTGTAGTCAATAGGAGCATAAAGTCCAACACTATGAAAAAGAATTTGACATAAATAGTACAACAGTGCCTTTTTTTTGTAAAAACTGCATTTAGAATATTTTAAAATAATCCAAAGATTTAGTGAAAAGTGTGAATAATTAAAATTTTATTGGATTGCCAATACATTGCTGTTAGGATGGTCTTGATACATGACCTAGAGTTTTAGGGGTTTTATTTATTTATTTATTTTTAATTTGAGACTAGCTATGCTTCTGTGTTATGTAAACTAATTAAGCTGTTCAGAAGACATTGATTATGAACCTTTCACAGATTGTGCCTTGTGCAGGCAGATAGGAGAACTTTATTAAAAATGCTTCTCATTTCTTAATATTGTTCACAGGACATATAATCTCTGGGATAAAGAATACTTGCAAGAGTCATTTGCTGATGCAGAACAAGGACTTTTATTAAGTCCAAATCTGTTTATTATCTGTAAATCTTCTAACTTGTCAAAACATTGGATGAAAAAGTAATGCATGAGTTATAGGGTCTTTGCTGTTGAATTTAAATGAAGGATATATATTTGATGTCTGGTTTAATGATCCCTGCTCTTGAAAATTAAAACTATGACTGATATCTCAAACTTACAAACTGATAACTGAATTGCTTTCACTTTTTAAAATTTAATATTACCCTCCTATTTTACTTAATTTGAATTTCAGTTTCAATTTTCACCCAAGATATATTTCTTCCCTTTTCAAAGCAAAGGCCAAGTTCAGAAACTCAGAATCATACTTGTTTTCACTCAGTTCTTGGGTGAAATTTGACTTATTTCAAGTAACTTTAAGAAAGAATGGTCCAAAGTTATTAAAAAAAAATAAATCACCATTTCTTCTGAAATCTTGTAAGATTCTCTTCAATCCAGGCATTTTAGAGCACTGCAGTAAGCAAGGGATGTACTCCCTGAACCTGTCACCTTTGCTTTTTGAGAGATTGCAGATTCATCTCCCACTAAGGCAAAAGGAGCAAAGGTCTCTTTGAATAGCTACAAAATTTTGGGCTCTAAAGCCTAGAGTTTGAAGAAGAGGGCATGTGTCTTTAGCTAATAGAAAACACAGCACAAGAGAACCTTGACTTATGAATGTTCCTAATGTCATCAAAATGCTCAATGTCCTTTTCAGGAGGAGGGACAGAATCCATCCTATGTAATGTATGTCAGGAATGTCACTTAATGCACAGCTTGAGGGTAATAAGTCCTCCTTGGTGATAAGGGTGGTTTAAGAATCTTATGAAATATACTGGAATTACTGCCAGGGCCAATCTTGATTGTACTGAGTTTATTTTGTAGTATTATGGGAAATACAGGCTTTGAACTATTTTAAGGTAACAAAAATATTTATAAAATCTATGATATTGTAGTTCTGTCAGTAAATTAATTCAATTGCTTCTTTAATCTAGAGCTGTGATTATTACATTCATGCCTTCCTCCAATTTCCTAGAATGAAGATACAACATGACAGTACAAATACATAGGAATTAAGTACTGAACCTACATTGTTTCTTACTACCTGCCAAAGTGGTTTCCATTGCATTGTCACCCGAATTCTAATATTGGGAACTCCTGAAGAAAGTATCTGTAGACAGCACATAGATTTTTGTTAATTTCAATTAGGTCCCCTCCCCTTTTTTATAATCCTTTGAGCCTCTGATCCTTTCAGTTAGTTTGCAGCATCTATGCAAAGAGTGCTATTTACACATTTTCAACTGAAACACCAAATTATTCTTTTTAACACTGACAGGGTTTTGCTTAAATTTGGGAGACTCTTCTTTAGAACCCTGACATTAGTAGCAGACTTTGTCATGAAATGTTTTCTCACTCCCCAGATTTGTTGTCTAAAGAAATTATGCTTGTTCTTGGTGCAAAATGTACAGTCTGCTGTTCTCCTACAGTTCTTCTATTCTTTCTCCTACACTCTAAAATATCTGAGGAATGGTACATGACTGTGTTTAGTGAATTATTATGCCAAAGAAGAAAAGTAACAACTTTTTTTTGGATGAGACAAAGTCAAGTTTGTATATATATAACTTAAAATTATTTAATAAGTAAAGGTATTTAATTGGAACAAGTGTAACTATTCTTCCCAATAGATAAAGTCACAGGAAAATGACCCTAGCACTGTCAAACACGTAGTATTCTTGATATCTGGGAAAGCTCAAGTTAAATGTTTGAAGACAGCTGCTTTTAAATGATTACCACAGAGAAGAAAACAAGATTCTAAGTTTGTTATCGTGCCCTCCTGTGAACGTGCAGAAGAAGCCAACAGCCATTCAGCTTTACCTTATTGTTTGCTAGTAGCTGAGTGCCAGAATAATTACTCTTTGTAGCCAGCATTCTTCTGGGCCCACACAGACCTACTCAGAAAATAGCTCATTAAAAGGACCTCTGAAAGTCCTTGCTGAGAAGGGGAAAATATGACCTCTTCTTCCGCTTTATCATAGACATTTTGTTGCTGATTTTTTAATGTTCATTTTTTATTTATCTTCCAACTGTGCTCTACATACTACAGGCAGCAGTCTGCAGGAGGAGGCATCTGAATTATCAACCCTCTGAGTTTTATTAGTAGGGGACAGGTAAGAATGCTTGTAGATGAGCTTGTATTGATTGTTCATTAAATGCCTGGCACAGATGACTGTAAAGGGTGCAGCTTCTGATGAGAAGCCTATTGCTGATAATACAAGAGGAAATAATCCATTTCTTAGAGATTGAAATATTAACTGCCTTCCCTTATGTGTGCTTTGTTTGAAAGCTGAAAATTTAGCAGCAATTTCCAAAGTACTCTGTGTATCCCTAATGTACCATCAATGAGAACTCTGTTCTCTTCTTTATGGAAGGGAGCTGAGGAATATGGGCTAGCTGGTATTACAAGACTTTCACTGCTGTCTGCTGAAATGACAGTAGAAAAAAAATGATGTCAGATTAACTAGAAGCTCTCAGTCTGGTCATGTATGGAGTAGATAAAGACTAAGGTTTTAATTTGCCTCTGTTGAAATCTCTGACAGCATTGCTTTTCTCTTTTCAAAATGCCCTTTTCTGACTGTTAAAAAACTTGTAAAATCCAGATGGCATTTTGAATCTTGGAAAACATATTTGAGAGTATGTCATGGTCATTTAGTGAGGTAACACCAAAACATGAAAGATGTGCTATTATCTGTCATTGGCATGTGGGTGGCAGCTGTACGGCCTTTTGAAAATTTAACACAACTCTTTATTAATATTCTTTGGATCCCAGCTCCAAAAATATAGTTCCTCAGCAGTACCAGTGCCCAGACACAAGTTGTAGCAGTTTGGGAAAGGAGGTACCTATTGAAGATGTGATTCTTATTTTAAAATAATAGTAATAGCAGAGTCCAAACACAGGAAAGAATATGTGCTGCCAGAAGCAAATCACATCAGCCTTTACTTTCCTTCTGCCAGATCAACTATTTTAAAATGAATACTTACTTTCTAATTAAATAAAACTTGTCCAAAACTTGTCTCAAAATCTCTTATTTTCTACAGTTTTTAAAAAATGTAAATATTTTAATAAACTAAACTGAAAAAGCCATCAAAAACTTAAACATACTTTTAACAAATTTTGTTCAGCTGAAAACAGACAGCCTTTATAAATGAGGAATATTAGAGGAAAAGGAAACTTTTAGGAAATCAGAAAATCAAAATGAGGAGACAGCTGTCAGTGGAGACATGCATGTAGTAGCTGCAGGTTGTGTATGAGTATATCACTGCATTTTGGTGTCTGGATGAGAGCAGCTGGAGCTGGTTGGTTGTATCAGGGCAGGAGGTAATGACAGGATCTGTTAACCTGGGGCATGGGAATGGGCACATTAAATCTTACAGAGGCAGCTGCAACCTCTGAGGGGGGAGTGTTGGAAACTGTCTTGTATCCTCTCTTGGAAAGAATTTTCTTTGCTGAAAGTGCTGGCAGTGGGAATGAATTTGAACCTGAAGTTGTAGTTCTTTGGGTTAGAGGACAATTTTTCTCAGAGTAAATGCTACAATTAATGGGTGACCATGGTACAAAGGGCCATTTTTGTTCATTTCTTCCTGTCAGCCTTGGATGACTGGGGTGTTCACACTGTGTTGGAGTGTTTTGGATGGAGTTATACCTGGGGAAACACAGAAAAAATGCTGTTGTGAAATAAATAATGTTGTGCTTGCCAAAATGCTGAAGTGCTCTTGCTTAGAGCAGGTTTGCCTCAAAGTACTGAGCCCTACATCCAGCATGTCCTCATAAAGGTCCATGAGGGATTTCACATACAGCTGCTAACCTGGAGAAGTTTGAAGTGTAACTCATCTGCTGAAGTGGGGCTGTACCAGTCCTCCTCCAGGTGCATCTAAGCAAGCCAGCCAAGCAGTGCTTCAAAACTGAGCAGAAACCTTGCACAGGTGGGAAATGCTCAGTCTCATTTCCTGCATCCAAATCACTACTAAACCTCAAAGGAGGTAAGACCAGGCACCTTGTGCAACTCATGCAAGCTAGAGAAGCACATACAGACATGCAAAAATTTCTAGTTACTCTAACTGGAAAATTACCAGTCTAATCACAGAATTACAATGTTGTTAATTCCCTTTTCCCTGACAGGAACAAGTTGAAGGAAACCCTTCTCAAAAACAATATTTATAAGAACCCTTTTGCTAGTCAAGGTATTAAGAGAATGAGGCTGTTGTTATCAATGCAGATAATTTTTCACTGGGTGTGTTTGGTTACTCAAGCAGCTTTCTCAAACCCTCATGCACTAACTCATACCCAGCTGGAGCCACAGCTCTTTGTGCAGAAGTAGAAAGCTTTACTGTGCCTTTGGCTTCCTAGGGAATGAGCTGTATGTGTAATCCTGTGGTCTTTGGGTACGGCAGATACAGGGGGGGGTTCGACTTGTTCATTGCTGATTCCAGTGTGTCCTGGTGGTCTTGGGCTGATGCTTGGTATTCTGAATTTATCATTTATTTTGTATTCAACCTGACCACTAATCCCCTGACTTTATCCATTTGGGAAAGACTTTTGTGCACTACCTCTCACACTGACCCTCTCTTCAATCTGTTTTCTCTCAGCACCTCCTCATTGTACTGCTCGCCCAAGTGCACACAAACTCTCACATACATGAGACTTATGGTGTAGTCTAGGTACAGACATATACTTAAAGTCCAAACAGCCCTATTATTGCAGCTCATTCCCAAAGATCTCACAGCTGAAAGCAACCTAGACAACTTTCTCATTTCTACCTCTTTTATTTTCCATGTATCGTTATGGAAGCTGCCAGCATCTCCAGTTGTTTGCAGGAAGGTGGATGATGGTGGGATGGGGCTTACCCAGGATTTTGGGCCCACTTGAAGCTACTTTACTGTCTTTGTTAACAGTTTACTTGTTCCTCCTTCATCAGCCAGAACATCCTAAATCTAAATTTAATGGTGTTTGATAAGTTTTGGGTATGCCACATACTGGTTTTTTGCTTGCTCTGTTATCCTTAATACCAGCACACAAGGTTACATTCCTGTAGTGAGTAATAACTTATTATTAACGATTTGTGCTTGTAACCCTAAGGCTCCTATTCCACACTTGCACTTTCAAGGCTTCTGCTATTATCTTGTCCTTGTACTTTTGGAAGCATCTTTTAAAATCCCTTGTTTTTCTTCAGCAGCCTTCAAGCTATGAGAGCATGACATGTAGTATTAGCACATATATATCCTTTTTCTGGAGTCACTCTCTAGTTAATCCAGTGTACAAAATTAATGGTGTAATGGTCTGCTTGGAGATGAGCTCAATTGATTAAAACCTATGCTAAGAATGCCAAGGTTGTAGGTTCAATCCCTGGCCACTCACAACAAAAAAAATGAGTTGGACTCATTGATCCTTATGGGTTCCTTCCAACTCAGACTATTCTGTCATTCTATCAATAAGAGGGTGTAGTTTTCAACACGTGCAGGGGTATGTGCAGGCATAGCTGTGATGCTGGGCACCACCTGCTTCCAAACTGCATTGCTTGCAGCAATGTCACTGGTGTGCTCCCTAACTTGCTCTGCAATATGTTTTTGGAAGGAGGACAGCAGAGATGCTCACCTGTGGTGGCTGCACCACTGGGCTTGGTTCTCCTCAGGTGTGGCAGGCAGGACTGGCAGTGCTCAGGGTGTGGTGGCAGAATGTCATGGGAATTGGTGGCACGTGAGCCTCAGCTCTGCGGGGAGGGAGCTGCTCTGGCTGAAACCCCTCTGCCCCTCAACCTCTCAGACATTTTGTGACACCAAAAGGCAAATGGCTGATGTGGGATACTATAAAATTGAAGTTCCTTGCTAGCATCACCCCACAAGACTGATGTCTTAGTTCTGACAGAGGTAAGGAGGGATTTATTTATCCTCCCAGTGCTTGTTTTGAAAAAACACCCTCTTATTGATGGGCACAGCCTTTGGGAAAACACAATGAGGGGAATTATGTCATATAGATTAATGAGAATGTGCTTTAAGGTTGCTGTGAGGGTAACAGCAGCATTTTGGGATTCTCTTACAGGGCTGAAATTGCAAGAAACTTACAGGAAAAAGGAATAAATTCTAATTTTCAATTTCTCACTGAGTAATCAAGTCGGAACTGTTCAAAAATGGACTGGAAAATGGGGATCTGTTTTGCCTCTCTGCTATACTAATGTGACTCACCAGTGTGCAGCCTTTTTTGTTTGGCAGAGGTATCATGACATTGCATAAGAATATATTATGGATATCAGTTTTTAAATGTATCTGCTAATGTGCTAGTATGAATGCTTTACATATGAAGGCAGAAGTCCTATGACCTTGTAGTTTCTAGGCAGATATTTTTCTTAATCTGCAGGCACTGGATTTGATCTGAAGTCTCACATTTCCCAAGAGGTCTTCTGACAATGATCAATCTAAAAAATTTGATAAACAATCCATGTGCATGTGAGACAACACCATTTTTTTGTTTTGTTTTGATTTTTAAATAGTTTTCTTTTGCCTTCAAACTTTTTCAGTCTACTTTTGTCAGTCCTTGACTGCCTCATGTGGAAGGCCAGATGGCAAGCCTGGCCATACTAGTGCAAAATCAGCAACAAGATTTCAGCTTAATTTCTGGTTGATCCACACAGCAAAACGAGCACAGGACAGCCAGAAGGAAGTGGTGATTGCCTGCTGAAGGAGGAGCTAGGGGCAGTCTGGGTGTGGCACAACCTAGCTGTGGTTTTGTACATGGGTGATGGATAGAGCAGCTTGGAAGTTACAACACAGTGTTTTAACTTGGAGGATGCTGCTTCTTAGGAAGTTTAGGAAACTGAAAGCAAATAAGCAGTTTAAGGGTGTCAGGGACACTAGAAATATAATTTAAAGACCCAGATCATCTTAGGGTCTAATATTTTATGACCATTTAGTCACACTACATTTAATTAAGTCAAGTAAGCATGACAGGCAAGGTATTTTACTTGCCTTTAGCAAAAGGAGGAAATTAAATGTTATTTTTACTTACTTTTCATCAAACTTAGCTGCATATGTGTAGAGCAGTATCAAAGAGCAATTACAGTTGTACAAAGTCTGCTGGGCTGAAGAGCTAATTAAACTGATGTTTGAAAAAACCCACTTAATCTGAATGAGCTCTTGCATTTTGAATAATAGATTAATTTTTTTTTACTCTTATTCATTTGCTCTTTCTAGTGCTTTCCACACATCACACATTAATTTTCAAGAGATACTTGTCTGCATTTGAGTGTGTGTTGATGTAATGAAAGAAGCACAAACGATTTGCTGAAGGTGATAAAATGGGCACATCACAAAGCTTGGGGAAGCTTCTGGACCACAGTTATCCTTGGGAACTTTGGCACAAACTTCATCTTGAGTGTAATTTCATTCTGGACTTTTGGAGTGGGTTTAGCTTTTTCCTCTGAAGTTTCACAGTGAGAAAGTTGGTGTTCAGATGATCATCTGCTGCTGTTTGTAAAAGGTTTTAGAAAAGCCAGAGCTCATTACACAATAAGCAGCTAATCCATATTAGGTTACTGTGATAGCTATAATGAGTCAGGATATGAAGATAGGCTAAAGATTCTTACATCTCATTCACTGATAGTTCCATCTGACTGGATTTTTCTCTGTCTCTAGGAGGAGGCAATGTCTCTTTGTGGTTTGACTTTAGTCTGGACATAGAAAAGGAGTTTAAGGAGAGATTGCAGAACTCAGGCTGTGTTTTTGGATGGCCCCTCTCCCTAGTTGGGTGAATGAGAGCTGTGCTCTTTCTGAGTGTCAGAGCTATATTTATCACTCAGGAATTGTGGGCATGTGAATTTGTGCTCTGACCAAAACAGTACTTCAGTCAACGTGTTTCTATGTCATGATGTACACACTTGTTATTTGGCTATTATTTACTCATAATTTCCTTTTCTGTCCTTTAAACAAATAAATATCTTCAAAGGAAGAACTAGATGTTTCAAGAATGAGGTTTTCTCAGGGTGTTGTTTTATTAATAGAATGACTTACATTAACAAATCAGTGGAAGAAGTGGTAACGTGAACCAGCATATTGAATTTCACTTTAGCAATCTGTATTCCAGAAGGAAGTCCTGAGAAGCAATCATTGACAATAGAACCTCTATTTAAATTACAAAATAGGCAGCATGCTGAATGCATATGGAGCATATGAGAGATTAAATAGAAGTGTTTGTTTGTGTTCATAAGGTAACCGAGACAATAAATATGGGCTCTACAACTAAGGACTACAGAAGCTGTGGTAATGAAAACAATAATTAATATGATTTAAGTTACTATCCCCAGGGCAATTGTAAATTGATGGTATTAATTATGCAACAAACCTGTTTGTAAATTGATGACATAGGAGCTCATGGAAGTCATCTAGAATAAATTTTTCATTTTGAAGCTTTTTGGCCATATATTATGAAGCTGCCAATAGACACCAATGGATTTTCGAAGGTTATTTATATTAAACTCTATAATTTGTATTATTCAAAAAACTAATTATTATGATGGCTGCAATTATAAACAATCAGTTATTTCATGTGCATAAGATTGATTATATAATATAAACCAGAATTCCTTAGTATTGAATTCAATAGATGTCACATTTGGTATTTTTCTGCCACTGTAACTGTATTGATTCAAGTGAATTCCAGCAGCAGGGAATGTATGATATTGAATTACCTCTGCTGTTACTACTGATTACAGAGAAAAGATGATAAGAAGTTTAATATATTTTTTAATATATATTTGAATTTTAAGCTTTTTTCTTTATTGTTTACCTCCATATATCAGAGTGGCTGTTAACAGGTGTAATGAAGCACTGGAGGTCCAGCCTCTTCATTTCTTCTCAGTTCTTCAAGGCTAGAAATATCAGCCAGAGAGAGAGATGGTAAATGAAATGAGTATATAAAAAAAGGTGCAAAACTCTTTTTTCTACCTTAAAGAAGGAAGTAGTATGTAACAGTTCCTTCTGCTTGGTATTGTTAAATGAAAACTTAAATTTTAAAATGTCAAAGTATTTTTGTTTATTTAAAAAAAATAAAATGAAAGTAAGCGTTTAAAAATAATTTAAAGCCACAAATATTTCTCATTTGTTTTCCCTCAGTGGCAATGCTTGTGTTTTCTGGCTAGTCATGTGATATTTGCTTGTCTAGGTTTCTGTGAAGCAGCTTAGATTGCATGACCAGTTTTACCTGCTGGAAGTACCTGTTTCTCAATTGCTATGAGTGAAACTAAGAGGAGCACAGTCCTGTCACTGCCTAGTGCAGTATCTAGCAGCTTGAAACTGTCTGAAATGCAGTAATTGTATTTGCTTGTGTATGCTTTCTAAACTTTAGGAAAATAATATACACTAGGGGAATATAAATAATGTCATGATTTAATGGCATCTCCCACCTGAAAAAAAAAAATCTTATTTGTCTATTTTTATGTATTTTCCAATCATAGTTTTAGCTTGCAAGCAATTTTGGTGATTATTGTCTTTAGGCCAAAGACAGCAAGGTTTACTTTGTGAGTTCTGTAATTTTTCCACCAAAGCAATAAAATTGGAAGTGCAGGGTAAGACACATACAAAATAAGGTGATATCAAGATATCTCCATTACTGTGCAACAGCCTGGAGCCTCTAGTCTAATTTCTTGTTTGTATTTTCTCGTTACAAATATGCAGATAAAATAGTGGGAGTTTAGCAGTTCTGACACATTATATTGGAATTTGCCATAAATCTGTTTGTGTTTGGGCTTGCTCTTTGTACACTTATTCCCTCTCTTCCTTTTTCTTTTATAAGGAATGTTTTGCACTCTGGCTCAAAAATGTCCAGTGATACAGAACAGCTGCTGTCAAGTGTCAAAACAAGAGCCTGACTAAAGGGTGAGGTAGGGGGGGAAAATGTTTTTAAAGGCAACCAAGGTAGTCAAAGTCATCAGCTGCACTTCCCAATTAGAGAGAGAAGATGAAAGCAAAACTACAGGTCTCCAGGAAAGCAAAGGCCATCTCTAGCTGATTTTAGTGTAGACCCAGGTAGGGTGTAAGACTGCAGTGAATTGTGTTAGCTGTACAGAAACCACTGGTGCTGATGTGATGCTCCTGCCTGTGTGCAGGTAATCCTGCCCCTTGAAGGCACCTTTGGGTGCAGCAGGTGCTGGGCTGGAGGTGGCATCCCTGGCTGTGCCGTGGGGAGTGGCAGCCGCTCGCCAGCGAGTGTCCTTGAGTACTGATGGTACTCGGCTGGCTTGGATCAGGTGCAAGGACTAGGTGTTCATTGTGCTGGCTAATAATATCTAAAAGCTATGTTGGTCTGTTATGAAAAGCAATGATCAGACTCAAGTACCTTAGCTCCTGAGAGAAGGACAGAGCTGTTGTTTCTCCTTCACATAAAATAACATCCTGAGCTCCTGGCATGGTGCAGCATTTAGCTGCTATTCTTTCACTGTTGATTCAGGCCATACATTATTTATTCCAGTGCTTGGTCACTTGTGGGAAATGGAGGGGGAAGTAAAAGTAGGAGAGCACCTTGTACCTGCACACCTGGATGTGTCTGAGAGAGCACAGTTGTTCCAAACTGCAGAGGAAAGAGCAGTTGACAGCATTTCTACATATAACCTGCCTCTGTTTTGCCCAAGCAATCCAGGAGACAGCTGTTAGTAGAAGTAACTTATATTTGCCTAGAGTTTTTTGAAACTGGAAATCTGTGTCCATCATTTTAATGTTCCAGCCACAAGGTGATCAAGTAATGTAAACCATAATTCTGCTCTGTTCCATAATTGCTATTTACTTATGGATGCAAATTACGAAGAAGCATAATGAGAGTCATAGCTCTTCAATTTGTTTCACTTCAAACAAGCAAGCAAGCAAAAAAAAAAAGCTGAGTCAATAATCATGTTTTCCTGTATGAGTCAATACTGTTCAACCTTCTGCATATTAGAGTTCATTGAAAAGATAATTACCAGCCATAAGATTTACATAAGATATAACAAAGGAATATCAATGTACTTCATCGTTTTGAATTAGAAAAAAGAATTTTTTACACCAACAAGTAGTGGGAAAGTCAGTGTGTCAGGTTCAGTAGTTTGGGGTGTGGCTCCCTCTATTTACCTGGGGAAGGCATGTGCAGTTCCTCTTCCTGATACCTGGCAAAGCAACTGAGAGTTGTATGATGATGTGGACTTCCTCTGCCTGGTCCATCTCCTGTGAAGGGGATTCAAGTGATCAGAGAGCACTGTGATAAAATCAAACATTTAGGTGAAATTGCCTTCATTGTCTTTGGTGCATTCAGCCCTATACACACAGTCCTACTGAGAGGGCAACAGGGGGAAGGAGAAACAAGCAGACAGACAAACAACGAGTTGGTGTATGTGGCTGGGAAGCCCAAAGAAAATGGAGAAGATACTTAAATTGCAATTTATTTCTGATATTGCTCAGAATTAGCTGCATTTGCATTAGAAAATGTGAACATATTTTGCTTTTTTTTTTTTTCCAGAGCAAAAGGTTTTCCAATTTGGTTTTTGTTATGCAAATACTCTAGGGGCTGTAATTTGCCCAGATACACTGGTAAAATTGAATTTTTGTTCTACTAAAGTGGAGTTAAACAAAGATGAAAACAGCCCTGAAATGGATTAAATATGGTTTCCTGATTTTGTTATGGAAAATTGAAAGAATAGCAAGCTATCAAACAGAAGTTCTCCTGTCTGCTGAGCCAAACCACTAGAATATAGAGAATGTTGATGAGTATAACCAAGACAGTCTTTTGTCTGTTAAATAAGGCTTTAATACTCAATTAGCCAGTTAAAAACCCCCACCAAAACAATGACAGGTAGAGTTAAAAACAGACGTGTAAGTTATATAAATTCATTATTTCATGTTACTCATATTATCTCAATTCTGATAAAAAATTGTCTTTATTTGGATAAAGAAGATGAATTAATTTTGTGTTTTGCAGGTCTCTTCTCAAGAATCTGGGACCAAACCATTGACCTTCACATTCGTACCATCCATTGGACAGCTTCCAACTCATTTTGAGGTTGTGGATATCTCTAAGTTCCTTGTGACAATTCCAGAGGAACCAAAGGACCTGAGCAATCAAAACATTGTAAATAAGGTAGATTTTTGTTTGCATCACTTTTTGCACTTCTTCAAATGATAAAGAAAATTTTATTCTGAGCATTGCTGAAATGAAGCCCTTTCCCTTGAATGGTTTCTTGGCTTGTGCTTGGTTTAATTACCAAGATGTGGAATCATTGTTCAAGAGAAGGTGAGTGTCTGCTCAGTAGCTTGCTTTGCCTTTGGCAGACTTTATATTGGAAGGAAACCCTTGATCATCTCAATTCTGCACTCTGTCAGTCATGCAATGGCAGAGGGGCATTCCTTCTAGATCTTCATGACAGCAAGGTTGTGTGCAAGGAGTGTTATCACATGGGAATTGACCAGGAGTTGTTCACTGGATCCTGGTTTCAGCAAATGCCAGTGCTGTGGCTTCCAGAAAGGTGCCAATTCCTTTCATAGCTGCATAGTAATGCATCAAAGTGGAAGTGAGCTTTTGATTTTTGGAAACTTGTCCCTATGATTTCCTGCAACAGTGAAGCCAGCTGCACAACATTCCTGGCTCTCCCTCCTTTAGTCAAGCCTTTGTTTGTTCCTTTCCTGCCTCACGACACTTAATGTTTATTTTATTCCATGCTGCTTGAAAGGCTACCACAATCCTCAGGTTAATATTAGTGCTTCTGGCAATTCTGGTTTTGTGTAACAGCTCTTTCCCTGGGACATTGCTGGGGCTGCAGTTCTGGGTGCTTTGCCATGTAATAAAATTTCCAGAGGAGTTCACTGCCCTCTGACCTGAACATGTTCCAACATTTCAGTGACCTATCTGTCGAAAAAGGGGTTAGGTCCAGCCAAAGGATGGATGTATTTGAAGAGACATTCACTGGAATATTATTTGCAGGTGGTTTAACTAATTAGTTACACTTACAGCTGCTCAGTATTGGTTTTGTTATAAGTAATGCCCAGGCTAAAGCAGAATCAGGTCTTCCTGTGTTTCTCTTCCCCATGTGTCTCTCTGTAGACAGAGGAAACTCTTCTGGCAGTTGATGCAGTTGTGAGGCCTTCATAGCACAGATTAGTCCCTCTTCTGAAATGTCTAGAACTTGAACAATGTTTCGACAGCCAACATCAAATAATCCAAATAACATTGTCAAACTCATAGGGGTGATATCCCCCTTTGTGTTCCAATATTTTTTCTAAGAACTGAGCTCCAGGACTCATGGAGCTGCCAGTGAAGTGGAAATTTGTAATTACCATGTTCTTCAAGCAGCATTCAAATATGAGCCCCATCTGGAGGCTTCCTCTTGCAGTACACAATATGTCTATTCATTTACCTGATTCCTCCTCTGAGGGAAACATGATTCACCATAGCAGTTTCGATATCGAACACTTTAATGATACGTGTGTCGTGTGCAGTCTGCACTATTCCTGCTTTCATCCAAAGCATGCTTGAGAAGTGACATACTGGATGTGGAAATTGCGGAAAATACGAGGAACAATTGTGGTCTGTGCTGTGAAGCTTGAACACACAGCAAAGCTCTCTGACCTCTGAGTCTTTTGCTCTCTTCGAAGAATGCCTTGTCTTAAGGGCCTTTGTTTCTTCATTAATATGTATAGGTTTTGTCCCAGATTTGTCTGTCAGATTCCTCTGAGGAGCATTGTCTGCTCCGTGGATCCCGCGGCCGGGGTGCCTTCCCACCGTGTCTGGCGTGGCGCAGTGTGACAGTTCACTCGGCTCGGCTGCACCCTCCTTCCCAGCCCCTGTGCCAGCCCTGTCTGGGGCCATCGCTGTCTCAGAGCCCCCTGCTGCTCTGTGAGCTGCTGGGAAGGCAGCCCCCACAGCACTGGCTGGGGGCTGGAAGCTGGGACTCCCTGGGGAAGTGGCTTCTGCTGTGTACTCACGTCTAAATTCTTCATTTGCCCACTGCACTTTTGGTGGTGCAGAGACAGCCACTACCTAAAGCCAAAATTGCTTCACAATTTGGGGAACACAAATAAAATGCAGTTAATTGGGATCTTTTTCCTTGTGTCTTTTGCAGTCTGACGCAGTCTCTGATGAGCTGGTCTTAAAGAGTGGGGCCAAACGTGGCAGTGTGTCCACTGTCTGTGCAGGCAGCACCCAAACGGCTTTCCCGTCCCTGGGGTGGAATTCAAGCAAAGGAGAAATGCAGGAGAATGACCTTTTTAAGGCTGAGTTTATCCTGATTACGGACTCCGGTGATGAAGATGAAGTAGCTGCTGCCTCAAGCAATGTTCATCAGCCTTCCAATGGCTACAGTCCCATCAGTGCTCAGCTGCTGACCACTTCCCACGTTTCCCCTGGCACCGAGGCAGGGAAACCTCCTGGCGATGGGCACCTTCCAGGTCTTGCTCTTTCCCACAGTACTACTGATCCACAAAAACATCAGGTAACGAGCTCTTTAGACTCTAGAGATAACCTTTGCTTTCTAAACCTTTCAGGATGTGGAGCCAGTTTGTGCAGCAGCTGGGTCAATTTGTTCTTTAATTAACATTTTCATTGGCCATTTCTGTAATGTTTGAACCTTAAGGAGGTGGCCCAACCCTTTTGGCTTGCATCCTCTCCATATGATTCTGTGTGTGTGTGTGGAGCAGATAAGGCAGATCTATTCTTTCCTTTAAGAGCAGCTCATCATGACAGCAAGTTAATCAGGAGATGTTAGATTCCTAGCTAGTCTAAATTGGGTAAGGTCATTGAAATCAGTGGAGCCTCGAGATCATTTGAATTATTAGCATCAGACTTCCCTGACCTAGATTCTTTTTTGTCCTAAGCAGCTCTTGCAGTTCTTTATGCAATAGAAGGAAGCTTTAACAATCCTATTATTCTGGTTGTTGGTTGGTACACCTGACTTTGCACAGGTGTAGAGAACTAATGAAGATGACATTTCTATTTTATGTGGATCTTTATAGGTGCATTTATCAACTTATTAAATTTTCAATTCTCCCTGGGGCATTTCCAAAGAGAGTCTTTGAAACATATAATTTACAAAATGCATCAATCCAAACTACTGCATGAAAAGTTAATGTCTCCCCTCTTGGGAAAAATACTGATTTATATTGATGGGAGTATATGCAGTGGAAAATTCCACCTTTAAAAAAATAACAATATCCATGTCACATGAAATAAATTCAGGCATTTCCTTTGACCTTGACTGGGTTACCATCACTTGAAAATGCAATTCTTCATTGATAGTTTAAAAACAAATGTTAAGCATGACTACTTTGTTTCTGAAAATGATTTCCAGATTTCCTATCTTGTGTTGAAATACTTTTGCCACTCATTTTTTTCATAAAAATTCAGAGTCAATTTATGATAGAAGACATTGTGGATAAGAAATCCACTCTGGTTTGGGATTCACAGCAATATGAAATGTTCATTTCTTCTGAGAAACTCCCAGTAAAGTCAGTGAGAATTTTCCATGAGGAAGGGTAAAGTCATAGGTAAGCATATATAGAGGAAGCAGCCTGTAAAAAAATACTTGTTCTGAGGAAATACAAATTTACTTTAGCAATGTTCAGGCTTACTTGGGTATTTTTTAAAAAAGCTTTTACAGAAATTGGGTGAATTTTGGAACACTACACAGAAGAGTTCCTATGTTGGATCTTTCTTAAGCTTCAGGTGACTTGAGAAGTAAAGAGAGGTTTGGCAGGTGAGGTAACAGAAGATAAAGATTGCACAGAACAAGAAATTAAATCCAACTTTGATAACTGTTCACCTGAACAGGAAGAGAGGCAGCGTGTAATATGGGTAATTGCATATCTCATAATTATTCTTTAGTCACAAGTTTTCAAGACTGTACTTCCTCAGTCTTCATTATCTCAGTATCTTTAGCCATCTCTATTGCTTCATAAAAAATATGTTTTTACTAAAAAGCTGCCTTTCACTGTTCTGGTTCTAAGGTGTTTCCTTAGGCATCACTCTTTCAACTTGTTATCTAATGAAGGATCATCAGTTCTGAAATGAGGGAAAAACTACAAAAAGATTTAAGAGATGCATTGTTTATCTGTTGGTACATTTCCTTTTTACGAAGGACTCCATCTATGGGCTACCTTTTCAGTTCTTGGATTATAAGGGCAGTATCATGTCCCTTTTAAGAGTTATTGCATATAACATTACGTTAACTTAAAAACATAATTAGACAATGAGTTTCCTGCCAGAAGTGAAAAGAGCAAGGACCAGTATTGGGGACCATTGTGTTGCAGAAGGGATCACTCTAACTGACCCAGAGGGCTCATTCAGCTTCATTCATTTCTGACTTTGTTTAAACAAAAGGAAAAAAGGAAAGCATTAAAAATTTGGAAATTTCTGTTCTGTGAGACATAGAGGTCCTGACTGATGTTGGAAAATGCCACGCTATATTCAAAGTCTGAAAAAAAAATAACCTGTTATTCTAGTCACATTTGGAACTTTTTGGTAAGAGTTTAGTGTTTATATTAGTGTTTATATATTGTGTTGGGGTTCTTTTGCCCACTCCTTTTTTTTTTTTTTTTTTTTTTTTTTTTTTTTTATGTTAGAGAGAGTCTAGCCATCCAAGAGAGCCAGACTGTATCCTGCCTTTGGGAGTTTACCCTTTGGCTTGAGCGGGACATCTGCTTCCCTGAATGTCAGGGCATGAGCTCAACTTGGAGAAATTTCTTGACTCACTGTAGGGATCAGTAACCAGAAGGATTTTTAGTTACTTGAAGTCACTTGACATTACTCAATCCATTGACGGACATCTAGTTTGGTTTTTCCAGACAAATGAGTCAGGGGTTCCTGCAAACTCATGCCATTGCTTGGACAATGCACCTTCCTTGTTGGGAGAAACTGGACTGAATAGCATTTATGTTAATTGAGTCTCAGCTCACAGTCTGATTTACTGTGCTGTCTCTAGGAATTTTTTTCAAGTTTTCTAGAGTTTCTGGTGTTTCCTTATGACTTTCTGGTTCTCAGGTTGCAGTCTTTGTAGGTAATTTGTTTTTATTTTTTCCTGTCTATAAAAAGATTCTAATGAGGTCAAAGCATGGTAAATTTGGCCCAGGATCACATCTAGATTGAAGACATGAATCACTCAGACATGATTTGCACACTCAGTTTGCACACTCTTTCCCTTTTCCCATTTGACCAGCATATCTTTCAGGGTCTTGCTGGTATAACTAACCACATCTTTTGTGCCCTTCCAGAACAGTGTGACCTCACCAGAATGACCATTTGCCTTATCTCCAGATCAGATCTGCCATTTCAAATGTGCTGAAGGTCTTCTGGGCAAGGCTCAAGTCTAGTATTATGTCCACTTTGAAAATTCTGGAATGATTAACTACAAGGCATCAAGATCTTTTTCAAGTGCCTTTATCCCTTTGGGCTAACTTAACCTTGCCACCTATTTCAACTTTCTTCATGCATTTTTGAGACATGTATAGGTACTCAAGAGGAGAGAAAAAGGCTTGCAGTTTAATCACAGACCAAAGAAGCACAAATCTACTTTGGTCACTCACTTCTTCTGCACGAATCCAATTCACCTACAGGAGGATTTAATCCAGTAGAGAACAGAAAAAAATTCTACTAATTGAGGGAAGATTTTCTATCTTGCCTGGCACTGTTGAGGCTGCAATGTAAACTTATGCTCAGTGTGGTGGCCAGCAACCCTCAAATTCAAGAGAGATGTGAGGAAGGGAATGGGGTCCAGCCCAAAAGTGTAAATATATCTGGGGCACATGTGAGCTGAGGCTGAAGGAGCTGGCTTTGTTGACTCCCACAAAGAGTCAAAGTGGCAGCTGGGAGCTGCCCAGAACTGCTGGCAGGGCAGTTATGGACACAACAGAGCCAAACTCTCCTCTGCAGGGGCAGGTGAGGCAGCAACGGCTGCAAATCACAGCAGTGTGGGTGATCCCATCTGGACATTAGGAGCAGCTTCCTCAGTGGGAGGTGGTGCAGCACTGGCACAGGCTGCCTGGGGGTGCTGGAGCTCCATCAGAGCTCTGGGGACTGAGGAGACACAGCCACAGCTGACCTGAGCCACTGGTGCTGGTGGGAGCCCTGCTTTGAGTAGGAGGCTGGACCAGATGACCTCTGGAAGTCACTTCCAAGCCACTTTGATTATGATTCCCTGATCCTGTAAATAAGAGGCTGATCATCTATGGATGTGGTTATTAATACTGTGTTGCAATAGCAAAATAATTTCTGAAGACTTGATTAATGGCTCAATTAGCTCAGCATGTAAATGTTCAGTGGTATTTAAACTGGAAGAATACTGCAAAATGTCTTTATCTTACTTGCAGGAACATATTTGTCATCTGCTACCATGACCATTTTTGTAGCTGCTTATAAATCTTATTAAGTTTTGACTAATTAGAAGTCAGTGCACATCATATGCTTTTATTATGAAGTTTCATATTTGTTCCTCACTTTCTTTTAATCTGTTGTCTTTGTAAGGGAAATTTATCTATTCTAGTTTGAAATACAGAGATTAAATACCCTAGCTCTGTTTTGGTAGTTGATTAACTTCCAGTATTCATTATTAAATTCAGGAGGCTGCTCCAAATTATCAGATTTATTACCACACTGCTTTTCAATTTGTTAAATAATTTTATCTTTCATGACATATTTAATAATCATTTTTCATAATGATTAAATGCTGGTAAATTATTTTCAATTTCCAGTATTTTTGCTTCTTCTTCATTAGCAGCATTTTCAACAAGACTCCTAATTTCTCAGTTGAATAGAATATATATACAGTGGTATAAACATTAATTTTTCATATCCAATATTTGCCCTGTATACATCCATTGACTTTCCACTTTGAAATGGGACACCTTAACACATGTATAAAACGGGGGAAGTTAGTGTTGTTGCAAAGGCATTCAGAGGTTTTGTGTTTATTCCTATAAATCAGAACATTGACCTGGGTTTTCTGAAGTTACCTTATGCAGAAAGTGTCTTTGGTTTAAAAGGCTTGCTATTTGTATGGCATCATTTAGCAGGAAGAGCTCACTGGTTTTAAGGGCTAATAGGGTTTTGAAGTGTGTGTTTAGCCCATATTTAGGCATATTTCTGCCTTTGAAAGCTTTTAAATCCTCCTCTTCTGTCACAGCTTCTTCCAGCATGTGCTCTTACTTGAACAGTAGTTGTTTTGTTCTTATTTTTGTTTTCTAATATATCAGTACTACAATACATAATCATAATCATCACTATTCATCTCTATTATTGGTAGGACATATGTATTAAAAATATAATTCATAGGCTGAGCCACAGCCATGAACAAGCTGTGTTGAAACTGAATCATATAATAGTCTTTCATAGAGCTGCATAATATTTTCAGGGTATCTAACAGCAGTTAAATAGGTGTTCTTATATTTATATCAAGTTTTATGAAATTGGAGTCAATTTCCCTGCTTTCAAGTTGCTCAGTGAAATGTTAGGTGACAATTTGTATCTTTTTGGGTTTACAGTAGACTTTTATAATGATTTCATACTGATAGGTTTTATTCATATTGTGTATACCTCAGTTTTTAATTTCAACATTATAATAACTTGGAAGATTTTGAGAGAATTTCTTTCTTTAGAAGCATGAAACTGTATAACAGGTTGATAATAAACTTGTATGCTCTAATTAGTTTTGACAAATCCTAATTAGAATAGACCCAAGAAAAAAGACACTCATGAAAGAGCTCATTACTGTTTTATTAGTGTATCGAAAGACTGTGGAGAAGGGGATAAGGACTCTCACATGCCTGCAAACTGTCAAATGCTCTGCTCTGTGAATGACAGGAGAAGTGAAAAGCAGACTGGATGTCTGATTTAAGTAGTTCCAAGCAAATTTCTCATTCTGATATCACAGTGCTGCAGAAGGGCAGTTCAGCTGTTTACTGAATGAGAAAAAGAACCCTTGACTTGAATCCTGTTTTCAAAAAGGCTGCTTTCCAATGAACTGGCAAAGGGAGATTGGACACTATTGCAATTTTCTTACCTTCCATTGTGTTTACATAATGTGGATGGCATCACATGATTCCGGACACTCATGGCACTACTGTCTTGGGTTTTACCTAAAAGGAAAAATAATGTAGCCTTGAACCTTGTTTACATCAACAAAACTGAAGTGTCATAAACCCAAAGTACCACATAGCTTGTCTGCCTCAGTCACCTCCCCAGAAGGACCTTATCCATCAGGCTCTGTGACCAAGCTTAAAACAGCCCTATGCTTTTAACCCACACAGCAGTACTAATGGAAACCCTATACGCATGGCCCAGGACTGAAATGTGGGGTGTTTACCAGTTCCACAAGTTCCACCTATTTTAACAATTCTGTTCTTTTTTTTTTTTCTCTCCAGTTAATTTCTACTCTTTCCACCTCTGATCATCTTTCCTCTAAACCACCTGCTGTCCACTTAATTTCTCCAATTAATCAGAAAGTAGCGTGCGGTGCCATGGTTAACATGAATCAAGCCTCTTCGCTGGAAGATTCCTGTAACAACTGGCAGTCAGCAACCAGGTTTTCTAAGCAAGACTCTTCTCTCTACTTTCAGTCTGCTTCCCATAGTTCACTTCCCTCAATGTCTAAAATATCCTCTTCTGCATCAAAGAGTTGGTACTCCACTCCTCGATTGTCTGATAACCTACAAACACCAAGTCTCTATAACCCTGACTGTGTTTGCAAAGTGGGAGGCTTCACCACATCCTCTGTTCCAGCAAGGAGTCCAAATCTTTCCTCCAAACCTCCATGTTCAGCTGAAATTCAAGGATCTTTAGCTCAGTCTATATCCCCCAGTTCTTCCAAAAAACGGAATGCTCTGTCTCCTCTCCCTGTACATATAATAACACATTCATTATCTCCTATCCCTAAACCTTTGTCTCCACCCTCTCTTTATGGGTCCTCTTCGACCATATGTAGTATAAATGAGCCTTGCACACAGACTTTATCCAGAGGAAATTTGGCCAAGTCAGGAGTCAAATCCACTCTGCCAACCAGACTGACTCTCTTGACTGCTATTCTTAGATCAGGCTCCTCTCAGCGGAGGCCACTTTCTCCTGCTTCTTGTCCCACATTTTCCCCTAGCTCCCTTAGTTCCTCAACACTTGCAATAGATCAAAAGTTCAAAACAACTCCCCCATCCCCCAAGAAATCTCTTTCAAGCCCTCCTATAAGGCCAGATTCTCCCAGCAAAGAGGATTATTGGCTTTCAGGATGGGCTCAGCATCTGTCTTTACCTTCCAAGTCTCATCCCACCCCTCAAGCGAGGTCCCTTTCTCCTAAAAAGCACCCTCCCGTTCAATCACTTTCTCCAGACTGCCAAAATTCTTTGTCATCCCCTCTCTCCTCCCATAGAAGATCAGCTGCCTCTCCAGATTTGCAATCTTCACTGTATCCTCCTTGTGCCCCAGCTCCCTCTTCCTTTGCATGCCCCACCTCTCCTTCTCCAGAAGGGCTGGGCTATTCTGCCTCCCGGTCCCGGGCACCTCAGAAGTCTCAGAGAGTGCACACTTACTCCCCCATCTTTACTTGCCGGTCATATCCTTTGCTTGCTTCTTCCAGTCCTAGAGGTGCATTGTCTCCCCCCCCAGAAAAACACTCATCTCCTTCCCCAAGTTTTTTGCACTCACCTTCTAGATCTAGATCAGATTCATCCCAAACATCTGTTCAGGAGATCAGTGCCTCCTCTCCTACCTCTTCTAGAATCTCAAAGCAGTGGTCTCTCCCACGGCCTCATTCTACCCCACTGGTTCCACAAACTGGTAATATTAATTCCCACCCACTACAATTGAATTCTTCATTGGTGCAAGAAAATTTTAGGTCTAACTCCTCCTCTCCGAGATCTGAGCATTCTGCCACCTCCTCAGTGATAAAGTGCAGATCTCCCATCTCAGACAAGTCACCAGGCACACTGCCATCAAGACCCAGAGAGCCGACTTCACCACAGTCTTTTTCCCTGCCTCCTGATCATGAAAACATCAAACCCAAGGTACTCTTGGTGCATGCTTATTTTATAATATTTCTTTGTCTCTGTAGGAAAAAATCACACCCACGTTGCAGAATACTAGTAAAATAAATGGGATGTAGAAAAAATATGGAAAAGGTTTTGTATCAAGAGTGAAGATGGTAAAAATGAAATCCTACCCTTGAAATTGCTAGCACTGTGTTCTGTATTATGGAGAAGATGTTGTAGGAATCCTTTAGCATAAAAAAGAAGATACTTTATTCTTGAGTATGATGATTTACTACTAAAGATGGATTTGTGTGCAGTGGCTCTGATGTACATTTGGTACACATATTTGTGAAGCTCATCTAAAATCCTGGTGTATCAAAAATCAACCATGAATAATGTTCTCTTCACCCCATTCTAAAATAAATCCTTATGCGTTCCCAGGGAAAGTAATAGAAGTGTGGTGATCTGAGGTGCAGGGCTGAGCAAGAAGCAGTCTAATCTAATTGATGTGAACTAGCAGTTCTACTGACAAGTGATTCCCAAGCATCCCATCCTGCCTGTCCTCTTCACTTCCCTGGAGGCTTTCCTCACCCCAGCCACCCTGGGACTGCCCAGAGGCAATAATGAGCTAAGCCTGAGAAAAGTATTTGTGGCCAAGGGCCAGCAAGGGAAGATGAGGACAGTCTCCTGCTTCTTCCCTTCCTTTTGCACTCCTCTGATTTTGTTGTGCTAGACAGAAGATGAGGGGGAAGAAAAGCCAAGCTTCCTACAACTCGAGCTACTGCAAATACCAAAGTCTCACACCTGGCAGATCAGCCAAGCTCCTGCTGTTTGTCATCTAACCAAAGGTGGGAGAACCATTGCAGAGTGAGAATGAGCAACAATGGCAATTTCAGCAGGAGGGCTTGGGAACCAGTCACACTGTGGATTTAAAGGTGTATCTCAAGAAAGAAAAGAGAAGGGAAGGGAAGGGTATCCAAAAGCATGCAACAGGTAGGTGAAAACAAGAGGAGCTGCTATGCAAAAAGGAGGAGTTTGTTGCAGAAGGCACCAGAGCTGCAAGAGGCTTCCCAACATTTTTTATCTTGTCTTTGCACTCTGTGCTTTCCTTGTGCTGTGTTCCCTTCCTCCAGCTATCTGAGCTCTGTCCATCACACAAAGTCTATCATAGTTTATTGATTTATTTCCTCACAGCACAAAATTACAGCCTGGTCTGCCAGATCAAGTTGTGTCAAACTCCTAACAGTTTGGCCATGGCAGGGGTGACTTAAAAAATGTTAATTGGAAATGAGAGGTTAAAATCAGCACAAAGTAGCAATTGTCATGAATGGTTCTTTTAAAATCTAAACAAGCCAAGAGGAACCATTGTGCTGAGCAAAGCTGTAGAGTGTTGTTACACCCTGTCAGTATTAGTTAATGAAACAAAAAGAGATGTGAAATTGTAGAAATTCCAAGGAAAAAGACTCTGTGACCAAACTGTAACCCATGACCAAGCCTGCAGATTACAAAACAGATTTGCTGTTCCTGCTAGCTGGTGCATTGAGCACTGTGAGGTCTCTGGCAGTAAGGAGATTCTCTGCTTGTGACACAGAGCTATTGCCTGGGTTTATATTTGCAGAGGTTGTTATACCTCTGTCTTTCCTACTGTCCCTTTTCCTACTAATTCTGCTTTATCGTGCAATATGGTGGAAATTTTGAAACTGCCCCACCATCCCATGGAGACTGGTATCCACCAGTATAACAGACTTGGACCATTAGTCTGGTCTAATTTTTAATCGTGTAGACAAAGCTGACTCACTGAAGGTGTGGAAGACCTAAAACATCTACATCTAATGCAGCTGGGTGTTCAGTGCAAGAAAGGTCTCTCATGGCTTCAAAATGTGAGTTGGAGACTTCATCTACCGTTAATAATACTGCCCATTCAACCCCACTTCTGCTCATTTATTTCCACCCCTAGATTATGGCCTGGCTCCATGAACTTTGCTGATGCGTTAATGGTAGCAGGCTGTCCAGTGATACTCCAGCCTCAAATCTCAGTATATTTCCAGAGTAAAAAAGATAAGTTTTGAGGAAAAACAACTTTATTATCCTAAGCAGCATTTAGGTATCTTTAGTACTAATCAGCTCAACTTTATAACTAGACAAAAAGTAGATTGCTTTATCTGACGACTGTTGACGCATGACAGAATATTTTCATGTATGAAAGTGCTAAGTGAGCATCAAGGGAAAAATGCAGCATCTAGAAGAGCTTGCCTTTGGTGTGTATAATTTGGCATGTGTAATTTTTCAACCTTAATGTTGCTTCAACAGTCATTGCAGCAACATTAAGACACACATTAAACCAACATCTATTAAACTAGAATTTGGATGTGCACCAAATAACACGAATCAAAGGATAATCTATTCATTTGTTTAACTGTCTGTATATGCATATATAAGCATGTGCTCTCTTGGTTTATATTTGTTAATGATTTAAAAATGGGAATGTTTGTAAAGTAAATATAAACATAAATCCACAGATCAGTGCGAAGTGTCACCTTTGGGTGACTACAGGAAATAAAAGCCCTCCCCCTAGACTTTGTAGATACTGTGATAATGTCCTCATGGATCTAATATAGCAAAATGGACAGTGAAATGGAGTAGGAACAGATAAATTCTGCAGGAACAGTTGTTAGAATAACAACTTCTAGCTTTCTGTTTTGAAAAAACTTTGTAATGGTTTCATGGGGTACCATTCTTCTATAGTCTTTGATATTTCCTATTTGAATGTAGCTCAGGAATGCATATAGATTTACCCAAAACAGTTGGGGAACAAGCTGACTTTAGCAACATGGAACTCAATACAGCTGCAAAGCCTGCCATAGAGCAGAAAAGATTATTCCTGAGGAGCTCTAAGCTACCAAGGTTGGTAGCACTGATTTTAAGCCTTTACAGCACATGTCTAGCAGATTTTGCAGTACCCTGTGGTGCCCTAGGTGATCATTTGAACAAAAAAGCTAGGACATTTTCCCCCAAACTCCCCAGACTGACATTAACCCAAGCTCTGATGTTGGAATTGGTTTGGTTTCGGCTGTACTGTGGTGCAGGCCAGCAGACCTAACTGTCCATGGTTGTGTAAAATTACTGCTAGATTCATACAAAGCAGATTATTAAATATATTTAGGTATTGAAAAAATAATTTTAAAAACCGTGAAATAATATGTAAAGAAACATTTTCATATAGGTGAGAAACTGAATTAAAGACTTTCCTCTCATCAAGACCTGCAAAAATAGCACATTGCTCGCTAGAGGTTCTAGAGTATATGGAAGTCATGAAGCACATGAAAGCAGGAGAGAAACTTACATTTTAACAGTCTGCTATGTCTTTGTTTAGTTAATAAAATAGTACAATTAACCTCAAAGTGATCATAGTTCTCTTTTCATATATGATGCACATTTCATTCCATGTCTTCACCAGCCTAGGAGCTAGTGAAGACATTGTATTTCACGTGTTCATTGTCACAATCTTAGTTGGATTTCAATTATAATCAAACAAGAATACATTTTGTGACTATGCCTATTTAAATATTTGGAATTTGATCTTCCATCTCAGTGATCAGTATTTTATTTTAGTTTAAAATCACTAAACATAAGTTTTGTTATGCATACCTAAACTTTTGCATATAGTTTTTGTATATGCATAAGTACATCTCTGGAGTATGCAGTGTTGCTGTCTTCATGTTCAAAGGGCAGGATTCACCTCACATGACTTATGACATTTGAAAGTTACATATCCAAGCACAATTTAGGTGATTCTGTTATGACTAGTGGAGAGAATATGGTGTATTTAGAAGATGATTTTATTTTACCTTTCCATTTGCCTACTTTGGGATTAGATTAATTCTGTAGAAATGCCTATGATTATAAAAAGCATTAGTGTTGACTGGATAAACTGAATGGTAGACATCTAAGTTAGAATCACTAAATCTCAAATGAATTCTATCCCATTCTCTAAAGCCCATTACTATCCCATGCTCTAAATCCTCTCCCACCAAAAAATAGAAAAAAGTTCAGTTCCAGCATTTGCATTCATCTGCTTTGTCAAGCTGTTTGTTCAATATGATTGCTGTGATTACTGACTTCTTGAATGACTCATTCTCCAGTTTCTGACTGAGTGAAGCCAAAAGCAAACAATATGATCTATAGAAAGAATTAAAATTTTGCCCCCTACACTATTTCAAGACAGTTGTGTGGATAAATTTCTTACCTGAGTTAAAATTTTGCCCACTCTGCTCTCATTGAGACTTTTATTGATATAAAGAAAATAAAAAGTAAACAAAAGAATGACCCAAAGTGCAACATGCTGTTTCAGACTGTTATCTAATAATCACCAGTATTTACTGTTGCAGATAATGGTACATTAAAAAACCTGACCTGATTAACAAATAACCTTATTTCTGGCTGACTGTCACAGAAATAATCAATCACTAACTTAAAAGTCTATTTTTGTGTGAATTTATGACTTTTTTGTCAGATTGCTGCTGAAAAGGGAACAATGTAGCAAATATATATTTAAAATAATAATAATAATAATAATAATAATAATAATAATAATAATAATAATAATAATTCTAGCAGTCATGTGATTAAGACTCCTAGCTCTTGAACTCCTATAAATATAGAAGAGACTCATCAATCTTCTAAAAATTTCTGAATTCAGCCTCTATATTTGTAAAGAAAATGTAAAAAATATTGTTTGTAAAGATTTAAAAATAGCTGGGCAAACAAATATAGTCTAAAATATAAATTATTTGAAAATAATAAATTTTAAGGTTCATCTTTGAATTTTTGTACCCAAACCCATACATTTTGTATGGTTTAGATTGCCATTTTTTTTAGTTTTGTTAGTGTGAAAATTCCTATACTTATTTTGTTTGGGTGATAGAGTTATTTATTCAGGAGATGTAAAGCTGCATGAAGATGTAAATGATCTACCAACTACTCAAACAAGCAATTCAGCATTTAAGGATCATAATCAGTCTCATGAGAGCCAATCACGGAAATCTTTCTGATTTCATGGTTCAGGATCACACCACTCAGCAACAGTTGTTGAGGTCGATGTACTGACAGAAGTAGCTGTGCATTTTCATATCAATTCACAAGAAAACTTGGGGAAAGACCTTACAGCCTCCCCTGATATTCATTTAAGGGTGGTAGTCAGGAGAAAGTGGTTAAACTTACTTTGGAAGCTATAAGGGTAGAGGAAATTTGCTTTGTCCTACTTCATTACTAAGAACAAACCATGTGCATTACCAGACTTTAAAGCCTTAACAGAAACACTAGATTTTTAAAAAGAAATAGTTTTTCTAGGAAATACGTAAGCATTGTTTTGTTGCAACATGTCTGCAAGATGATTGTAATTGTCTTTCATTCTGTCGTACCTTTCCCCCCTCTCCCCTCTCTCTTCTACCCTGTTTTACTTCTCTTCCTGCTCTCTGGTTTACCCTTTTAGCAGTACAAGATCAAGACAAGCTACAAGGCATTTGCAGCAATCCCTACAAACACATTGCTTATGGAACAGAAGGTTAGTGTTTGCTCAAAGACATGGGCACTGCATTGTACATTTGAGACCATTCAACTTTGTGTACAAATTCTGACATGTCTCTTGGGGGATACTGCAGAATGTGAATTCTGGGAACTAACTACTCAGGATTGTAATTCCAGCCATTTTACAGGGTCAACCCCTTTCACTGAAGATCAACGGTCCACTAATCTGAATTTCTGAAAATCAATTTACTATAAAAAAGGAAAAAAATCCCAGTGTCCTGAAGGAATAGCCTTTTATCGCAACGTGTCAAAATCTGTTTTGTTATTGGAAAGTGTCTGAAGCACTGCTGTTCTGGGACCTGACAATCAGTAGATCTTGGTCAGTTAATGATTATTGGACAGTTGTGCTTATACCCATAAATTTAACAACGAAAAATATGATATTTTTATCTGCTGTCTTGTTAAAGTGAGAACCATCCTGGCCATTGTTCTGACCTCTGTTAACTTCCATTCTTCCTCAACACTGTGAGAGCTAGCCAGTGGGCCATTCCCAGTTTGTAGTTTGTGCTAACAATCACTTTCTGTAGGGCAGAAAATGATAGATTCAAGCCCCAGACTTTAGTGCATTGTTTTACTACCGAAGTCACAGTCAACAAAGGCAGGGCTGTATAGTCTTGTTCGGACAATTCAACTTGGAAAGTCAATTGAAAATTTAAGCTTTGCAATATTGTTCAAAATACCCACGGACATTTATTTTTAAAATATTTTTCCCAAATTATTTTTGCTCAAAAGAATAGCTAAGTTTAATAAAAATTTTCTCTGATGATCAATGAGCTAAGTATCTTGCCTGTTTAAAGCCATGCTTAATCATGCTGACATTCAGTTTGTAGCTTTATCAGAAAAAGCTTTCTGTTCAGGACCTAGTTGAGGAATTTAGCCTCTGATTAATTTTTTAAGCATTCCTGATGACACATCTAAATATTTATTCATATATACAGCTCAGTTGATTTCACTAGTAGTTTACAAAGCCTGAAGTTATTGGTTAGGGTGAACTTAACTGTGTACAGTATTTGAAGATGATAATTTTTTCCTTGAAATGCTACTGATTATGATCTAGTAATGATCAGTTAAAGGCTATAAATCAGATTCTTCTTCAGAAAAAAAGAGACATTCCTTTCTTTTCCAATGTTCTTTTAATCTTGAATGATTTTCATAATCTTTTGCATAAAACCTGATCCTTCCCTTACTTAAATCTTGAATGCACTAATGAAGATTATTTTAGCTTTAGTTTGCAATGAGGTGCAATAGAAACAGCTCTGTAAAGGAAAAGAACTGATGCAGGAGATTCTACACCCCTACAGAATGTATTTTGGGAGGGTTTTGTTTGAGCAGAAAGCCTGTTAGCGGGTGGAAGAATTTGGTGGACTCTTGAAGTCCCACTTCATAGTTGACTTCACCTGAAAGGGTTTGTGCACTTTGAGACTGCACCACCCTGCAACCCAAGCCAGGTAGGTGACTCTGAGCAGGGCACTCACTCTAAGATCACACTCCTGATGTGAACTAATGGGTTTATGTCAGCTGTCTGATTGCACTTTTTTCATAAGAAAATGGATTTCCTTTTGATGGTCTTGCTGGTGCTGTTTTGGGCACTGACTCACAACCTGTATGTTCCTTATCCCCAATACATGAAACTGGTTTGTGCAATCTAGTGCCAGCACCTGTGGAAAAAGTAACAACTCAAAAGATATCTGTGTTTAGACAGACTTTTAGTTATCCACGGACTTACTGAAAATCGTAGCCTTGGTGTATCCTTCAGTAGTGAGAGCTGTCATGTAGTACTAATAAGAAATCAATTCTCTGTTATAGGATTTGCCTTCAGGAGAGACTCTTGACTAAGTAACTTTGTAAGTGTATGTTTCAGCATTGCCTGAGAACATGCTCTCTCCCATCTGGGGAGTTATGGATAACAGTCTCCTATTGATCTGCAGCAGCAGTTAATTGCAGTGTTCCTAAACTGGTCCTGTTGTGTCAGCTGATAAGAGTTTAGAGTATGATTCCTATGAGAAAGCACGAAGAAGTAGTCACATGGCACACTCAGGCCCCATTCTACCAAGTCTTAATTTCCAAATATTCTCCTCAAAATACCTCATGATACATTCTAGCTCAATGAGAGGAGTTATGATATTCCCATTTAATGCAAAGCATTTTATACACAGCATTAACAAGAATGAGATTTAGGACAGTAAGATTTTAACTGCATAAGCGATGTTTTCTTAACAGTCAAACAATTATTATATGATTAGAAAAACAACATAATTTTAGACATATTTTTTAGCCTAAGGTGCTAAAAAAGTGTTTTGCTACATGGTTAAATTAGAAACGCGTGTTATCAGAAGTCAACTTTTTCCCACTGTGTGAGTAATTATGTTATTTAATTTAAGTGGTCTGGAAAAATAAAATTAGTAAGAATTGTGTTGTGGGTGATCTTAGTAACAATTCACCTGCAGTATTAATTGGGTCCCATGACAGAAAACTGCTCCTCATGTGCCATGTAAGGTGCAATGACTTGACTGCCTCTAAATTTTCTGTTGGTGTCTAACTTTGTTTCTCAAGTTTCTTTTACGTTTGTGTAGATGCTTTAATTTAAACTGGCATTTTTCAACTTCTGCTTATGAAACCATTAGTCTGTCATCTTAATGTTTTTTCTAGAACATGCTCTTCTTATCCTCCAGTACTCTTACTCAAAGAGAGTTCGAGTACATGCCCATTAGTTGAGAAGAAAAGGCTGATTGGTTATATATGTGTATACTTTGAGAAACCCAGAAGTGGCTTAACCTCATCAAATCTCCTCACTGCCAAACTTCCCAGCTGTTTGAGTTTGTATGAACCTGATGTTTCTCACATAATTTTTGTTTTCTGCTCAGAAAAAGTGCTATTCAGGGTATCTCTTGGAAGACTGGGCTGTAACTTCCTTCACAGCCAGAAGAACAATACTTGTTTTTAAGGGACTATTGTATTTGTGGGGTGCCCAGATGAAGGAAGGAATGATGAATCTGACTCCATGTTCTTAGAAGGCTAATTTATTATTTTATGATGCTATATTATATAAAAGAATGCTGTACTAAAACTATACTAAAGAATACAGAAAGGATACTTACAGAAGGCTAAAAAGATAACAATAAAAACTCTTGACTCTTTCCTGAGCCTCGACACAGCTTGACCCTGATTGGCCAATTAGTCAAAACAATTCACATGAACCAATGAAACAATCACCAGTAGGTAAACAATCTCCAAACACATTCCACATGTGAGCACAACACAGGAGAAGCAAATGAGATAAGAATTTGTTTTCCTTTTTCTCTGAGGCTTCTCAGCTTCCTAGGAGAAAATCCTGGGCAAAGGGATTTTTCAGAAAATATGACTGTAACAAGGGACTTACCCTCAGCATGGTCAGGCTCTGTCAGGGAGCAGCAAGAGGGGGCTGCTCCACAGAGAGCTGAGCTGGCAGGAAGGATGTCAGGACAATGTCCACACCAGCATGGGCACAGTTCCACAGTGCCTGAGCAGGGATGGCAGAAATGTTGATAATGAGTTGGTGATACCCAGGGTCACTCAGCAGTGCCATCGCAGCCACACAAATCCAGAACTTTGAGTCAGGACCACAGACTGTGATACTGAGCTCTTCAGCCCAGAGGATCATAGGTTCTTCTGGCCAGAAGAGGAAGCTGAACAAGTTTAATATAGGCATAAGGCAAAAATTTGACAGAAAGAATTAATTAACCATTAGAAAAAATTGCTGGAGACTGAAATAGGCTTTTTATCACAAAAATTGAAAAATCAAGACAGGGCAATTTCTGGCTTCTCATATTCCAGATAGTCCTGTGGTTTAAAGACGTCGTACTAGGTGAGCACTGCCATTCCTTCTGGCCTTATTAACACTGAGACAGTGAGTCACATTTCTACAGACACTCTCTCTTGTGTAAGTTCTACAATTATATGGATGTGGACACAGTCAAATTCAAAGTTCCCTTCTGAACTGGGTATTATTTAAAAAGTACTGTGTCTGTTATTCAGAGGTTTTATTTATCAAGTATCAACTACAATGTCTTTCAGTCAAAATGGATAGATGAAGAGTTTATTTCCAGGCGCCACAGCAAAATTCATAACTTTAAATACCTTGTGTTAAGAAAGAAAGGCAATAATTTGTGCAGTTGTAGAGTGATAAAGGGCCTTATTTGTCTGTAATAATAACCAAATGTGCTAATATAGGAGCAGCCTATGAACTCCTTTCTTTCTTTCAAGGGCCTTGAAAATGGTGTCTTAAAACAAGTACAACTTCATCTTAAGGATTATGTAAAATTTTGTATGTAAACCCAAAAACTGTTGTAGGCTTTGGATTTACAAACCAAACAAGTACTCTCTTAACAGTTCAGTCTTTTGTCTACAGCATGCTCTATGCAGGTGAATATGGGCTTGCTGTACCTAGCCAGCTACACATCCCCTCTACATACTGATTGTTCCGAATTCCCCTTGTCTGAACATCATTTTGGTGGAAAGGAAACATGGGCATACAGACTTGGTGCTGTAAAAATTCTGCTCAGACTTCTCTTAGCCTGAACTGAGGATGAAGTGTGGCACATGTGTTACAACCCAGGATGATGGAATGTGTCATGAAACAAACCTGCTTCACAGCGGAGGCTTGTCCCACACTTACCAAGTCTTCCGAAAAACACTAGGTAGGACTGGCTGTGGATGGAAGGGATAACAGTGTTGTCTCAATTGGATTGCATTTATCAACTGATTGCAAGCAGACAGCAATAATTTCAATTATAAATAAATGTAGAAAAAGTAAAAGAGTCTTTCCATATTTTGTTACGCTTCTTGGAAAGCTTCAAAGATCTGGTAATTGCAACCCATCACCTGCAAAAACAGACTAAAGGCAGTGCAGCACAATCTCCTTGTGGAAGAAAAAAGTAGAAAAAGGTATTTTCCTTGGCATGCAGAAGGAAAAAAAGAGGGTATGTTGGTTTTGGGTTTTTTGGGGTTTTTTTTGGTTTTTGTTGTTTTTTTTTTTTTTTTTTAAATGAAAAGGAAGAAATGCAACTGAGGAAGTGTGGCAGCATTCACCTACATTGAAGCTTTAGGTTCTTGCCTTTAGGTAACTCTTTGTTATTGTATAATCAAAAATCCATTGCTTAGGAACTGATCATGGCAAATGCAGATACTGGTTGCTCCTTGAAATCATACAACAGGAGCCTGGAAGCCAATTATTGTTGCTCTCAGATGACCTACCTAGCTGCTGCACAATTGGCTATTCAGAGGCATGTCAGAGCTTTCTGGACCTGGAAAACATTTCTGACAAGACTTTGTTGGGAATATTTTGATAAAAATAGATTTTCCCCAAATACTACTGGTGTGCACGTACTAGGTGAATTTCTTGCACCCAGATTATGTGTTCACATCAAAGTGTTTCTCAAGGCTAGAGACTAATACCTCATGGTAAGAAAGGCAATAATTAGTGCTGTTGTAGGAGTAAATAAAAGACCTAGTTTGTCTGTAATAATAATCAAATATGCCAATGTAGGAGCAGCCTTTGAGCTCAATAATTTTTCATGGGCCTTGCAATTTTCAATATTAATTATTTTATCAGACAGAAAATAGTAGGTATAATTTCAGTAAAGTTTTCAGTATAATCCCCCAGAATTTTCAAGAGAGAAGTTAAAGGAAATAATGGTATGTGAAGTTCCATTGTAGGGTGGGATTTTTTCGCACGTGCTGAGGGCTTAGGAAAAGATAGAGATGGGGAAAATACGCTCAGTCCAGGGTTTTCAGAATACAGTAGTGTAGTAATTACATGTCCTCTGAACAGAGAGAGACATGATTTTCCCAGGAAAATCCTGGGAAGCTGTGTAGAAGCTGTGGGAAACTTAGAGGAAAGAATTCCAACAATTATTATCTCTCTTTCTGTAACTATTGTTTATAGATATGGTTCTCCAGAGTGTGCTATTCTTAGTTCACCAATAGTGTGAGGTGTTTCTACTTTGAGACCAATCAGGTATCAGCTTAGTGAGTCAGACTATAAAATGTCACAACTTCTTCCTAATAAACGAATTCTATTTTGCCTTCTGATGACTGGAGTCTTCTTTCCATCCCTGACTCAACAGCATCACAGTAAGAAGAAAGCTATGTCAGATCTAGGTCACAAAATTAATTTTTTCTCTTTCTATTGATGTGATCCATTGGTGGATAAAATTATATTCTATATTTCCTATATATTGCCTGGACTTTTCAGTCTTCTAATGAAATACTGGGGGTTGTGTTTGGATCATTTACCAGTATCCTTTCAGCTCTGATACAGTTTTAGCAATCAAAAAGGAAGAAAGAGGAGGGAAGGGTTGTAGCCATCAGTGATGTCAATGGCACAAATGCATCACACCCCCAAAATTGCCCCTTTTAAGAAAAAAAAAAAAAAGTTCAGCAACTGGTTATTTCATTTAAATTGCTTTACAGTTTCATTATCTAAATTACGATGTTCTTTCAAATTGTGGTACCACTGTTTTTTCATATATAATCAAAAATTTGAATGTCTAAATAAGAATGTTCCACTGCTAATATTGTTAGACCATCAGCATAGGAAGTGAATCTTGAGTACTGTTGATAGTGCTAATCAGCAGCATGTAGATAGAAATTAATCATAACATTTTTGCATGATGACACAGTAATTTTGAAATTGTAGTCGTACATTTTTATCTCTTTATTTTTTTCTATGTGGAAATGTGAAAGAAGGCATGCTGGGAAAAAAATGAAATATGTTTTGAAAAGCTAGCAACAGATTAAGCAGAACCATTTATCTTCATCGGGGTGATAGGGATAGTTATAGAGAGTATTGTTTCCTATTTCTGCTCTTTGGAAAACTCAGCTGTTCAAATAAGAAAACATTAAAAATAGGAAAAAGAAAAAAGAAAGAAAAAAAGAAGAATTAAGGAGGTGAAAGAGTGAATGAAATTAGATTAATTTGTTTTGAAGATTAAAATTTTCTTTTCCCAAAAGTAAAGTAAGGAAGAGCACTGCAGCTTTTTCTAGCATGGCTCCTGCATGATGGCTGTATCTCAGAGGGACTGTGGAGAGCACAGATCTTGGTGCTGTGCTCACCTGCATTCCTTAGTCACTGAAGGCTCCAAAATTGAAAGATATTTGGGAACTCAGCTTCTGAAATGAATTGATTCTTAAATTAGCCAGTCTTGGTTCAGAGCAGAGACTCCTGGATGTAGCTGTAATTCCCCTGGAAAGATTCCCCCAAATCTTCAGGTAGTTGTTTCTTGCCTTTGATTCTGTTCACCTGCTATTCTGGTGAAGTGAATATGATGCAGAAACTGTAGCTTTTTCTTAACAATCCCTTTATTATGTTTATTATCTTGCTGGTTTATTGGGGGCTTTGAGAAGCTTACATTATTCCCCATTCCAAATCCATGGTTGATTAAATGTTTTTCTTTTTTGTAACTCACATTCGAACTCATCATCCCTCTACATCAGGCTGTTTTGTCAATCCTGACCCTAACAGGTACTGAAATGAATCTTCTACTTAATTTTATTGCTTATTGAACCAGGGGCACTGTGTTTGAGTGCAGTGCTGAGCTCTCTTTGGCTGAGTCCTCCTCTTCAACAGGACTGTCTGTCTATTTGAAACTCTAACTGGGTGACAATAAGAAAGGCTATTTATCTTTTCGCGGTCTGTCTTGGGATAAGATTACATTCATTTCTGTATATCAAAGTGAATAACTTTTCACCTTTTGAGCTACAACTATTCTAAGGCCAACACATTTGTCATTTGTCAAGACATAGAGAGAAAGGAAGAAATGTTTGGAAAGCAATCACTTTTAATTTTAGTAGAAGACATAATGCGCTTTTGTGCAAGATCATTTGTGGGTGGTATTATAATAATATTAAAAGTAAATTGTCACTAACTTTTCCCTTAGGTGTACACAGATGTGTGTTGCCAGTAGCTGGACAAGGAAAGAAATCAAATGTAGTCAGCAAAGTAAAACTCAGAAAGAAGTATGCTTCTTTTCTTTTTTAATTTTTAAATATTCTGACATTTCCATCACAGGTCCACATGCATCTCCTGTGTTTGGCAGCCCTCATACCCACCTCAGTGGCACCAGTCCATTCACACAGAATCCCACATTCATGAAAAAGGGCTTTACTGGAATACTCTTTTTTCTCTTATACTTAAAAAAAAAATTAACAAAAGGAAACCTTATAAAACCATAATGTGTTAAACAAAAAAACTCCACAAACCCTGCAGTCCCCTTCCCTGTAGTCCAGCTTCAGCAGACACATCAGCAGGCTTCCAGAGTAATTTTTGGTCTCAGCACGGTGTCTATTTGAAAATCACTTCAAAGCAAAAATGGGTGATGGCAGGGAGAATGTGCTTCACAGATGCTGGATGAAGATGAAAAGGGAACTGAGCAGTGGATTTTGGCTTTTGAGGGTGTTTTGTGACCCTTATAAAGTGAAGGGATTGGCAAACTGATTTCCACTGTTCCCAAACCTGCTCCAGGTACCGGTATAGGAAAGTGAGCGGTATAGCCAAACACAAGAAGCTTGTGTTTTGTTTTGGAGAGATTGCATATGTGCTTAGTGTGAGATCACAAATAGAGTATGGAACATATTTTGCTCCATACATTTCTGATTTCAGGCTAAAACCCAAGAATGGCAAACACTATTTTTGTTGCAAAGTGAAACCACCATCCTCTTTAAACAGGAGACACTTTTCACAGAAAGCATCTACTAAAGGAAAAAAAGGGCCTCCTGTGTGTTTGGGTCCCTGCCTTGTCCACCTTCTCACAGGTGGTGGCTCTCTGCGGCACACAGCAGGCAGCCCCCAACACCTCTGTGGCACAAAGTGTACACTCACCATGTCACATTTACTGTGAAAGAGGTGGCATTATTGAAGGAGAAGACAGTTGGAACTGGTAGTTTCTGATTTTCCAAAAGTGGAGATGATTCATCCTGCTTGAATACTCTCTTCTCTGTAAACCCATACACTCTGATTCAGGTTTTGGGAACCTAAAGAACATCACTAGGTCCGTAGTTTCTTTCTTTTCTGTCTTTCCATGGTGAAAGAGAAAGTGCCACTTTTGGAAAGAGAGTATTGGAAAAAGTGTTTGTTTGTTTGGTTTTCAAAATTTTCAACTCAGTATCACACCACTGTCTCTTGAATTGCAGGCATTAGAAGAGCCGACCAAGCCTGCTAGTGCGACTGAAGGCACTGCTTTGGACACTCATTCAGAGGTAGTGGTGTTATTTATCTCTCAGATCTATATTTGAAATCAAAAAGCAAAGTTTAACCGAGTGATCCATCCTCCCTTTTCAGATGTGCTCCCCTGCCCAGCTCAGACAACAAACAGAAGAGTTGTGTGCTGTCATTGATCAAGTCCTGCAGGACCCCTTGACTATGGTAACCCATCAGTGTGTGGAATGGACTTGTTCTCTTCCTTCCCTTTTGCTTTCTGTCATTAACATATCCATTCTCTGTTGAAAATAATTTTCCAGCGCCGGTGTGAGTCTTCTCCAAGTTTTCTGCAGATGAGCACAGAGTCAGATGTTGGCAAGGTAGGTGAATGAGCCCATATCCACAGGAAGGGCTCCTTTTAAGTAATTATAAAGGCAAGCAAAATCAGTAGGCAGTAGGGACTTCTGCGACAGTAAAACCAATGGCAACTCAGAGCTGCAGCTGAGAAATGCAAAATCAAAAGTGTTTGGTCGCTAAAAAAGTATGGAAAGACGGAACTGTAGCCCTGGAGTCAGGGCAGTCTTTGCTGCAGGATGCTTTCCTGAAGTCAGAAGGACATTATGAAAGAGAAAGAGTGTTTTAAGGCTTCAGAGGCTAAAAATCTCTCATACCTTGCCTGCCATAGGCCAGGGGCTCTGGCCTTCTCCCAGACTTTGTCCCATCCATATGTGCTTACTACAAAGCAACCAATGTTTCTAGCTTTGGTGGCTGGAAGCATCTTTCAGAACAAAGGGGTTTTTTCAACTTCATTATTTATTTTAAAATAATGGGAGTATTAAATTAATGGTTGGACTTGTTCTGAAGTTCTGATTTCATTTTAAGTCTCACCATTCCAAGAAGGAGGATGTCTGCAATATCTCTTTCTCCTGGTTGACTAAGAAATAGGAAGTGAGAGGCAGGGTTAATTTTCTATTTCTAAACTTCTGGTTTTATTAAGTTATGCTGATGTGCCTTCTGGGTTCAGAAGGATGGCTAACTAAGAGAAGAAGATCTTGTATTCAGTTTGCTCCAGGTAAATTGAAGTTACTCGTCACAGCTATAGGAAAGTGAAAATGGCAGAAATACAACTAAAAATGGCAGGAAAGAAATTTCTGGCAGATGAACACATCAAAAAGTAATCCATTCAAAATATCCTGCTGAATGTCCAGTCCACCATGCAAGAATAGGGCACAGGTCCAGCATTTCTCAGTGGCTATATTGAATATACAATCCAAATTTAAGTTCTGTTTTTTAATGTACTTCTGTCAATCAGCATGCAGTGGTGAATTGGACTCCAAGAGGCTGAAAGGCAGAAATGTGATAGCAGGAGAAGGATGGGCAGACAGTGTAATTGAGTGTGTTTTCCAATGCCTGAAGAATCTGGAGTGGTTAAAATGCTGCTACCAAGCTGAGTTAAAATATTCAAAAAACACTTCCTTGGGCAATTGAGAAGGGAAGGCATCTTTTAGCAGTCATGAAATCAAATAAAGGGGGTGAAAGCTGAGCTTAACAGGATGCAGCACAGGGACCAAGCTACAAGTGTTGAGGATCTCAGAATGAGGTCAAAAAGTGCTTAACAGGGGGTAAAAGAAGATCATAGACATGCCTTAGAGTTGTCATAGATTAGTCAAATTAAAGCAAATTCTTGCAAATGAAAGCATGGAGGTGTAATATTTTGTATTCCGTGAGCAAATGTAACTTCAGTTTCATGGGGCAATGATACATGATACCTATGGCTATCTAATAATAAGCATTTTGTTATGAGAATTCTCATATGAAATGCCATCCTCAATAGAGCAGGATCAATGTTTTTGAGCAGTAAAATTAAGTAGTATTTTCTATAAACGTACAAGTAAAGCTTAAATATGCCTTAGTCTCATGTATGGTGTGAATATTTCTGGAAAACTGAAGCTTTCCTGAATTTGAGCCATTAATAAATTCTCTGAATGTTGAAAATCTCTTGGAGTTACTGTTCAGAGTAACTCAATATATTGATTATATATCTATTTGTTTTTTTACAAGATGTCAACAACACTGCAGAGAGCAGCTGGGCGTGAAACCAGATATGTAAGTACTTTTACAATTGCTCTATGTTTTGCATGCAAAAATGCTTACTTTGTGTGCTCCTAAGCAATCCTGGGTGAGTCTGAACAAGCATCTGCTTGTGATATCAGATGTTGACTAGCATAGACAAGCACATATATTACAGTGCTGGTGTTTGAGACTTGAGGTGTCTTCCCACTGTAGTAAATCCATCCCAGCTGGAGTCTCCTCATTGCTGTGTCTGTTGATAATTTTACCTGTGTAAATATGATGTTAAAATTAACTTCCTCACATGCTTCTTTATTGTTTCCTTTAAGCCTGGGGCAAGAGTTCAGCTGTTTGGTAAACAGACTGTTTGTTATGGGTACTGAACAGTGCATTTCTTTGGACTCAGCCTGCACTGTAGGGGACTTGCTTTGGTAGAAGTCCTGTAGCTCTTGCTTATCCTTCAGAATCTGGGATTGATCCAAACTTTTCTTTTCAAGATACAGAGCTGGCCAAAACCCCACAGTTTAGATGAATTGAAGCTGTTTTGTCACATACACACACATTCCAACATATGTTGAAGATATCTATATTGAGTCATTTGTTCAATTATTGAAACATTAAAGCCAATTAAGGTATTAATTCTCTCTAGCATACACACTTACTGCAGGTTCCACATTTTACTTGCAACTCATTTAGTCATGTGGTGAGAAATCTCAGCTTCCTATTCATCATTCAGCATTTCCATTGAATCTCAAATCAAAGCAGTACTGGCAAAGCAACAGAGGTCTCCCAGTTTTATGCCAGCACAATGCTTGACTGATCAATTCAATTTTGCTTCCTGAATGTGGCAGTATGCATATTTTATTGCATACTGTGATTTTTGCTTGACAGATTGTGCTGGCTCATACTAATTCGGAAGAATATCAGAGGAGAGCTTTTTAATGAAATAAAAGAGTGTACTTCAGAGGTAGTCTTTGAGAACAGAGTGTATTTAATAACACTCCAGTGCAAATCTCCAGTTCCCAAAACTCAAATATGGACATACACCATAATTTCAGGCATCCAGCTTAGGGAAGCCTAGGGATGGCATGGAAAATCACCTTTACAAACACTTGTATTTTCTGTTTCCACCAGAACTTTCTAGAAGAATGAAAAAAATCAATGTTTTAAAATGTGCTTTGGAATAACACAGAGGTTTATTGGAAAGGCAATCTTTCCTATAAATTGTACAGGGGTGTTGAATTTTTGTGTGTCAGGAGACAGACTGTGGTCCCCAGGCTGGGCTGTGGTGCCTGAACTTGATGGGTCCTGGCTCTCCTGTGCTCTGCCACTGCTGTGCTCTGCAGTAGAGTCTCTTGAGGAATATATCAGGTGTCTTTAATAGCATGGGTGCATCACAGCTCTTTCTTCCTCCCTCATTCTGCTTCCTTAGCAGGATATAAAAAGGCTATTTCTGCCCCAGTTAATAATCCAGGTGGTGGTTTGTCCTCTGGCCATTAGAGAAAGGACACACAGAAATGGTTTTCCATAGACCTATCTTATTTTTGTATTTATGAGATCTAATACTGAGATGCTGGTCAAAATGTTGCTTTGAAGACATTTTTGGTTAAAAGAGGAGCTTAAACTTTTTATGAGTAATGCTAAAATATTATTTATAACCACCACATGTAAAAGTATATGTATGTATACATGGTAATATTGCTAATTACTTCAATATGTTATACAAAGTAGTAGATAATGAAAGGATGTTGAAATAGCCTGCCATTTAACAATTAAAATGTCATAGATTTGCCTTGGCCTCAGCTACCTTTTATATTCTCATGAACTTCAGAACCTTTTAAGGATGTAAATGATTGTACAAACAGCAAGTGAGTGTATAAAAAGTATGAAAACTAGCTTCAGTTTATACCAGCTGAAAACTGACTACTACATTTGTAATTTAAAAACATTTAAAACTGTATGGCGTTTGAGATGATTCTATTCACCATTTAATAATAATGCATCTCACCCCTAGGCTTTAGGGGTGATACTCCTGATTTTTACTATTAATAAATGATTCTCTAGATAGGAATTTCTCATGATTAACTGGAAAAATGAATGTCCATATTACTGACATGTATGCTCAGGTAGGATTGTTCTGGTTCTCCTACTATAAAGTGAGAAAAGGTTGAGAAGGTACTCAACCCAGTACTATTTATAATGTTAATAACATTGATGCTGCAAATTAACAGACAATGGCAGGCTCAGAAAAATCAGATTTAAATTTCAAGATTAGATCAAGATGAAAAACAGAAATTTTGTTGCACTTGGAAAAAAGAATTCCTAAAATCTTAACAGGCATTTGACTATATCTAGAAATAAACTGGAAATGAGAATGTTTTCTTTCATACCACTGTGTCAGTGGGAAAACCTTCTCTAGCTAAGTTAAGCCTAGTGCTGTTCCTGATTTTTTTCTGTCATCATTATAATCACGAAGATATCGCATGTAATACTGTATATATTCATCTTTTTTGCAGGCCAACCTTTACAAATCGGTGCCTATAGTAACTGAGAGTCAGCTGGTATGTAGAGCACAGCTGTGATACATTGTTTTTCAAAAGTTGCACAAGCACAAAATTTTATTAATTATTTGCTTTCTTTGTCCTTTGAAAAAAAATCCAGTCAATATCTTTTTACAAGGCTGCATTGCTTCTACAGAGCTGTATTGGTTTTTTTTTTCTGCGCTGAATTACACACCTGTTTCAAGTAGCTCTAAATCCTGACACTACTTGTAAACCCATGGGCCAAATGCCAAACTACAGAGTCCTGCTGAATCTTGAGGTGTATGACAACAGCAGAGTCAGCTGCTGGTTCTTGGACTCTTTTAATATCCCACTTGTACAGTTTTGTTTAAATGTGAAATGATTCTACCATCTATTTTCTTCTTACACTCTATTTTACATCAAAGCTGCTTTAATGAGTGAAAAGCAAGGGTAAGATCAAGTAAGAAAGGGAGATTATGTATCAGATGTTCATTTTAGCTCTGATCACAATTTCATCTTGTTGGAGCCAAAATTTCTGAAGAGTAAGAAGAGAAATCATGGAGCCTGCCCAAATGATAGTGCTCACTAATAGATACTTAGGGAAAAAAGGAGATATGGATGAGAAATTTTTCCCTTGTATTTCAACTAATGGAATCTTAGGGATTTCCTGAATCAATTTCTTCTCCTAGCAATCTTTGACTAAATCTTCTTTCATGATTTTTCCAGTTACTTTTTGAATTTTGCTATATTTTGATCTTTATAACATTCTCTAGCAATACACTTTTAAATTATGCATGGTGCAAAATAGTACTTTAGTCCTTTGTTTTAAACCTATGACTTGACCTCAGTTCTTGTACTGAAACAGCAAATAATTTTTTTTTCTTTGCTTTTGAAATAACATCAATTTTTTCTAGGTATTGCAGTAATATCTAGACCTAGCACTACCAGTCATGTCTGTTTCATGTAGAAAATTAAAAGTCGCTTGGTCACTCTTTGAAAAGTATGGATCCCATATCATTGATGAGCCTTCTTGCCCTTTTCTATATCTTTTTCAGATAATGTTTTTGAGATTGGGAGGCTAAAACCATAAACTGTTCTTGAATAGCTCTGAATACAGAATTTTCTATATACATGAGGGTATGATAAAGCCCTTTATTGCTATTTCCATTCCTTTCTTAACAATTTATAGTACTTTATTTAGTTCTTCCTACTTGCATTGAGCAGCAAGCCAATGTTTGCACAGAACTATACACAATAAAGTCAAGATATATTTTCTGAGTAGTGAGAGCTGGTTTCTCAGCTAATTAGCTGATTGGTGCATGAACATGAGCAAATTTGGGATGTAGTTGAGTTTTTTGCTGTGAAATGTGTCAATGCTGAATTCAGTTATGTTTCACCTGCCTTTTATTATTCATTTACTCAGTATTTTAGGATCTCTCTGTAACTCTTTGCACCAATATTTTTAGTCCCCTAATTAGTATTACCAGCAAACTTTGTCACCTTACCAGACAATCTTGTCTGTCTGATCTGCGTCCATAATTCAAAGCTCAGATTCCCAAGCGGATTTCTCAGGAACTCTGTTTGTGACTTGTTCCAAGCCTGGTGCTGTGGACAGGGACACCTTTGACTAGACCACATTGCTCAGAGCTCCATCCAACCTGACAAGGGCTGGGGCATCCACAACTTCTCTGGGGAACCTGTTCCAGTGCCTCACTACTCTCACAGTAAATAATTTCTCCCTAATACATAATCTAAACCTGCTCTCTTTCTGCTTCAAGTAAATCTCCCTTGTTCTGTCACTGATGGAATGGGGTTGCAACTGGGACCTGACCCACCAGTTTCAGCAAGATATCAGGGGCAGGCAGGGTCATAATAACGAGGGAGACGTTAATAATAATATTAATAATAATATTAATAATAATAATTAGAGGTGAACGTGCCCATACCTCTGCAAAAATTCAGTCTTCTGACTTTTCAGACAGATATTATGCAAGGCTCATTTTCATGCAAAATACCTTCTGTTCCAGAGGGAGGGTGGCCCTGCCCATGCTGCCCATAGAGAGGCACCCCAACCCAGCCTGTAGATTATTTCTAATTGTGCACTTGCTGACCTGGCCCAAACTCATGCCAGAGAATGCCCTGGCAGTGGGTCAGTGTCACTGATTATGGGTCAGCTCTGGAATTTCTGCCTTGGCCCTGTGTATTTTGCTGAAAGTTTTGTGCACATATGATGGCAGCCCAGTGCTACCGTAACAGCCTTTACCATTTTTTGATGTTGCTGTAGGAAGACCAATAGTTTCCTTGGCAAAACTTAGTTTTAGATTGTTTCTCAGCATGTCAGCTGTGACATTTGTCATCAAAGAAAGAGTTCAAGTTCTTAGTTTTGGATCAAAGATTTTATGTAGTTTGTCAGGGTGCTAATAAAGTGTTTAGAATTCTGGTTGCTGGCTGATATCTGTCATTCTGTTAGCAGAGTCAGACATAAACATATGACTCAGGCAGCATTTGAGTACATGATGTTGTTTAGAAAATGCTTCCTTAAAAGCATTTCTACAGCGTGCATTTGGAAGAGAGTTCTTACAAAAGGAGAGTAGCTTATCCTTGATGATTTAGGTACCACAATGGGCTTTTGATTGCATGGTTACATGGTGTGGAGGAGTGCCAGAAGACCACATGTCCTTTGCATAATAATGACTTGATAACTTGTACCTTTCTTTTTAAATTTATATTTGCCTTTATGTTGAAATCCAGACATTTTATGGGTGCTTTTTGGAAATATTGATAGAAAAATAAGTATCTTTTGGTGAATCCTACAAAGATACAGTCATGAAATATGGACTAGAAATTCATTAAATAAGCACTGCATCTTTGAAAAAGTTGATCTTTGTAGTGAAAACGTTTTTGATCCAGCTTGACAGTTACTACTCTTTAAAAAAATTAGTATCACTGCATAGCTGATTTTTTGCTTTCAGTTGAATATTTTTCTTACTTGATGAGACAAATGAAGAGGCCACAATCTGTGGAGAGGAGGGAGAGTAGAAAATACAAATCTAAGGAAAGATATTTTGCTCCCTGGGCCTTGATGTTCCCAGGAGTGTTATGCTCGTGCCTGCCTCTGCTGCCTTCACCTCAGACCCCGGGCTGTGCTCTGTCCTTTCCCAGGGCAGAAGCAGAGCACAAAACACCCTCTGGAGCCTCCCCTCCAATGGACATCCCACTTGCCTTGTCCTTGCTGGATGCCTGCAGATCTTGTTTTAAGGTGATCCATGACTCAGTTTACACGCTACGTCCAGCAATCTGAGCTGCATCATTTTAAGCTTACTTTCATAGTAAACTTCTCTTTTTCCAGACTGACTGATGAAGTGTATTGCTCTTAGAAATAGACAGCAGGGTGTTGTTGAGTATACATATTTATTTATGAATAAATCTAATAGGGAATCAAGTTTTCTCTCTGCATTGTTATACCCAGCTGGATACTGCGAATGGGGAGCTGTGACAACACTTATTTCTCAGTCCCAGCTGGGCAAGCTGCCTCTGTATGCTGCAGCCACAGAAGGAACTCAGCAGCAATCCTATTGATACCTTCATCAGTTGTGACAGGGACCACTTATTTTCTATGAGTTAGTCATAACAGAAGAGGATACAACTGACTCATTTAAAAGTTTAAATTCAATCACAGATCTTGGAAGACTTGACTACTTTTAAAAATTCCAGTGAGAAAGTGTAGTTTTTCTTCCTTTTTTTGGCTCACTGAGCACATCTATTTTAAAATTATCCCTTAGTCTCTATTTAGAATTTATGCCACTATCCATCTTGTCAGATTTTACAGTAAGAATTAAAAAAAACCACCAAAAATGCAGATATACTAAATTGAGAAGGTAATAGTCAATTTTTTTGGTTGACTGGTTGACAACTAAGGCATTTTTTCTTGGTGAAATAATTCAATTTGTCTGAAATGATGGGTATCATGTATCCATGCTGATCAGATCCTCTAAAATTGTACTTTTCCACCTGAACTCTTAAAAATACTGTCACTCTGTCACTGAGGTGAGTGGCTTTAGTGCTGGCATGATTGGCAGTAGAGCACTGAAGTGGGGTGCACAGAGGGGCTTCCTGAGCCAGGGAAACCTCAGAGGGAGCTGGAGAGAAGAACTGGCTGGATGGATGGCAAGGCTCAGAGCATGGTGGGGAATGGAGTTAAATCTGGCTGGTGGCTGCTCACAAGGGGTATTCCCCAAGGCTCGGTATTGCTCTGTAAGAGAGGATTTAATGCACCCTCAGCCAGTTTGCAAGTTGGGTGTTGATCTTGTGGGTAGGAGGGTTGTTCTGTGCAGAGGGATCTGGACAGGCTGGGTAGATGGGCTCAGGCCAGTTGTATGAGGTTCAACAAGGCCGAGTGCTGGGTCCTGCCCTTGGGTCACAACCACCCCATACAGAGCTACAGGCTGGGGGCAGAGTGGCTGGAATGGGGCCCAGTGGGAAAGGACCTGGGGGTGCTGGTCAGCAGCAGCTGAACATGAGCCAGTGTGTGCCCAGGTGCCCAGGAAGGCCAGTGGCATCCTGGCCTGTACCAGCAATAGTGTGGCCAGCAGGAGCAGGCAGGGATTGTCCCCCTGCACTCAGCACTGCTGAGGCCGCAGCTCCAGTGCTGGGTCCAGTTCTGGGCCCCTCGCTGTGAGAAAGACACTGAGGGGCTGGAGCCAGTCCAGGGAAGGGCAGTGGAGCTGGTGAAGGGTCTGGAGCCCAAGTGCTGTGAGGAGCAGCTGAGGGAGCTGGGGGTGTTTAGCCTGGGGAGGAGGAGGCTCAGGGGAGACCTTATCACTGTCTACAGCTACCTGAAAGGAGATTGTAGCAAGGTAGTGGTAAGACAAGAGGAAATGGCCTCATGTCATGTCAGGGAAGGTTTATACTGAACACTAAGAAAAGTTTCTTCAGGCTGCACGGGGAAGTGGTTGAATTATCATCCCTGGATGAATTTAAAAGATGTGTAGATGTGGCTTTTAGTGTTATAGTTTACTGGTGGACTTGGCAGTGGCAGGTCATTGGTGGGACTCTTATCTTAGAGCCCTTTTCCAATAAAAAAAAATTCTATTCTACATGTGTATAATTTACAGTACCTGAAATCAATAGTATTTCTTCACTTTTGGTACTCTGTCTTAAAATTTCCACTCCTTGGACATAATGTTCTGCAGGTATTTAAAAGATGTGTAGATGGAATGCTCAGGTACACGGTTTAGTTGTGAACTTGGCAGTAGTAGGTTTATGGGTGGACTCAATGATTGTAAGGGTCTTTTCCATTCTGTGTGATTCAGTGACTCTATGACTCTATAAAATCCAGCACACAATCACTGGTATTATTCCCCAGTAAGACTTTTCCTAACATGCTTCTGCCTTGGTATAAGCTAACAGCATCACAGGTTGTCCTTCCTTCCTTCCCAGTTACTGTTTAGAGGAGCCCAGTGTGAAAGCAGATATGTGGCTGTGCATAAAGTGTGACTTGAACTTAACAAACTGCAGCTGAACAGCCAGAAAAAAAAACCAGCCAGCAAAACCCACAAACCATGGTCTGACAGCTCTGTAGCTTTTTTGTCAGTAATAAACACATGCCAGTGCCTAAAAGCAGCTCTTGGCACTTTTCCCCACTATCTGTATTAGAAGTAGTCCAGGCAGCATGACACCTGAATAGTTTTGGTGGTGAAACACGTCATTAAGAAAATTTTTTAAAATATAGTCAGTACAGCCTCACCAGAATTGACTTGTCTAACAAATATTCTGTAAATGGTAAGGTGTTTTGTGTGATTCTTCTTCCATCTCTTTTCTCCTGGGTGTGCTATGGGTCAAGACAAAACCTGGTGTTATTCGTCCTGTGCTGGTGAAAGGAAAGAGTGCACAGCAAAAGGAGGAGCCCTATCAACCCAATCCTTTTAAAAAGTACCTTGAAGAAATCAGTGATCAAAATATTGAGCAGGTGAGTAGCTCTCATTCTGAAGGATTTTGTAGCCTCAGCTAATTTCCCTAAAGATGTAAGAATAAACATAGATCCTTGTTCTGCTCCCGTCTCTTCGTTTTTGTTTTTGCAAAGTGAGATGATTCCCCAAGGGGCACCTGGCTTCTAAAGGAAATCTTCAAGCTGAGATGGGCAGCTGGGCTTTCTACAGGGCCATTTTTTCTGGTGATGTAAAAACCTGTATGTTGAGGAGAGGAGCTTTTCGTGATGTCTGTAAGAAACACTGTAAAAAAGAGGGTTCTGTGCTTCCCCGTCAAACAGATCATACCATACTTAGTAGAAAGCGCTTCCTTCATCTGAGGCCCAGACCTGAATCCTCTCTGAAGAGAAATGACAGCTAGGACTGGGCAAGGGGCACAACTTCCACTCCAAGGCAGACTGCAGAGGAGCCCCAGCGTGTTTCTGTTTCACTTCCAGTGCATATCTCCCCCAGGTCCATATCTCCCCAGGGCCATGTCCATGTCCCTCCACAGACTGAGGGTACAATTGTACCACATGTGATGGTGGTGTACCACAAAGATGCTGTCTTCTCCCACAGCCCTCTGCACAAAGCCGTAGGATCACTTTGTAAAAACACGTCTTGGACTGTGCTGACCCGGATGAGGCATTATCTCAGAGAAACTCCAGATAAATGGCTGTGACAGCCTTGCCTCATGCATTTGTGTTTGTGTGCATTATTGGGAAAAAAACCTTAAATATGATACACAATTTGAATCTCCCCGTAAGAGTTTGTTATTAACCTATCCAGTATGTTTCAAATCTTCCATCTGGAGGGAAGTAAAATGAAGCCAATAGTCCTCTTGTCAGACGCAATGTGAATAAAATACCTTACTAATTGGATTTCTCTTACTCCTGTGCCTCTCTACTCACATTAGACATTTTTGCAATGGCAGCCGTCTCTTCTTACTTTTAAAACAGAATTTAATTAAGAATTTAATTTTAGCTCTTTCCATTCCTCTCCATAGCTCTGATTTGATGTAGAAAAATCTAAGAACTCCACAAGAGTACTGCAGCAGTACAAAGGAAAATAATTGTGGTATGAGTGGGTTCCAGCAACACATATGGGTGGCATCAGAATAGAATGTAGAGTTTATATAAAATATAAGAAAAATGAGTAAAAATAGTGGTTTTCAATTTGACTTTGAACTTTTGAGGTTGACAGTGAATATTTGACTTCAGTGACTACAGGTGAGTTGATAGTGAGTAATTCATGCTTTAACTTACGGAAGCTTTCAGATTCCAAGGTGCTGTGCTGTCATTTTCCTGGGATGAAAGAGCAGGAGAGTTATCTGGACATTTTACTATAGAGCTTTTGTCCCAGGCCACCTCAGCAGAGACTTCCTGTAAAGGCAGAGACAGTTGAGACTTCCCTTTCATCAGGGCTGGACACTGATTATGCTGGCTATAGCTTTACTGATGAAAGTTTACCAAACTTCCTCTTTTCAGACAAATACAAACCTGGGGTTATTTCCAGGGCTTGAAGCACTATGACGTTTGAATCTAACTGTGGAAAGCAATCAACTTACGCTTTATAAATTACTTGTGGCACATATTACTGAAATACTGACAGCATAATAAGTCTAATGTTGTTATTACAATAGAAGGCACAGTTATTTATATGAAAGCTGTGCATTAAAATGACCAAAAAAAATACTCCATTGTCTTTAATAGGTGGAAAAGTTGATTTCACAATAAATAGGATCAGTTTTGCTTTCTTTATATAAATGAATTATGTTGTACTCTATAGTACTGATAAATTGGTATCTTTGTTCTAAGCTAAGTAATATTACAATTTTCTGTAAAATACGTGTTATTTTAGAAGACCTTTATAAAGACATCATTGTTCTGAAAAAAGAAGTAATGATTTCTATTCAAATGGATTAACTTAACAAAAAATGGTATTGTTTGTGTGAGAAATGGCTATATGATTCTCATTGTGGCCTCATAGAACAATTAATAGTATAATAATATGGAGATCTAGGGAAAACACTGAAGTGCCAAACAAGACAGCATATGCTCTTAATTTCAGCTCCTGCCTCCCAGAGCAGGTTCATGGTACTGATACTATATCCCTTGCGAGTGGAGGGGACTTGGATGCCCAAGTGAGGATGTTCACAATCTTTCAACACCTGTGAAACTTTCCTGAGGGATTTTAGTGCCTGTAGGAGGGCTGCAGCACTAACTGTGGAACTGGGCTTGGTGCCAAGACAACAGCTTGAAAATTGTCTCTAACTGTGGGTTTTTTAGCCTGTAAAGACTAATGACTCATTCTCCCCCTTCACCTGCTCTCAGTAAAAGCATTTTTTGGCTGTATGCTGGCTGACTTCTAAAGAGGGGGAGTTCTTCCTACCAATATTCCCCCCTAAATTTACTGCTTGCATGGGATATAAGAGCTGAGAAATAAAACTAGGAGACTGAAGTTAGGCATTCTGTTCTCTGTGGAAGAGCTGGTGTTAATCTGTCCTCAGATAAGAACTTAGGAGTCATTGATTTTGGCTGTGGGCCAAAGTGCTCATACTGTTACAGATTTTCCCTGTTTTTCTTTGCAGATTTTCCCAGTCGTGCTGGGAGGTTCAGCTCTTACATTTCTATTCTCTCTCTCTCTCTCTCTGAGTTTTCTTTTCCTTTCTTTCTAATACCGTTGCCAACAACAAGCTCTCTAGGTAATGTTGCTGCCTCTCCTTCACATAGCCCATCTTGAAAGGACAGACCCTTTCAGACTGCATCTTTGAGGAGGGTAGAGAGTAGATGTGATTCCAGATGGCATCAGCTTTATTAATTTATCTCTTTTGATTTTTCTTAGACCTCTGCAGTACCTCCCTGCCCTGCTGAACCTCTTTTAGTGTGACACTGGGCACTGGTGACTATGTGGGTGACATTCAGTTTGAGACATAATGATGCAGCCAGTTGTAACTGCTGACCTTCAGCTTCACATCCCTCTGTTGAACACACCGTGTGTTCTGCACAACAGAGAGTAGCTTGTTTGTTTTTCATTTCATTGAGAAATGTCGCTATGTGGAAAAGTCAATTTCCTTTAGAAAGGAATAGTTTTTCCTTTAACAGGTAGATGATCTTGTGCAGATAATTCAAAGTAATTAACAGAGAAAAAACTATCTAAATTAGCAAAAATCATCTGGAAAGGAAGTAGTTCAGCTCACAGATATCTTTCATCATCTGAGTTCTGGGCACAGTGTATATAGATTTAGACTCATGTGCCAATAAAATTTATAAACCAAGGAAAATCCCCAGTTTGTTTTGGCTTTTTTTCTTCATGTTAGCATATGCTACCAGCTTTTCTTTTTTTCTTTTTCCCCTGAGGGCCTATACAACTGGTATTACTGTTATCAGGTGGATATCCATCCCTCAAACACTTTTTACAGACAGAGTGTAATGTTTTTGAGGTTCCAATCCAACAGTATTAAGCTTCCCTCATTTTTAGATGCCTTTACTGGAGATTGTATTTTTCCCATCAAGAGAAAGAATTTTTCCTTTTAGTACATATCAGTAGCATTCCAGGTATTTTCTAAGTATATTCCTCTTAGTTCATAAAAGAACCATGAAATACACTGGAACTGGAAAAAAGTCTGTAACAGTGCTGATTTGACAGCTTTATGAAGATTTTAATTTGAAATTAAAATTGGGGTACAATTTATTTGGAGGAAAGTTAAGCATTTTGCTACATAATAATATAAAATGACTAATAAGCAATGTTAGACAATTCATGTGCTTGCAAAATTTATTAGCAAGAATGTTTACAGACCCCTTTGTCATTTGAAAAATAAATTACTTTGGGCAATGGAAAAAGAATGATAAAGATGAACTAAAGAGATACTAGCTCCATTTGGTGTGAACCTGTGTGACCAGTTTGCAAAGGTTTAGCATTAATAGGAGCAGGCCTTTGAGGAGGCAAGGCAGGAGGCAAGGCTGGTGTGAAGTGGCTGGGCTGGTGTGAAGGGGCTGGGCTGCTGCGAGCTCTGATCCTCTGTTTGCTCATGCTCACTCTTTTGGTGGGCGATGCATTAGTTTCTGCTGGAACTAATCACAGCTCTTGTCACAAATTTTCTGGTTCTTTGGCTCAAAGGCACAGCACAGTGGAGTTGTTGGTCTAGACAGCCAGCCAACTTAGCAAGAATCCAGGATGTATTATGTCAACAGCCTTGACAAAATCTAAGTGCAAGATGTGTGCCAAAACCTGGGAATGCCTCCTTGACTCTATCCCAATTCTTTTGAAAATCTCTTTTTAGAAAGGGTTTTATCCTTAGGTGCAAAAAGAGCATACATATTGGGTTTTCTTAACCAGGAACACTATTAACTACTGACAACATAGAGCAGCAAAAAATATTGCCTATGCACCTTCACTGCTTTAACACTTAAATGTGTCAAAAGTCTTGTTGGAGTCTTGCTAAAAACCCTGGAGTGCTCCTGCTCATATACAGATACAGCTGTCTTTTGTACCTTTCAAACACCTTTTTTACATTGGTTTTGTTCCTGTTTTATTAAACCCCCCAAACATGGTGCTTTTATCCTAGCACAGGATCCTTTAGGGATTTTCTTTTCTGTAGCTTGAGCACCAGTTTAGCTGCAGGAGGGAGATGCACTGGACCTCAGTCAAAGTATAACTGGTTTAATGGGACACCTGCTGCAGGTTTTTGTGTTTGCACTTTCATGCCAATGAAAATGTTTAGTATAGATCACTTATATTGGTATGAAAGCTCAGTACCTTTCCTGGTTAATCATCAAGATCTGTGAGACATAAAACCATGCAAGAAAAGCACTTTGCTTTCTGCCCAACTTCTTTTTTTGCACCCACTTATTTGTTTCTGTTTACTTTTCTTTTTTTCATAGAAGTTTGCCTCCTACACCCTCAGTATCCCACTAAACTGATCTCTCCAACTAAGTCCCCTTTGTGTCCTCCATCCATGTCCCTTACTGACTGTTCAAACCCTGGACTTTCAGCCACTTCTCTTCCATTGTGTGTGATGTTCATGAGAATCCTTATGGCCCTTACAGACACAGCTCTTTGTACAATAAGGTGAGCATCAAGTATAGTGTGATTCAAGATCTGTGTGGGCTGTTATCCTTTTAATTCTAGGCAGAATTCAGCTGAGTCATTAGGATTCAGTGCTGGCAAGAGCTATGGGAGATGTATCTCACATAACCACTGTGTGTCCAACTTCCCTGGAGATATGACAGATTTTCCTTTCCTTGACACAGCTCGTCTGGCTGGGTCTGGCTGGGTCTGGCTGGGTCTGGCTTTCTCTAGACCAGCTAGGACAGGCTCCCACCACTTTTCATTCAAACTATTTCTTCTCTAAAGCAGTAGTAATCAATTTCATCCCTCATGCTCAGATTAGTTTTAACATTTACCCTCACTAAAGTAATGGGGTATTTATTTTTTCCTTGGTGATTGAGTGAAGGGAGACTAATCTGAGAGAAATACAGACTTTTCCAGTGGCTCTATCTGTCATCCTGACAAGCAGTTTTCTCTTGCCAATAAAAAGTGAATGATATTATTGCTGACATTTTTATCTTTGAAACAGCAGTGGAGAGGTTGGACAAAAATCTCTGTAGTCCAAAGTGTGTGGGTAACAGGGCTGGTTAATGAGCTTTGTAAGGTGAAAATTGTGTCTAAATTGAAGCCTTTTTGATAAGCAGCTGACACAAGATATTTACAGTACCTCAAGAGAGCCCCTGCCCTAGAAAAGCATCAGTTGTGGAAGTTCATAAAAGATGCTGTTTGAAACCTCTCAGATGCATCTCTTCTACTTCCTCTTTTTCTAACACAGAATCTGGCTGCAAATGAGCAAGCCTTGTTTCCAGGAGAGACTGTCCCACTCAGAGATGTACAGAGTACTTTGTTTGGGACACAAGAGGTTAAAATGCTGGCATTGGGTGCTATTTCTTTAGGCTATGTCCTGGTTTCCTCTTCAGGGGAAGTACCAGGATGAAATATGTGTCACTAGTTTCAGGCACGCTTGACAGGGAGTCAAGACTGCTTTGGAAAAATGTGTGATCTCTGTAGAGGATACATGTTGATCAGCTGTCAGACTCTAAAGAAGTACCTGGAAATGCCTTTCTCTCTCCATACTAGGAGCATAGTTTAGGTTAATAGGCAATGTCAATAGTGTTTGATATTGGCCCCTTCATCCTGTGGGATTTACAGAATTTACCATTTTACCCACTAATGAGGATGAACCAGAAATAAAACTAGAACTAAAATCAAGCTTCCACTCTGTCTTTGAGACAATCTGAACAAAAGCACCTTTTCCCATCTGAGAGACTGGTTTAAACAGAACAAAAGTTCTGTTTAAATTTTTACTGAACTGAGCTGGCATATTTACTTAGGCAGAAAAGATTTTACAATGAAATATTTTGGATGAGTTTCCTGGTTCATTGTAGGCATTCACATGAACAAACAGTTCATATGACCAATAAAACCATTTCTTTATAAGGAAAATGGGTATTTATTGTTGCTAATGAAAACAATGCTAAAAACTCAGAAATTTGAATAGAAAACTGAATAAATCAGGAAAAAGGTGTCTGAAGGTATCTAAGATAGTGTAAGTTTTTGGTATATCATGTCAGCTGTTCTTTGGCAAACAGAATAATCAGATGTCAATACTGGGCTATTTTATTACAGAGTTGTTTTTACCCCAAAAGCAAATATTCATCAGTTACAATTTTTTTATGCTTCTGTTTTGGTCTATAATATTAACATTCATTGACAAACAAAGGAAGATTAATTTTGATTTTGTTCTCATAATCAATATTTAACATTTGAGTCAGTATATGCTGATAAAATTCCTAAGGATATTTGCCTATTATTTGCTGTACCACCCAACTGAAGTCTAAGGTAATAATGTTTTTAAAAAGAAATTATTAAATTTATTGTCATAAATACTTGCAGTGGCAGAAAACATAGCACAGCAGACACAGGATAAAGTGTTGACATTTCAAACAGTTAGACCCATTCTGTAAACAACATTCTGACAGCATGGGAATTCCTTTCTGTTCTCTACTAACCCTGGACTGATTTCTCTGTTAGTTCCCTGGATTTTCCCCTTTCCACTTCCTATCCTTTAGGATAAGGAATAACATGCAGTGACTCACTTGCTGTCTCTCCAGTCACCCAGTAAACACGTGGTCAGTGTCCACAGGGTCAATCTGTGAATGATAAATTTCTAATTACATGTTGTGTTTTGCTTCACCTTCCACTAGAGGGCAAAACCTGCTGGCATAAATTCTTATAACCATTCTAAATATGTTAAAAATGCAGTATTGAAAAGGGACAGGAGGTCACATTGAATTAAGTTATTCTCCGCCTGCACTATTGTTAAAAATTTACCTTAAACCAGTGTTCCCTCAGAAATGGGAAATGGAAACAGCCAAAATGATTACCTATGTCTTATATTAGGGAGACTGGATATGGTGAGGACCTAAAGCCAGGATCATGTCGTTTGTTGGCTCAGGGTATAAGAAAATATCAGCTGTATTGATCTGAAATGCTTGTTGAGGTGTTGTTTAGGCAGGCTTGACTTGGTGCCAGATTTTTTTAAAGTACCTGAATCTCCATAGGTGATGAAATTACAGAGATCAAGCTGAAAGGTAGACCGGGCAGTTTTTGTGGATTATAACTGTTTGAAGTGATGAAATACATAATCTGTGTCCCAGATAATTTCACAATGTGGTTTTAAGATTTGATAGAAGGAGGCTGTGGAACCAAGGTATTGTGTCTCTCTCCACACATCTGTGCACAGGCTACTTCTGAAATAAAAATGTTGTCCACTTCATTGAGCTGATTCTGTTCTTACTTGCCTTGTTATCCCTCTTGTCCTCTCCTTCCCCATTCTATTGCCCAGCCACCAGGTGCTGCTGCTCCTATTTAAACTCCCCAGACTTGAATAATTACATGATTTAAGAGTTTTATTATTAAGAAAGATCCTTTTCCTTTTGATTGCAACAAAACAACTCAGGAAAAAGGAGTGACAAACAAGTCTTGCAGTGATGGAGAGCTCTGTGGTTTACTCCAAAGCATGGTTCTGATGGGAATCCTTTGAGTCTTTAAGGGAGAAATGTGTAGGGTGGAGGAGCACAACCCTGCACCTGGGATACTGCGTCCAATTCTGGTCCCTGCAATTCAAAAACGATGCAGACAGGCTGGTAAGAGTCTAAAGAAGGGCCACAGATGACATCAGAGGACTGAGAAGGGGAATCTGCCCAATGAGGAAAGACTGAAGAAGTTAGGTCTTTTCTTCCTGGAGAAGGGACGGCTCAGGGAGGACCTCCTCACAAGATTCCAGTACTTAAAAAATAGGGAGAGGACAGAGGCTTTCTCTTACAGAGCCACATGGAGAAGACAAGCTACAATTGGTTCAACTAGCAGTAGGAGAGAATTAGTCATGTTATAGAAAAGATTTTTTTTTTTTTTGTGAGAGGGACCTATCACTGGAACAACCTCTGCAGGGATGTTTAGAATCCCCACCACAGGTGGTTTTCAAGATGTCTTTGGACAGGGTGCTAGGTAACCTTACCTGGGCTCTATTTCCCTCAAAAGGCTGAGCCCTTCCAATCAGTGCTGCTCTAAGATTCTGTGTTTTATAGAAGGCACAATAGAAGCAAATACCTCTCAGGGCAGAGACCACTAGCTTTTAAAAAATTAGCTATTTTTTGAAGGAGAAAGGAATGACCTGCTCAAGCAAAGAGGCAAGAAATAAATGACTGTAGTTCCTTCAGTCTTAAGTCCCCAGTACCTTTCAAACTGTTCTTTCTGTCAACAAGGGCTGAATACAGGATTTATGAACACCCCTGTGAAAATCTCCCTTTTTGTTAAATATTTAGCAGCACAGCCTTTGAAAATGGACTGGAGGGAACTGCCTTTTTGCAAGCAGTGTGAGAAATGTTTAAAAAAATTACCATTTCTGCCTGGTCAGGCATTACTTATAACAGTAGCAGAGGAAAAGTTCTCTTTAATGTCCAACTTTGTGCTCAAGCCAATTTAATTATTTTCCTAAATGGTCTAAATGGAATTTTCTTGAAACCACTAAATGCAGTCATGCCAAAAGGGTCAACTTTTCATAATCACTTGCTGGTCTCCAGGCTCATAGGTAAGCAGAATATTTAAAGGGAGTCTTTACTATTTTTTAAATGAAATCTGTGGTGTTTACTTTATCATCTAATCTCCTACTCACTGGAGTTTGTATTTGATTAATAGTAGCATAGTGGGAAGTGACATTTTATGAATACAGCAGCCTTTCAAGGTTACCATGGAAAAAGCACTTTTCTCCCAGACATCATCCCAACAGCTTTTATTTTCTAGAAGACAGTTTCTTTCTCTCTTTTGAAATTTGGTATTTAAATGTTGAACTTGTGTAGGTGTATTGTGGTTAATCATTCTACTATCTGTGACCCAGAAAAATTGCTTTGGTGTAAAAATAGAGAGGTAAACAAGTCAGTTTATTAGTGCTGAGCTACAAATTGGGAAAATATTAATGATTAATTTTCTCATTGAGAAAATATTAATGATTAATATTTCTGTGTCTTTGTATATTGTTTTTATAGCATTTCTTGGGCTTAATGATTTATTGTAATGATTTCATATTTAGATGACATTTCTATCTCTTTTGACTTGGTTTGATAATGCCTTCAGAAAATGTGTCTAGAGCCCCTGCTCAGCTCATCTTTAAAGAAAGTTGTTTCTCTTGAAAGACTTTTTAGAAAGATCATAACTTTCTAAACATAATCAATTGCTTTCTTTCAAAAGCCTTTGAATTAGCAACAGAACTTGAAGGTATCTCAGGCTCAACAGAAGACACAGGAACATGCCCTTAATATGGAGGTGTCCTAAGTCTGGCACCACCTGGAATGACCTCAGCTGCCCATTTCTCTGGAGACAGCTCTTCCAATGAAGGAGAAAGGAATTGATTACTGTGTCACCACTTTTGGCCTGGGCAGTTGGACAAGTTTGAGAGCCTTTCTGTTCTATTTCCAGTAGGAGAAGCTGCTGGTAGTAGCACCCTGGCATTTCTGTGGTGTGCTTCTGTTCATTTAGAAAACACGTGCACAACACAATGGGATCAAGCCCCAGCAGGCGCTTTCTATGCTTAGACACCAAAGTGTGCTTCCCAGTGAACACACCCAGGAGTGTTCAAGTTTCCTCTTGAAACATAATTACAGCCACTTCTGTTTCTTTCTGCCTTTTCCTTTATACTGGCTGTCTCTGCTAGGACGGATTAAACCAGTGTTAAGCACCAAATAGCACTTCAAGATGTGTTGTCTTCATTCTTAGAAGTCTCTATACAATAAAAATTTGAGTGAGTTCTTCTTTATATCTGGCTTTCTAGGGTAATGGCCTTTAGTCTTCTGCATAGTGGATTTCAGACAGACACTTTTTATACAATAAACATTCCCAAATATAATAGAAATTCTGGCCCTGGCTAACAACTCGCTTCTGAAACAGAAGCAACCTGGAGATAAAGGCTCTTATTACCAACATTAGCAGAAATATGTAATTAAGTGAAGAATACCAAATCAGATTTGGTATGTGAGAAACATATGAGAAACATATGAGAAACAAAACTTATACTTGTGCACTTTTAATTGAAGATAGTGAACAAGAAAGACCAGAAGGAAAAAGAAAATCATAATTAATGGAAAAGCACCCAAAGCTATATCCCAAAGCACCCAGAGCTATACAGACATTTTTATTGCAAGTATTTCTATAATGTATACTCTGAAATACAGTCTTAATTCACTCCAATTTCAGTCATGTTAGATAAAAGCATAAAATATAACTAGTTCTGGTAAAATTGCAAAGACGTACTCAGATCTTGAATTCAAGAAGTCAGTATTTACTGACTTGCAGAGATGTTGTGAACTAGCTTTTTCTGTATCTCAGTTAAAACTAGATATAATTTTACTAGTTATTCTATGGGCAGAATATGATCCTAATGCAAATTTTTATATAATAGGTGATAATTACAGGTGTGCACTCTTGAAGATTCATGAAAAGTTTCTGGTGTGAACATAAAGTAGCTAAGCTTGCATCAGAAGCTTGCTCAGAAAACAGGGATTTTTCAGTTTAGCAGGTAATCTGCTAATAAAATATGTGGGGGAAAGTCAGCTCTGAAAATTAAATCCGATTTGTTTCACAGTGTCACCTGGAAAGCAGTTAGATTTCTTTGGATGTTTTAATTTAATTAGAAATGAGCCCCTTTCCTTGGGCAGGAAGCCTCTAAGCAATGACTATTTTGATGGGTCCATAAATAGTTCACAGTCAATATGCTGAGGGAAATTTCAAACACTTGTGTTGGAAATTCTGACATTTTCTCTCCAATACAGATTGAATTTTGAAAACATTTGAATATTCCAGAAACCAATATGCATTCTTTGGGTTACATGAACTAACTCAAAGCACATAGCTCTAATCCATGTGATTAGGAGAGGTTTGTCTCTGCTGCCTTACCCTATGGATGCGTGGGTTGTGCTTCTCATGCCTGGAGTCTTCATCATGGGTCTGGAATCCTTGTAGCTCCCATAATCACCAACAGTGAAATCAGCCCTGCAAGAAACTGCAGCGCTTCATTAGCCCACAGCAGAAAATAGAAGCTCTTAACATGATTGCCACAAAGAGGATAGTGAAATGCATCTTAGTATTTTATGCAAGTGATCCAAAATGAAACATCCAAGACAGAAAACACAATATTGTTGTTTCAGACAGGTTTTTTTGCAATTGAATGCTTCATTTTAATTTTCTAAATTACTAGCAAGAATTTACAAGAGAAATCAAAATAGTTTGCAGAAAGCTTATTTTTTTGTTATTGCTAGTATATTTTATTTCAATAATTTTGGTAGAAAATCCTCAGTCAAATCCATCTTGGACTGGCCCTGCATGTGAAGTTAAACTCAATCTGGGAAAAAGCAGCCCAAGGAAAATTTGTGCACTGCTGGGCTTGCATGAATCTCTCTCCCACTCCACTTGTAGATAAGGAATCCTTACTGCAAAGCCCTGTAACTCTTCCAGCCTCTGGTATTCTCAGTTGTTAGGCTGCTCAGAGAAGCTGCGGATGCGCCCTCCCTGGAAGTGTTCAAGGCCAGGTAGGATGGGGATTTTAGCAAGCTGGTCTAGTAGAAGGTGCTTCTGCCCAAGGCAAAAGAGTTGGAACTAGGTGATTTTTAAGGTCCCTTCCAAACCAAACCTTTCTATGGTTTTATGATTCATTCTATTTAGATTCAAATCTCTCAGTCTCACTGCACTCTGGTGAACTCTGGGCCTGTGTCTGGTAAGAACCTGTCAGTAAGCCGTGCCTGTGTGAGAATTGTTTCTTTTTTTCAGGTTCTTTCAGTACCTGGAAAGAGTTTTGAAATCTTCAAAATAAAAGCACACAGCTATAATAGTGTAAAATAAGGATTTGCAAGTCTGTCAGAATGGTTTACTGCATAAGTCTGGAGGCACATACTTAATCTGTATTGTGATCACTATTTCTACTTTACTTTTCCTTTTTGTAGAGGTACAAGATGCAAAAGAATTTGTTGCTTAAGAACTGAGTCTTTGAAATAGATTTTATACTGTGTCATTTCAAAGAGACAAGAGACATTATAATCATAAATTGATCCTTTACATTATATTATTTTCTTTGTTGAAATTATTCCTTTCTTTGCTTCTGTGGGTGGTTTACCATTTATTGGTACTGACTATTTAATGTTCATTGTCACTCAGATAAAGCAGAGAGACATAAAACTATTTTATGAAAATATTTGCTTGTTGTACATGTTTAAATTAATGTTTTTAGTCTTTGAGAAATCAGCTGATTTTCCTATTGTGAAGGAATGTATCTATGTTTAATAACGGTCTAGAGGACCTAATTTATTTTCAAAGGGGATTAAAGACTTGACAGAGTAGTGTAAATGTGAATGTTCTCTGGTTACTATAGTTGAAATATTCTTACTTCCTATGTATGTTATCTCTCACTGGTTCCAGTTTTAAGCTGGTGCCTCAATTAGCAAATGTTGCAGACCCTCCAGAGAGCGACTTAGATTTATGAAAAACTTCTTACACTGAGAACAATTCAGAAAGCTTTATATTAGCTCAGAGGCAGCTGTGATTCATAGCACAATAAAGATCAACTGACCTTTTAGAGGCAAGTATGTCTTGCTGATTACAAAACTAAATGAGCAAAGGTCTAATGAAGATATTATATAACCACCTCTTTCTAAGCCTTGTCTTAGTCTGTAAGAGGTTATTTTGAGCAGGTGTGTAATTTCTCTTTTTAATTACATGCTGCAAGTACTTATATATTGTAAAGATACTCTGTTCTCCTCAGTACAATGTTGCAGCCACAAATGCAGATTTGTCTAGTTTGCTTTTTCACTGTTCTTAGCAATAATAAAGAAAAAATGCCACATTAAGAGAAACCTGAGTAACATCTGAAAAAGTTAAAAATTTGTTGATTAACCTTGTAAGAGTAATGCAGAATTTTGTAAATGTCGCAGGAAAAAAGAGTAGTAGTTATAAAAGCAATATTCATCTCCCACCATCAACACACACAATATTTTCACAATTGCATAGGAGATAGGGCTTCTTGCCAGCTGCTTTGACCTGAAGATGGAAGAATGCCAATAACAGAGCTTGATGAGGTCTCACTGATACAACACACCCATAAAAAGTACAAAGTCCTACTTGCATTCACCTGTCAGATCTGGTGGACACAAGCACATTCCTGTGTGACTCTAAGGGGTGACAATCACACAATGTCTAGTAAGAAAGGGCTAATCTAGCTTCATTCTGCCTGCTTCATATTCTGGTACTTTTAAGTGGACTATGTTGTGTGCAGTCAAGACCACAAAATTAAAAAAAAAAAAAAAAATCATATTTTAAGGAAAAATCAGGAAGAACAAGATTTTGTTGCCTTTTGGTTAAACTCAGGACAGGTATGGGACATTTTCTACAGCAAGGCAGACACATTTTGGTTTACACTGACACTTGATAGAAATAACACATGTAATCAACCTCTGGGTCTTTGGGCTGATGTCACCCAGGCCAAGGCATTTGTTTCCTTTGCAGCTGGCAGAGGCAGAACTGTATGATTTCTGGCAATTTCTGAATACCTTCCTTTCAGGCACCTGCAAGACTAAGTGTTATTTCAGCAGAAACAGGGTGCAGCCCTTGGCTTATGTGTTCTGTATTCACTAAAGTACTACTTAAATTTCTTTATAAATGAGCTATATGTTACTTCCTTAAGACTAGACCCACCTGGCTAGTAGAATGCACAGACTCTTCTATGATAACTTCAAGGGGTTTTGGTCAGAGAAGCCTTGTGGAAACAGAGAGGACACAATATTGTTGACTAACTATTTTTCTTCATTATTATTTGCCTTCTTTTAATTAAACATCTCCAAATAAATTAATATTAAGAGTACCTCTCCAGAAAATATAAATAATTTTCCTCCCTATGGAGACTGTCACACAGTTTGGCTCTTTAGTTTGAAAAGAGGATGCTATCAAAATAAGGGAAGAAATCTATTTCTTGGACAAAAAAGGTAATTACTTTTGTCAGGTCTAAGGATGGACTTGAGACCTCATATTCAAGAAAAAAAGTAAGGCAGAATCATGACTCAGAGGGGCATTTCAGGTTAAGAGGGCAGGCACTGAGTACCAGCAAGGAAGGCCAGGATGAGATAACACAATAGAAGTGCATTTTTCATTGATTTTTCTCTGTGCAATTTGAGAAAAAGGTGTTCCTTTCTCAGGTCACTGCCTGACTAGGGAGCTTTTCTTTCTTGTGAGCAGTGGAGAATTCCTTTCAGAGGGCTTAGCTGTACATCAGAAAGTGAACAGAATATGAAAAAATAATTTCCTTCTTCTCTTTGTAGTTGACCCTTCTTACTTAGCCTGGGATACAGACGTGCCATATTCTGATGAGACAATGAATATCTCAACTCTAGGGTTTCTCTCCATGGAATACATTTGCCAAGATGCCAGAGATGTTGCTAGAACTTTGTACCTGTGTGTCATCAAGGATTGCCTAGGCTTGGCAATCAAATCATGGGATGCTGGGTTTGGAGGCAGAACTTCTCTTCCACGCAGACCATCAAACACTTCCTGTGTGTGCAGCAGCAGGAGGTGGTGTAAGGTCTGGGGGAAGCCTTGGCCTGATTGACATTGGGAGCCACAGGAGTGTCAGAGGGAGGGATGTTGCCACTGAGAGGATCTAGACACCTTACCCCTTCCTAACCCTTCTTTTGCCTAAATTTATTCCTTTATAAAAATCTATTGAGTAAATAAACTTGTTGCCTAAAAACATTCCCTTCCCTTTTCATTTTTGGGAACAGTAATCACAAAAAAAGTAGTTAAATGGTTCAAAGCTTCTGTTGTCACTAAAGTAGATTCCTTCTTCTCTGGAAATAAATCAGGGCAAATTTACAAAGGAAGAGAGAAATATATGACACATCCATAAAGTAATTGCAGAAAATTAGAGTATATTCCACTTCAGTACATTTCTTTGTGTACACGGCCAGTTTAGCAGATCAGTTTTGCATCTCAAAACGCACAGTGTAAAAATCAATTTTCTTAGAAGAGCAATATTTTTTTGCAACATATAATTCACTGATTTACTATTTGATCTAAATGCCAAAATAAATTAATGCCTTTGATACACTGAAAATAGCAGGCTTCTTCCAATCTTTTGGAGAATTCTCAAGCACCCACATCTCAGAACTTTCAGCAACCTTTTCCTTAAACATGATGTCTCTGTGTCACTCTATAAGAAAATGTCACAAGCTTATGATCTTAACACTGCCTTTATAAACTTAGGCTGATTTACCTGCATTCTAATTAAATTCTCATTGAAGTTAGTATGCTTCTAGTTTTAAATAACTTTAAGTGCATTATCTCATACTAAATGTATCATAAAGTAAGCCCTTTTGCTGTGATTTTTACTTCAGATGCCTCTTTGAAATTCAAAAGTGATTTATCCTTTCCCCAGACTTTTAATTATGGGAATATAGTATAACAGAAAACAGGCCATGCCTTGAAATAGATTTTAATACAGACAAGGAGTAGTGAGAGTCTGCTGAGCACAGATCTCCAATGCCTTGTTATCCTCAGTATGTCTGAAGGTATTGGCTTTAATTTTAAATTTTAGTGATATTTTATTTAGAAATTGAACTGATAAAAGATTTCTTTTTCCTGTGTTTAACCTCATGCTCTCTCCAACCTGTGGCATCTTGGCTTGGCAGCCCAGTCTTTCCATGGTGCCTATTCCAGAAAATGAGATGCTCATCTCCAAGGAGGTAATCAGTTTACATTTAATGGATTTTAGCATTTGCATGCTAGCTTTATCTTCTATTTGCATGGCCCATATAAAGTTGATCAGTAAAAATGTGCTGAACTTCCAAACCTGCTTTTTTTTCCAGTGCAGAGACTACATAAACATTAATTGTTCTTAATGATCAATGAAGAAAAAACCCAGAGATATTTTACCAACTGTTGCTTATGTGAATTTGAAATAACAGTAACATTTATGCTTCAGGTTCCTGATATGTGCTGTTGGTATGTTAGCAAGTGGGAATGGTTAAATTATGCTGTTTGTTAAATTATGCAGCCATATTTAAATAACACATTCCACAATTTTCAGTCACTAATATGGCTTCTGTTTTAAATACCAGGTACTACAGCTACCAGAAGACCTTAGGATAGTTATTAAGAATTTCATAAAAGACAGTCAAGAAAACATAAAATGTAATTCAAGTTTGCCCAGTATCAAAATTCAGTGCCAGTTTTTTGGTTTTTTTTGCTTTGAAGAAGGATAAAAAATTTGAAGTCTAAATTCAGTTGCCAATTCCCTACTATATTTATGTGTCTAAACTGTAGGACCATGGTGGTTACCACCACAGACAACTCGTTCAGTGAGAGAAGATGCAATCTATTAGCCATTATCAATTTTCTCTTGAGACAGAGCAATCAATTAGCCATTATCAATTTTCTCTTGAGACAGAGCATATAGAAAATAAAAAAAAGTTCAGCTGGCACTGGCAAGTCCTTTTTCCCAACATGATCATGAGCATGAAGATGAATGATAACCTCATTGTTGGAATAGACATATGTAATTCATATAACTATCACACTCTTTCCTCTGGCTTTGGAATATAATAGGACACCACTCATAATGGGACATTTTCAATACTATCTTAGAAATTCACCTATGAAAGCATAATTTAGTATCAATAATAGCAGTATGAAAATGTTTATGACACAAGAATGAATTTTTTACCACCAAGACCTCTTTTACCAGGTGCATTCTCACAATTATTTCACTTGTTTTTAAATGAATGCAAAAATACAGATAGGAATGATAATTACATATTTGTAAACAGTTTAATTTTAATTTATTATTTTAAAATTAGATTCTAGTTTGTCTGAAAACAGCCATATGATAATTTAAATATATTAAATGGATGTTTGCCAGTCATTTCTACCAAATAGGTAACTTCCTTTCAGTTTTGAAAAATATTGTGGGAGTTTTGAGGTCAAGCTCTTCACATTTTGGAAGTGGAGGACTGGCCTGAATTCTGAATTTGTTGAGAACATATCAATATGTCCTCACAGTTTATCTCAATTTCCACTGGGAAAAAAAAAAAGGGGGGGGGAAAAAGACAAAAATGAAAAGAGTTTGATATCTTAGTGGTTGGGTGGATAAACAGACTGCAGTTCTGCACCAGGAGTACATAGGCATGACCGTAGCCTCTTAATTCTCTAGTGCATCCCTGGCCTCTCTGCACAGGGTGTCAGGAACTTGGAGCTATTTCATATCTCTTTTTGTTTGAATCTCCATCACAGTCCTCCAAATCTCCTCCTTTGTTCCTTGCCTTTGACATTTCTGCTTGTTTCTACACCATCAATCCCCTTTCCTCTGCCTCCCAGGACCCACTTCTTGATTCTCTCAAAAGCAGGTGTTACAGTGTCTGCTATTCAAAGAAAAACCCAAAATGCCCTCACTTCTCAAGTGAAGTTAGACCAAGAGTACTTCAGATCTTCTCAGCTGAGTTGTTTTTTGTCCCTCTCAGCTGTAAAGTTTCAGAAATATTATTGAAGCAATGGTATATCATTAGAAGGCAGTGAGAGGGACTACATAGTTCTGAGGATAAAATTGTTTTTGAGATTAAGTGGATTGCAGTACAACAGGAACTGTAAAATGGGAATATATACACATACATGTATACCTGTGTATGACTGTGTGTATATATTTGCAACCTCTGATGATGCAGATGATTTTCCTGAGTTTGAAAATAGAGGGAAGCAAACAGCTAGATCCTTGTGTCTCATCCTTCTACTTTACAATTTGCACGTTGAGGAAGAATTTTGCAAATCTAATGGAAAGACAGATATTTTCAAAGAGAAATCTCTAAGAGACAAGACACATAATTTAACTAATGCATTATTAAGATCAGTTCAGAAAGTGAAGGATCTTGTACTGACACAGTAAAGTCGGACACAAAAAAAGTGCAAAATTGCTTTGGTTAGAGGCAAGCTTGGTCCATTATCTTGGTAAAATATATTAAAACTGTCTTCTAAAAGTTCCCTTGTATTTTAAACAACCGCTTTGAACAGAATTTCTATCCACATTTTTTAAAAAAGCTTAAATGTAGTACAACAATGGGAGAATTTGCACCATGACCTGTAGAACAACTATATCTGATGAAACTGTGGTTGCATTCATAAGGACCAAAGATAACTGATGGGAAAGAAGAAGATTTATAAGTGCTGTTATCAGTACACTTTATATTTCCTTTGATTAATGTCTTATTGGATGACTTATAATAACGTTAGCTAGAGACAAATAATTAGCTTTAAGGTTGAAAAAAACCGCCAGATACCATTTTGTACAGTGGAGCAAGATGACTGCTGGTTCCCTGGGGCCTGTCACTAATGAGTATTTTGCCACTATGACTATGCAAGTGGACTCCAGTCCACGTAGAAGTATCAGGAAGAATTGTGTCAGGCTCACCACAAGCTGCTCGAGAAGTAACATCAAGAGAGTTCATATTAACTGTTTTCTCTATTACAAAACAAAGAAAGCATTTTTCACGGAACTGCTCAACTCACTTGTACAGAGCAAATGATCCAGTATTTTCCCAAATTTTTAATCTCATTTTTAGCAGGAGGAGGTGACCATGGCATATCATGCTGGCCTCGTGAAGGCTGAGCAATCTCTTTGTCTCTTTAATGGGTGTCAGAGAAGACAAAAATGCATCTAGAGATGACCCTCTTTTTTCATTCTCAGTCAAGAAGGAATGAACAAAGGCATCTGTTTCCCTTGAGATCTATTGCTGGAAATGGAAGTATTCAGCACTGATACCCAGAAGGAGACCAACATTTATGCTGTCTTGGAGACAGACAGGAGAGCAACACAGAACTAGGAGCAGCTCAAGTTATTTGGGACAGCCTTCTTAGCTGACCTGAGGGTAGTGGCTTCTTAGGACATAAGTTGTTGTCAAGCTGTGTCTGAAAAACTAACACATTTTCACCATTTTCTCTTTTATGTGGTTGGGTTTTCAGAATTGTATTTTATAATGCTTTCCCTTTCTAGTGCATTAAAAAAAGCAAGGAAGGTCTTGGTTGACAATTTTTAAAATCATAACATCTTTCAGGCACCTGAGTTGTTCCTTTTTATTTGGGAACCTATCTTGACTCTAAAAACATTTGGGAACCTATCTTGACTCTAAGAACATTTTATACCAAATTTCCACCTTATGAGTTTCATAACCCACAAATCCTCAGCTAATTTAAAACGTCTTTTTTTTTTTTTATCAGTGAATTCTGTTTGGATGATGAACTGATTAGGAAAAAAGTCTGCGAAGTCATAAGTCAAATATTACTCTTACTGCTATCATAAGACCCTTAGATTATTCTCTTATATTATCTAAATTATTATCTGCTCTCTTTATCTAAAATTATATATAGGCTCATACTTAACTTTTCCTGCAATGTTCCCCCCTCAGAATGAGAAAGTAAGTGTGATTTGTGCAGTTCCAAAAAAACCAAAATGGATGGGCAGATGCGCTGTGAAATGTGAACACCTCTAGGAAGGAGTGAGAGAGGAAATGAGGGGAATGTGCTGCTAGTTTCTCCTTAGTAATTTGTATTGTTTTCTCAAAGCAAAGTATTAACTGGAAATAATAATAAAAAAACCCAAAAACCAACCAACCAAACAAAAAAGAGGTACCTTTGTATTCAGAAGAATAGCATTCGTGTAATTTTAGCATCATTCTGTTATGGCATGTACCAAGTAAGACCTGTGACTTCTCTGGGAAAGTAAGAAAATAAATAAGTGATATTCTCCTCCTTGTGAAACCTTCCTCTACAACCGTGCATTTTAAATGAAGGAGGTCTGAAGGATACTCTTTGAAACATAACCAAGCAATATGCCAATAATTTCTGACACTTACTGTCTTCCTTTGAAGCAAAGCTAGTGTTTGCCCAGGCTATGATGTGTGAATGGTGTTATAATCACTCTCAAAGTTTAACTGAGTCAGAACCTTTAAAGAGAACGTTGGGCATATGTACCTGTATAATCTGAAAAAAAACCATTGTGTTAAAAGTATGTCCTCATTACCCTTATTCATCTATGATTTACAAAATCCCAAGTCTACAATTACAATTACTAATAAATGACTAATTACAGTTACCAATACAATTACTTCAGGTCCATGTAATCTTTATCTGCAGTTGAGTAAGTAATTACTCAGTTTTATCTGTTTGTTTGTTCATGAAAGATCTGCAATACTTACTTGGGAAATCAATAGCATTTCTAAAGTCAACATTCATAAAAAAGACCCCATGAGAGAAAGCTGATTTTATTGACTTCAGTGGCAACAGGATTTTACCAACTGTCTTCTGTGCAAAGCAACACAAGTTCTTGAAATTTGAAATTCTATGAAAATGTCAATATGGTCCAAAGTTCTGTTCTTCATTGCTCCTAGTCTTTATTTACTTAAGTAGTGTTCCTGCTCAGAAGTCAACAATAGTATTAATCATTGATAGATTCTACCTAAAAGAGGAAAATGCACTCATTTTATGAAAGTGCCCTTGTATTACAGAATTTATGTAAAGGGCTTTACTGTAAACAAAAGCTCCAACCTAAATGACATTATCATGGCAAAGCGATGTTCTTCCAGTTAAACACCCGCCTCACTGGACCCTGAATTATTCTGTAATGATTCAGCTCTTGCATACTGCTCAATACTTTTTCAACTTGTAAAGAAGATTCTGGCTTGTCAAAGCAAGGACCTAACAGAAGTAGAGGGAGCTCCACTGGAAACACTCCCACTCAAAGGTCAACTTTATGCAAGCACCTACTTTTTCCCATTTGGCACTGAGATAGATCTTTCCAGACGTGTTGAGGAAAAAGACAGGGTTGCTCCTTGTGCCTTCCTAGGAGACAAAATCATGGGCTCTTCATGTGTCACATCACAGATGTACTATTCACTTATTGCTTTCCATCTTGCACACGTTAGCAACCTTGCTGCCCAGACACTAGAGCTGGTGTAGACTGGTATGGCAGAACATTGTTGCCCCTTCCTCTCTGGAGTAGGGGTCTCACTGCCCTTGGTTATTTTGACTAAGCCAAGGAGTGCAACCCTAAGCTCTCTCCATAGACTTATAGCAGTTCATTTGGCTGAAAATTTAATGACCCTGAAAATTAACATTAAATGTATGAATAACTACTGTTTTTACTAAACGAGTAGGATTTTCAGGTTTTAGTGGTGACAAATTCTTTAACCTCTAAATTGGACGGGGCATTGAAACAGTAAACTGTTGCCTTCTGATAATTATAAATAGAAAGGCAGGTCACAACAATGCACACTTCTAAAATCTAAAATAAAAACTTTAAATATCAGCAGACAAAATTTCTTGTTAATTTATACTTGAACAGTTCTTTATTTTTTTTTAAGATTTTGTATGTTCAACAGGAAATTTATATTGCAACAGGTATTTGGGCAATACTTTAGTCAGCTTCAACTATATCTTCTTGTTTTAAGTAAAAACTTTCAGTTATAGCCTACTGACTTGAAAGGGCATATTAGATCACCATGCTGTAACAAGGACAAAGCGTTATATGCATTTATAGAATTTTATTTGTACAGGGATTGCATAAAAATAATTACTGTAAATATATTAGTTTTATAAGTTTACATTTAAAAGTCTGAAAGGGTAGTAATATAAGAACGATAAAGAGAAAGTTTGAAATATCAGTATGTGATTCAAACTGCAATTTGAATCTAATTCCACCTGGCATTAAGAAACAGCTGTTGTTATTGGTCCCCTTCAAAAAATGGCAGGAGTTCTGAAAAATAGTTTTAGAGGAAAAGAACTTGCCTTGAACAGCTAGACAGAACATAACCGTAGGCTGAAAAAGTTTTTTTTTAAATTATTCAATACTTAAGTAATGCATAAGTAATTAGAATCACGGAATCAGATTAAAATTAGCTATAGTGTTTGACCACTCTTATGATATAAAGTATGTTTCTTTATGGCTAATTAAAATTTCTCCACTTGCTGCCTTCTTTTCTTTCACCATGCCAATCTGGGCTGTGATTAAACCTTTCTTAAATGGCTGGAAAGGGAAAATAAGTATCCCATAGTCTACTCTTTAGGTTAACAAGTGCTGCCTGTAGCCACCCCTCATCTGTCACACATCTTTCCCAGAAATCAACAAACACTTGTAACCATCCTGATAGTTGTCCATTGCTTCCTCTGCTTGCTTGACAAAGCAAAATCTATTTTTATTGGGAGGGCTTAATAATGGAAACTACATTCCACATGCAGCCTCGCTAGTGCCCAGCAGAGGGGAATAACTTCCTTCAACCTGCTGGCTGTGCTCCAATTAATGCAACTGTGTATGAGGTTATCCTTCATCACAACGAGGTGTCGGACCTCACATCCCATTCGGCAGAGCTGATTCCCAGTCAGTCAGTCAGTCAGTCAGTCAGTCAGTCAGTCAGTCACTGTCCTGTGCCATTTCATGAGTCATTCACTTCCTCCATCCCTCCTTGTCTTCTGCCCCATGCGGGATTTTGTATTTGCCTTTGTTCATGGATCTTCTGCTAGCCCATTCCGCCAGTTTGGCAATGTCCCCCAGAAAGGGAGTCATACCCTTGGCATATCAATCTCTCTCATGCTTCAAATTAGGAATATCCACAGACTTCCGGGACATGTAGGCTCTTCAGATCTCTGATGGAGACATCACCCTAGCATCCTCTGAAATACCACCTGGAGCAGACATTTTGGACTGTTGAATGCCAGCTTTGTGGACCCGTGTCCCAGATAGGGCCAGGCTGCATTGGTCCACCCTGTAGCCTATCCTACTCCTTGGTTTGGGTGCCAGGCTGTTATAGAAGACTGGCAAAATCCATGCTAAGGGGGAGGCAAGTGACACCTGTGTCATGTGAATGCAAGGGTGGCCACATGCTCTGTCCTCCAAGCAGGAGGTTCAAAAAAGAAGTGGAAGGTGGAAAACCAATGTGAATCTGGTGTATGATTAGTCAAGGTGATGTTTGTCTGTGGGCAGAAGAATTCCTCAAGAATGTCAATGCATGAAAAATCATTCCTGGTTCAGTAAGCAGAGCTGTAAATTAAGAGTGGAGCAAATCAGTGATTTAAAAAAACCAGAGAAGTGCTGTATGGAGTTTTCCACCAGTATTTACAACTGTTCCTGCATAACATTTACAGTTTTTATTTTCCTCTTCACTTTTTTTTTCTCTTTTTATTTTCATTTTTCTATAGGTTTCCAATGAAAGAGGCTCTGTTTAGATATGATGGTGAGTATTACTATTTTTAAAAAATATGATTACAGTCAAAATTAGACTATGTAACTACTTTGGTGTCAGTTTATCAAATTTTTATAATTTTATTTGAAAATATGTTAGGATGCTTTAGGTACACAATTCAGTGTTTGGACAATAAGATGGCTATATTTGGTGAGTGATTTTCTATGAATAATTACCAATGCAGAGTAATTCCAATTCTTAGCATGACAGAATAAAGTCACAATAGAATTAATTTTAAGTGGAATTCAATCAAATGTTTGGAAGAAATTGAGATATATTCTGCACTTAGATTGTGAAAGGATGTCAGGGAAATAAGAATAATTTTTTAATATTTGAGCACATAACCACATACTGCCATTAAATGAATGGTTTGCTTGAGTTAAACAATATCACATTGCAAATAATGTACTATGCCTGAGAGCTGACTTGATGTACTACTTAGCAAGAGAGGTCTGCAAATAGGTGATACTGAAAAGGCTGAAAAGTTCAGTGCCTTTTTTTCCTCTTTCCTTGTTTCAGTTTTCACAAAAAAAAAAAAAGATAATAATTATGATTAAAAGTTTATTTCAATTATTATTAAGAATTTGAGAGTAGGATCATGGAGAGAAATGGAAAATGACACCTGAAGGAGTACTGAGGTAAATTGGAGTATTCATGATGGAACAGCCTAATGAAATTTATCCTTAAAATACTTAACCTAAGCAATTTCTCAAACACTAGTGATTAGCAGGATGAGTAAGTTCCCAGAAAACTGGAGAAAGGTAAACACAATGTTCTATCTAAGCAGAAGAGGAAAGGAAAATTTGAGGAATCACAGAAAAGTCAGTCCTAATAGCATTTCCAAGACACTGGAACAAAGTATTAAACAACACATTTGTGGGCATCTAGAGAATGGCAAGAAGATAAGATTATTTGCAAATGGACACGTCAGAAACAAATCCTATCTAGTTGATCTCATTTCCTTCTGTGACAGCAAGGCAGATACAAGGATGTGTTTTATACAATGTATCTTCAATGTAGTCTCATATGCCATCCCTAAGCAAGCAAAGCAGATATGGACTAAATTAAATTCACATAAGGGAGATAGGTACTTGATTGGAAAGCAGGACTCTGAGAAGAGTTATTTACTGCCTGAGTGGGAAAACATCTCAGTGACTGCCAGAATGCTGTCTTCTAGCCCTAGCACTATAAAACTTTGCTATTAATTACTTTCTCAATGACATGGACAATTGGCTTACCCAATTTACAGATGATGCCCACTTGAGAGGATTTGCAAGCAGCATGGAAGCCAGGGTTTTAATTCAGAAAAATTCACTTACATTAAAAGAATGGCTTGAAATAAATATGATGCAATTAATTGAAGAAAAATACAAAGAAATATGATGGGTACAGACAGAAAAAGAATGACAATAATACTGCAGGTGAGAATCTGAGGATTATAGGGGAGGCAAAACTGAGTCTGAGTAGAAGTGATGCTTTCAGGGAGATGTTAAAAGGAATTCTTATAATATGATGAAGATAACTACTCTTTTTTTCACTATTAGTGCAAAATCAGTGGCATAGGATGTGGGAAACAAATGAGAGATTTAGAAAAGATGTAAAGGCTACAGCATCTTCAGACAGAAGTTAAGGTCATAAGAAATAAGGACAGAGTAGAGGCACAGCAGTTTCTCTCTTCATAATGGACTATTATAAAGGGATATTAGTCACTTTTTCATCTTTCCTATGAATTGGAGAAAAAGAGATGGGTCTAAATTTCAGGGAGAGAAATTTAGTTTGAATTTCAACAGTTACAGCTCTGTGAAAATTTAAGTCCTAAAAGCAGTTTGCCTCAGGCTGCTGCAAAGACAGGCAAGCTTCTCACAAGACAAATCTGATCTGCCAGCTCTCATCTTCTCCCATAACTATAGGACAAAGGAGGTTGCTGAATATATCTTCTAGGTTGTTGGTTTTTTTTTTTTTTCTGTGAAACTATGAACAATATTTGTTAGGCAGATCATCAGGTTGTAGAAATTAGGAAAACTAATCAACCTCAGTGTGTGATGCATCTTACTAATCTGCATTTTTGACAAATTGTGTTTATGCAAAAATCCTTCTTTTGCAGCCCCAAATCAGGATCTAAAGAGCTAAAACTGAATTTTGAAGCCTGTTTCTATATTAAGAAGGACTCCACAGCACCAGTCTTATTTAAAGCACCATTTCAAAAAATATTGCTTACGGTATGCTAGTTGCAAGGCAGTAATAACAATGAAATATTCTTTCAAGAAATAATCTTATGTACTAGCATAATTAACCCTAGACATACACACATGAATATGCCATTTCTTGAAGTGCTTGCTGATATGAGATGCCCAATATAACACAGCATATTTTCTTTAGAAATAATATAAATATTGAAATTAAATAAAGCTGTATTTTTGTTGCAAAAAGTTTTTTGTGATTGTTGTTTTTACTCCTGTAAATCTGGCTCCATGGGTTTCAAATAGCTGAGAACAAATGCCAGCATTGCTGGGAAAGGAATGTTCCTGTGTGCTTTAACTTGGTCACATTTTGCCACCACACAGGCACTTGTATTTGGTGAAATAGTCCAGGGATTATTCACGTTGATATCAGCACCCACAGCAGTCAGCAGTGAACATGCACAGTGATTTTCCCCTGCCATGCAATATTCATAGCCCCTTTGACCCTGCCAGGTGCAGAGTGCAGGAAGAATTACCATCTGCACTGCTGGCACACCAGGAAGAAAGGCCACTTTCTGCTTTATGCTGCTGGGTTTTTGATCTTGTGCTGCTTCCACATGATGTTGTATAGGCCTGGATCTTACAGATTTTGCTTTCAAAATGCATTATGAAAGAGTAAGGAAGCTGGTTGTCTATGCTTGCATGAGCTACTTGAGTTCTCCCCAGTGTCTTGGTCCTTTGAACCACAAGTCACCCCTCGGGTAACTCTGACAACACGCTCAGGGCCTTTGCATCACAGCCCTGTCCCAGAGTGCAGGACCATTTTATCTCATGACAAATTGTGACAAGGACTGATAATTTAATGAGAATCCCTGCTGTTTTTATTAAAATTAATGGGATGAGCTATTTTATGAATAACTACCATAAGGAAAACCATTAAAATTAAAATTAAAACCAGATTAAGTGGAATAGTCCATAGGCTACTCAGCCTTTTGCCCTGTTGGAACTGGTGTTACTTCAATCCAGTGTGCTTTTAAGCTGTTGGACTCTGTAGCTGTGAAAACAGAAGAAAAGGTCAGCAATCAGTGAGTCTTTCTCTCTATAGGTAGTATATAAATTTTTAAGCATATTGTGGAAACATTGCTACACATTTAAGGGTGATGTTTTTTGTATTGGTTGCTTTCTCAATGGAAAAATAACAGAAGTTAACTGCATAGATCTTGTGAATGACATACCTATTAACCAGGTGGTGGAAAAAAACTGAAATAACATTTCAGTGAGTTTAAAAGTTTGTGGGGACAGAAATCCACACATACAAATAGAACAAAAAAGTATAGAAAAATTAAAAAAAATAGATAAAAATTCATACATATAAAACCATCTATCACTCTAAATGTGTTAAAAATAGGAGGAGCTGTAATAGATCTACCCACTAAGGACCTAATAGTATTTCTTGGTTTCAGTAAAGCACTGAAGTGGGAAAAATTGTTGTTTAGAGCCATGTGATCTATGTGATTTTCAAAAACCTTAGTCTGCTTTCCTGCTCATTTTTTTCCAAGGCATTTGTTTTATTCTGAATTTGTTCCAACCCCAGATTTCTTTTCCTCTTTAATTTCATTTTTGCAGAGCCCAAATCCATTCTAGCATGTCTAGCTGAGACAATTGTTCACAGGGCTTATGTTTAAGTTTAAATTAACCCATGAGATAGACTGAAGCCCATAGGTGAAAGGAACAAAAGCAAGAGAAGGAACTACTGGGATTAGAGGAAGAACAAAGGTGAAATCCATTTGCTACCTCTGGGTTTGTGATTTTGTTCATCTGTGTGTACTTTAAGAAAGAGTTTCCCTTTCTGTTCAAAAAGCTTCCATCTATGAATGAAAAATGAGATTATATTGGCAATCAGTTTCTAGAAATTGTGTCCTGGGAAAACAATGGAAAAAGTATTAAGAAAAAAAAATCTTTAAGGAGAGATTATAAAGAGCAAAACAACATGAAAAGTGTTTGCTTTTTCTGTAGTACTAAAAGATTAATGGATGCTGCTTTTTCAATAGTGTAATTTATTTAGTCAGGTTCTGATGCCTTTACCCTGATTTTACTAATGATTTTCTGGTAAAATACACGTTCCCAACAGGATCACAATGGCTGCATATCTTTACTGAGGGTTTATGATCTCCTTTTTGCCTCAATTTCTCTTGCAGTCTGGCATGCCATGTTCACCTCCGTGCATTATTGTGGTGTATTTTTTGTTGCTCTGTGCTACAACTCAAGTTATCAAGAAAATGACTTATTAAAGTTCGCCCAAGTGGTCAGAAGGGAAATGTGTCCAGCACAGTAGGTGTTTTTGGACAGTGATATTCTTGAGAAAATCTGGATGCTGCATCAGAATAAGGACAGCCCTTGGTCCTAGGGTTCAACTGGCTGGCATCCAAAGCCTGGTTTGATATGGCACAGGTCTGTGGTCTGGACTCAGTTTTAATGAGAAAATTGCTTAAATCCCAGGGAGTTCACAAGCTAAAGCTATGCAAAATGAAACAAGTAAAAGCACAGAGAGAAGGATTTTGTTAGGATGGTAAGAACAGCAACTCAGGGACAGAAAATGAAAAAAAAATCTGTACCTTAAAGTATAAAAAAATCATTGAAAGCAGAGAATCAGAAAGTGGCAACTAGGCAACACTGAGGATCAGCCTGTTGAAAGGATTAAAGTACAGTCTTACTAGAAGCAGCTGAGGGAGCTGGGGGTGTTTAGCCTGGAGAAAAGGAAGTTCAGGGGAGACCTTACCAGTCTCTATGAATACCTAAAAGGAATTTGTGGCCAGGTGGGCGATCAGTCTCTTCTTCCAAGTAGCAAGTGATTGGATAAGAACGGCCTCAGTTTGTACCAGAGTAGGTTTAGATTGGGTGTTAGAAAAAATTTCTTCACTCAAAGGCTGGTCAAGCATTGAAATAGGCTGCTGAGGTTAGTGGTGGATTCACCATGCCAGGTACTGTTCAGTAGGTGTTTGGTTGTAGCACTTGGGGACATGCTTTAGGGGAGAACACAGTGATAGACTCTGATTTTAATATCTTTTCCACAATGAATGATCCTATGATTCTAAGATTCACTGGTGGGATCAGACAGGAGCACACAATTGAGATGAACACCAACATGTAAATTACTTCCTAGCAACACCAGCACAATACTTTCTGACAGCTCAATGAAATACAGCACAATGCTTGTCTCCTTCATCTCTGTCTGGTTGATGAGGTTTGGGATTGGCAAATTCACAGTAAACATCACATCTCTGAAGCTAAATGCAGCCATGCACAGGTTAATATGTTCACAATAGTCTGTGATGATGGCATAACAAAGGTGGCGTGTGGTCCATCCTATATTGGGATGCCAAAATTTCTGCATCTGATTGTGTTTCTTGAGAGGTTCCTATTCAGGTATGAGCCACAGTGACTGCTGCTACCTCTTCTGTAAGTCCTATTGAAACACCATTTAGGAGAGCCCCTGCAATTGTATGACTACATGGACACTGTGCTGGTTCATGCACAGGGTCCCTCACTCTTCATGGGCTTCACTGGGCTGAGCCCACAGTGGGCTGGCCTCGACACAGCACAAGAGCATGGCTGGCAAGAAGAATGAGATGGCACCTGCTTCTTCAAGGCTGACCAAGTGATGCAGCGGGCCCAGGAAATATTCATGGTCAATTACTGTGGTGGCTAGGGCAAAAAGGCTGTGAGGCCATAACAACCACATAATGATAATGATGATAATAATAATAACAACAACAACAACAACAACAATAATAGTAGTAGTAGTAGTAAACCATGTAATGTATATTTGTAACACCTATAAAGTAATTTCCTTTTACCTGCAGTTGTTGACTCTGAGCTCTTGGGCATTCATGTGTGTGCACCTCTGTGTGTGAGGAATGGGATTTCTTTGGCATGTCTCGTTTGGGTCAGTTGCTCTTCCACTACCTCAGGCCCTAAATCTGTTGATTCAAATATCTGATGAACTGGAAGAACTGGTGTCAAATTCTGTGAATAACAAGTCACACTGTGATAGGACGATGAAATTTGTCACTTAAGTGACCATTATTCTGAGTTACATGTAGCTTGGATTAACATAATAAGACTTGAGATAGGCCGCCCTGAAATTCTGAATTAAAAGTGTCACTGCTTGCTACCTCACCAACAACCCACAGCAGTGAGCTGCAGGCTCTTGCCAAACATTCCTATGCCTGCTGCAAACATACAAAGACTGAATTGACAGTGAGATCACTTTAACACACAGCTTGTCTCTGCATAAACACATCTAGGAGCTAGTAATTTACAATTTGAGAGGATGAATCCTATCCTGCCATTAGTACAAGGTAGGGACAACACATTGTGGGATAATACTTGTGTTGAAGTAATTTTGCTTAGAAAACTTTCACTGCACTGCAACCATTAATAAAAAGAGGAGCAAGCATAAAGTACTGCGGCCATTAGAAGTCAGTGGCGCATTCTGTGCCAGGAGTCACCAGTTAAATTTCCATTTGAATTCAATGAAAAGATGGATGGTACCCTTGCAGAGTTTAAACCGGAGATAAGCAATTACATGGATTCTCTGATGCATTGAGTTGTGCCTCCTGGCAAATGACTGACCCAGGCTCTGGCATGGTGATTTCTTCCTTAACTGGCCAAATATCCCTATATTTTCCTGGCATAAGATCATAGTACTGCAATTCCCCCTGCACAAGGCTTGGCTCTAGTCGGCTTGTGGCAGCCAGGAGAAGGGAAGGTATCATGGTTGGTTGATGGGGTGGGCTCAGCTATCCATCCTGGGCGTCACCTTCAGCACCAAGAGTCTTGCCAGCCACTGCTATCCTACCCATTTCTGAAGGTGATGAGATTTTTATGATGCCCAGTAGGCTCAGTGAGACAAATTAGGACAGCTTTTGAAATAAAGGCTGTGAAATAACCCTGGTGCAGCTTTAAAGAGATTTTTGGACATTTTAATGTATTTTTTTTTAATTTTTTACTCCATCAATCATTCAGTGCTATTAATATTTGAATTTCTGCCAAATGTGTGGTGTTTCCTGAAGCTCAAGCATAAACATCAAAAACTGCTGAAAGAGGAACTAGACAAACACTTTTGCACTTAGGTGTGCCAACTGGAACTAGTAGCAGGACCCTAACTCAAAATCTTAGGACAGCTGTTATGCTTGGATCAGGCTAATCTTCAATAGAGAAAAAGGATCACATCCAGCTGTTTCTAAATTATTACAGATAATTCAGTGCATGCTTTCCCACAGTGAAGACAGAGCTGCTTGGCTTGCAGAGGAAAATGCTAAAAAAAAATCTATTTGCTGAAGCACAATGGAATAGTTTTGTGGGGTTTTTTTAAGGTTTGAACAGAAACCATCAAGTGGGAAAAATGGGTTATATCAACTTTGTTGCAAAACAAAGGTACTTAGAGCAAAAGCTGATTTTTGTGTTCCTTTAAAAGAAATATAACTACTGTGTAAATGAGCTGAAATGATTTCCAAGCAAATTCCTTGCCTCTGGTTTATCAGCAGGTGTTTAGAGTTAAAAAGAGATCTGCTTGTTCATATAATCTGACTGACAGACATTTACCACATATTCTTTCTTATGCTTCCAGAGCAAGGAGATAACCAGATAAAAGGGTTTCTGAAGATTTATAATACAAAGGAGATTTGAATTTTTCTAATGCCAGTGCAAATCAGAGGTCATTTACTTGGAGCTGGCAGAACTGCACAGACGTAAGGAAAATAAATGAATTATAATTTCCAGAGAGCACTTCACTGTTTCCATGAACATATCCTTTCTCATCTACCTTATATTTGTTGCATCATTGCAGTCAGTGACAGAATTAAGGTTGTCCAAATTTTTCTACTATAAACAAAACAAAACCAACCAATCAGAAAAAAAAAAAAAAGCAGAGCAAATTTGAAGGTTAAGATTTATGTACCTTTAATGTGATGGACAGTGATTGCCTGTTGCTGACCTTGGCCTTCCTGATCTCTTTCACACAGAAGATTGCCTGCAAGAGAGAAAAATAAAATGGTGTGGTCAGAGGTAATTTTCCCTCATCAGCTGCTCCTTAGTTGTGACAAGGACAGTGCAGGAGGCAGGTCCAATAAAAGCACTGCTGGCAAGAAATTGTATTGAAGACTTCAATCTTCAATAAACATACACACATTCTGCCTCTTAATGTCTCTATCATTCATGGCAATGCATCCACACTGGCTGTGCTTTCAAAAGTAGCTGCCCTTTGGTGCTGTGCTTTCCCAAGCTGCCCAGCTGAAGTCACAAAGGGAAAAACCCCCTTAATTCCCTAGAAAACAACCCACCATCAACTTCTCCAGGTTCCCCTCCCTTACTAAGAAATGGAGAGAAAAGGATGACTGGTTTTTACCTCTGCTTGTTCTGCTTTGGGGGCTTAAACTCTCTTGTTCAGATCTGAACTTCTGTGAGGGGCTTTTTATTTCAATTGAGCCTTATGTGCTATCTCTGGTAGAAACTTCAAAGTCCTTTGGTACTTTTTTCTGAATCTTTTCTTGGAAACAGTACCATGTATATTTCTTTAAGTCCTCTGTTCAAAAACCTGGAGATTACAGATCATGTAGCAAAGGCTGTTAGACTTATCTTTGATACCTGCTTTTTTTCCCCCCTTTTTTTTTTTTTTGTGGATATATAGATACAGACATTTGCTTTTTAAATAGGAATGAACACTTATCAGTGGGTGTTTATTATGTTAATTAGAATGACTGCCAAGTTCCTTTTGACTACAGAAATGCAAATCTTAAAAGAACACCTTTGAGTAATGGAATATCACCTGTTTTTTTATTTTTCTGAATTTGCCCATTGTAAAACAAGTGAAAAAAGTGAAGCAAATAAGGCTAAGATAGATCACTGGAAATAAAATTGAAACGGGGGATGCAGGATAAGTTTACTGCAGTGATGTCACCATGCTTATCAGATAGGAAAATTTAGATGAGATACAATCCAGATGTTAAAGGTTTTCTAATCATGTGGAGAACATAGGTACACAAAAAGAAAGAGAGCTTTCTTTGACACCACGTACTCATTCTCACACTGTTTTGATTTTAGAAGTCTGAAGTACAGAACTAAAATGCTGGACCACATATATTTTGTATGTGTTGAAACTTTGCTATAAACTTTCTCACTTACAAGAGATCACACCAAAGTTTCATCATGATAAATACATAGTTGTGGCTCTGTTTCCAGTACCTCTGTATCTTGGACAAATAAACCTGTTTACAACATATCTGACTAATAATTAACACATGCAGAGTCTTCCTGGAAAACTGTAGTCTGCAGCTTTCTGTTCAGATTTCTTTCTGATTGCTAACTGGAGGTACTACCTGTAGAGTAAATGAATATTTGCTGAGAAAGCAAAGGACAAAAAGCCTCAAAAAAGGCTTCTAGAGACACAAGAATGTGGCACAAAATTCAGATATTGCTCTTATATTGCATTGCCAGTGAAGTTTCAATGACAAAACGTCTTGATTCTAGAATAAATTCCCCCCAAAGACTTTACTCTGTAAAAGACAGTGGTTCTGCCAAGTGGAACAGGATTAAAAGGAGTGTGTATCAGGGAAGTTCCTGCAGGATACGTGGCTGTTGCACGGGAAGAGATGATGACTGCAGCTTCACCATTGTCTCCAGAGGAGCTATATGTTACTGTGACCAGTACTGCACCTCGGGCTCTCCTGGGCCTGTCGACTGCTGTACTGACTACTGGGATGTCTGCAACCACCCTGTGGAGCCCACCAGGTCAGAGGAGCCTTGGCCGCCTCCAGCATGGGGTAAGTGGAGGGAAAATGCTCAGTTGAATTTAGTGCATCACAGTGAAAATATACATAGAAGTAAAATCCTGAAAAACTGACTAAAGTCATAGTGGACAAAGACACTGAGCATGAAACTGGAGTGAGAATTATACTTGCTGTTATTTCTTTGTCTCTAGGAAATTAGTGTTGATTTGATTGTATTTCCCTTGGACAGAACCTCTGTTTTATTTGAAACTTCTCAAATAACCTCATTGGGTCAAATTAATGTAAACTGAAAAATTTCAGTAGGGTTTCACAGATTAACATGAGATGAACAGCAAGCTCTAAATATTTATATCCATTAGTACAAACAAATCATCAACAAAACTGAGGGTTATCCTGAATGATACTGCCCTGAGGTGTTCTGCAATGCTTTTGATTCAGCATAGCTTTCCTGTAGGACACTGTTTTTCTGTCAACAGCTCAGGTGCAGGACTAAATGAAGGGATGTTCTCAGAACAAGGAGTAGGTGAAGGGATGTGTTTGGAACAAGGATTTGTGGCATATTTTAGTTTCTGACTAGTTTGCAGTCCAAGTCCCTCCAGGACTACTCTAAACTAAGTCTAATCATTTTTAGCACTAAAGATTGCAAAAAACCAAAAAAAACCCCAAGAAACCCAACCCCCCCACCAAAAAAACCAACAAAAAAACCCCACCAGTTTTTTAAAACATCTGATCCTCCCTTGACTTGTGGATAGGCCAAATCTCTGCTGGTGGAGAACATTTGTTATTGTGGATTTTAAAACTATGTAGCTTCTTACTGCCAGTACACCAAATCTGGCCAAATCTGGCCAAACCTAAGTTTCAAAAACCTAAAATCAATAAAATGCTACTGTGATTTTTAAAAATTAACTGTCTCTTTGCAATAACCTTTCTGCTTGCAGTTCAGCACTCAGAGCACAAGCTCTTCAGGAGATTGTGCTCTCAGAAGTGTAGCCAAAATCTGATAAGTGGGAGAGACAGAAATGCTGCAAAACATATTTGATTTTCCAAAGTGTTTCTAATAATTTGAAAGAATATTCTAAGGCTCTATGTAAATAAAGACATTTCTTTTCATTTTTATTGGGTGCAGTGGTGTATATTATTTTTGACATGAGGTTATTGTTGTAAGCTCTACTTAAACATGTAGTTGTATTTCTGCCTAGAGCTGAGAGCTGATGAGTCTACTTTGGCAAACTGTCTCATGGAATTGAATCATTACAAAATCTGCAGCAGTTTGCCACAAGGTCACTGCCACGAGTCTACCTCTAAAAAGCAGAAGTGTAACAGAAGGTTTAGATAAGGGAATAGGTGAGGGGTAATCTTTTTACTGTGTTCTTAATCCAATTTTTTGCATTTGTGTCCTCTGTTTGCAACTCCTAACATACCTGCCAGGGGCAGCAATTATATTTACAGTAGCTTTACTTGTCCTATAGATGATCTTATACTCTTTTTTAATATGTCATCTTTAAAAGGATGGAAATTCTGAAATTTTTAAAAATCTCTTTATTGGATATTCATTATGTAAGTAATTTAGAGGGTAAAAGATGAAAAATAAAGCCAAATTAAAGCAAGGGAATAAAAGGTAACAAACAAAACCATCTCTAAAGAATCTTTGTAGAACTGGAATATCTATGGAATTGGAATGAAAAGAAGGAGAAACAAGTAGGACTAAGTGCCTGAAGATTAAGAAAATTAGGAAGCAACATTAGAAATTACATAAGTACACTAGCTGACTTTTAGGAACTGATACTACACTTCTGCCTTAGGATAAGAATTTTTTAAGCACTTGAAGACCACATGTGCCAAAGTACTTTTTACCTGGAAGATCTTGATCTTTTGGTTGCCAGAGGTTTTGCTCTCAGAGCCTCCTGAGTCACAGTTCTTTAAATAAACCAATAAAGCTAAGTGTTTTACATGGGCTGGAATGTAAAGCAATAAAACTGCTTAGTGTTTTTTTTCTGGATCCCCACATATTCACTGACAGTGTACAGCAGAAACAAGCTACACTGTGACTTCTTCCATGTGTGTGCACCATGCTGGGGGTCAGTATTGATTTAAATGTGTGGAGCTGCTTTGACTCTGCCTTTATAAACCCAGCCTTCAGTTTATTTCTATGGCTTTCATGTGTAGTTTCAGAAGAAACTGCACATTCCTGCCTTAAATACTGAATAGAAGTTCAGGGTCTCTTTATTATAGTCATATTTTAAATTCTGTTGTTAGAAGAACTTTTTGAGTTTTTTCTCAGGACTTTATTTATTATTTATTTTATCTCTTTGATTCATTTATTCTGACAGTACAAAAAGCCCTGTTTAAACCCACACACTGTTGGTGGTGTAAAAGTGACATCCAGTGAGTTTGCTGATTGCTTTTACATGACAGATGTGATCTGACCTACAATGGTCTCCTAAACCTGGAGATATTTCACTGACAAAAATACTCACACCAATGCTAGGGACAAATTAAATAAGAACCTTTAAGGGTATACAAATGTTGGACTGTGAAAGAAGTCTCCATTTCTCAAATTTTCTTCTTTCCACTAATGATTTTCACATCATAAAATCTCATTCACAAAGTCATCAATCTGCATCTTCAAATTAATAAATTTCCACTTAATGTATTAATATGCCAACCTGATACAATAAGAGCCAGACAACCTCACTGTATTCTCGTGTGTCCTTTAGCTCAGATAACTCTGTTGTCTCAGTGATGCCTAAGGCAGTACTCCTGGCCCACAAAATATTAACTTGGCTAGGCTGAAGAAACTGCATAGTGTTAATTTTCAATTCCCTAAGCATACATCATTATAAAGCTGCCTCTGTACTAGTCCAGGTTTGCGTTTTATCTTGGGCACAGGCAGTGAGCCCTGCCAGCAGAGCTCCAATGAGGGGCTGTTCCATCTCTCGAATCCTGCATCAATACTTCCTTCTCTTGATATTTTTGAAATAACTTGCTTGATCCTCCTTCCAGCTACTGTCTGATGCTGACTTAGTCACATACTGTGACAAACTATGGCAGTTGGGTAATTTGCTTTGAGAATTCTGTGAAAAATAGCTCAGCTCTTAGCTGAAGTTGGCTTAGCGCAGACACTCCGGGCCTCAGTCTGCCTCGGCGGGATCCGTTTTACCTGTGCTATCTCCCATAGCCTGCTGAATTAACAACAGGGAAATAAAGGCATTTATAGTTAATACTCACTTTAAAATCACCTCTAGTTCCCTTCTGCACTTTGTTATGAAATCATGTGGGGCTCAGAGTGCGTCTGTCCTGGCAAGGAAAGGGGTGCAGGCAGCTGAGGGTGGGGTGTGCGTGTGCCTGGGCAAGCTCCAGCCCTGGCCGTGACAGGGGCATGGCCTTCCTCACCCTCCTGCTGGGGGAACAGCAGGCTACCACGCCAATTTGCAAGTCAACACCATTTTAGAGCTTCTTGAGAATGGAGGCAAAGGGAGTCCAAGCCCTGTCAGCAGGGGGGAGGCACGGTGTCTGCAGGCCCACCTGCCAGGCAGGCTGGAAAGGCAGAGCCGTGAGAGGAATGCGCGGTGCTTGCTCCCGGCGCAGCCCAAAGCCGCGCAGGCCTCCCGCATCGTCCTTCCTCTGAAGCTTTGACAATCGCACTGATGAAATAGTTCATGGGGGAGATACTGAAACACACGCAAAATCTTGTCTCGGTGGAGTGGTACCAAATAAAAAAAAATGAGAGGAATGTATTTTTTTGGAGAATTCATCCCTCAATTTATGTTTTATAGTGGGTTTTGGAGGGTGCATGAAACATACATTTGGCTTGAAGTGCGATTGATGTGTCTGTTTTTCAAAGAGGAATTAATCTGGCAAGGAAAAAGAATTTACTGCAATACTTTTGGAGTATTCACTAGTTTTTAAAATTCTATACCTGTAAATCTTATTTCTATTTTAATTGCCATTTAGAAAATAATCTTTATTAGAAATATTTTCTTTTTAATATTGGAAAATAACTGTATTTAAAGAATTTTTTCATTTATATGTAAGATAGTAACTTTTCAGTTGTTGTTTTGAATCTGATGCTGAATTTATTTACTATGCATGATAATATATTTTCTAAAAAAATAAAATACATTAAACTGCCTTCATTACTTGGAAGAAACTGGAACCATACTGCTGACTTTCAACTAAATAATTCAAGCATACTGCATAAAACCAATTAATACAATAGTAGCAAGAGTTTTCAGTAATTCACTTGAAGAATTATTCTATTTTCACACATCTATATGTTATGTTGGCAGGTTGTTATAAAGATGGCCGATATTACGGAGAAGGAACAATAATTAAAGACAACTGCAATTCCTGGTAATGTTTCAGAGAACTGCAAATTGAATTTTATCTAGCATATGTCATGAAACAGGAATTAAGGTAGAGAGCATCTTTAAATTCATGTTAAACATGTAATCAAATCAAAATGGCTGCAAAAGTAGTGCTAACTATTAAGGTTTTGTAGAGGTAGATTACAGTCAATTTAGAAGAACAGCAAGAGGGAAACTGGAATTTCTAATCAAGATATGAGTATTAGGTTATTCAAATCTCTTCCTCATGGACCTAAATCTGTTCCCGTTCAGTTAAACCTAAATTGAAATGGTTTCAGTCTAGACCTGGGCATTGAGCTGAATGCAGACCAAAGAAATATAACAAGCATCATTAAACTTTATTGAATCCTTCCTCCTTGGTGTTTTTTGGTTTTTTTTTTTTTTTAAATGGGTTATGAGAACTTATATTAACCTGTAAGGAAAGAATATATATGCGCATATATATATATTTATGTGGAAAGGGGTGAATTGTTTGAGCACCCCTTTCTCTGCCTTGGGACAGAGCAGACAGAGCAAGCAGAGGATATTTGCTGACAGCTTTTGCCTCTCCAAAAACCAGCCCTACCCTGAAGTAGGAATCCCAGGGCTTCAGCCCCACCCAAACAAGGCTGGAGCTCCCACTGTGCTGACTTTAGCCCAGGGTCCTTGGAGCACAATGTCTGGGGCCACAGAACCCTTTCTGGGTTTCCAGAGTAAAACTTCCTCAAAGCATTTTTTCAGGAATTCAACGTCAACATTACACTCCCTGATTTGGTCTCATAAAGATGGAAGCAAAATGTTTCAGATATGACCTTTCTCACAAACTGTAAACCTTCCCACCTTGTTCTAACTCATTGGACGGTGAAGTAGGAGGAAATGATGCTATGTTTTCATAAACTCTCTGTGACAATTATATTGTTCACACTTTCTTCCCCCTCCATCTGCCTTCTGCTGTTAAAGTGCATATTTTTCCTTTGACAATTCTTTTTTTTGTTTAATTATATTCTTGTCCTTTCAGCAAATGTTTCAACAGTCTCTGGAAATGTTCAACAGACATATGCCTTGTTCGCCAAGACTTAATTCAGCACATCAATTCTGGAGATTTTGGGTGAGAACCCTTTTATTTTAGTTTTGCTATGCATCACAGTATTGCTCATTCTGTGTATGTGCAAATTACAAGGTATGAAGTCTTCCCCACCCCTTCTTTTTCCAAATACATTACTGCAATTTGACAGTAAGTATGCATTTGTGAAACTTTCCAAATCACTGGCAGATTATAAAGCTTTATATGGAAAGATACTGAACATCTCATGCTGGTAAGAGAACATCTGCTGTAAACATCTATCTAAAATATTCTACAAATTTAAAACAATTTCTTTTCTCTCAAAACAAGAGAGAAAAGAAATTATCTTTTCCATTATCTTCCCCTATTCTTCACTGTGTTTATTACTTGGGATAGATATTTAAAGTAATTTTTTCCTGCTCCCTTGAGAGCACTGTTTCATGTAACAGGACTCTATGTAGCACTGGAAGAGGAGAAGATGGGTGAAATGGATTATCAGAACTTGGGGAGCTTGGTGTTTTTCTTACTAGCAATCTCATTCCTCTGGCTTGTGCACAGAGATTAGGGACCTCAGTACTGGATCTGTGCCTTGGGATCCTGCTGGCTGTTTACAGACAGAGATTCAGGGGCAGCCTCCCTAGGATCTGGGGTGCCCAATTCGCCAATGAAGCCTGCCCAGATTTCAAGCTGTCAGGAGTGCTGAAACATTTTGTACTTCATGGGAGACTTTTAAAGCAACTGAATTAGGATGAAAAAACAAGTTAGGCCCCTGGAGTCTGGACCTATCCCTTGTCAGTCGTGACCCTTGAGATATGCTGCAGGGTGATAGGTGAGATGACTCAACTTCTCCACGTGCTTGCACTTTTCAGTGAGCACAGGGAGACCAAGAGCAACGAGGCTTCCTTGGGCAGCATAAATCCCACTCCTTGCTCTTCTTACAAAAGCAAGAAAGGAATGGGTAAAGAGGATGCTCTCTTTCCTGTCACTCAGCCCTTATCCATTAGTAAATTGCAGTGTGTTCCAAATGTGAATGGCTGCATGGATGGTTTTCTTTACGTTGTGCATATAGTTTGCACATCAGCATTGTAGTCTGAGTCAGGTCCAACTGAGAAAAGCAAGGGAGTACTTAGAGAAACATGGGGAGCCCTTTCCAGAAGGTGTCAGCTGGGCTTTTTGCTGGGCTCAAGAGTATCTCTCTTCTGGTGCACCAGAGTTTGAAGGTGTGCTCCAACTCACAACAGAAGGCTGCTAGTTCTCTGTGGGAATCTGGGCTGGAGCATGACTTGAGCATAACTTCAAGAGAACAGCAGTGTTTTGACTGAGTGTCTCTGCCAGTACTGCTCTGAATTATTGCACTCTCATGTCCTGCAGTCTGATGTGATGCTGACCCCAAATCACCACTATTCATATACTTGTGTTGCTCCATCCTGCACTTATCTGCAGTGGAAAAGCCCATAGCAAATATTTTCTCGTACATATTGAATGTAAGATTTTGAAATGCAATTTCAAAAATTTATTTCTGGATGCTTTTGCTGTTGTACTCTTAAATGAGCAATGTGTTAATGTGAGTGTTATCTCTAACCTGGGTCTTGCTTTTTGGTTTTCATCTGTGAGAAAGATGGAAAGCTGACAACTACAGTCAGTTCTGGGGAATGACAGTGGAAGAAGGTTTCAAAAAGCGCCTGGGCACCTTCCCTCCGTCTCATTCTTTGCTGAATATGAGAGAAGCTCCTGTAAGTGTCATGTACACTTGTTAATTTTTTTAAATAACTTTATCACATGGAAAAATAAATGTGGACATTTATAAGAGTATGATTCAGGGTTTTGTCACTAAATGTTTCCATGTTGAATATGATGTTCCTGGAACAGTTCTATAAGTCATAGAATGTCTGGCCCTATTGACAGAAATCAAACAAGAAGGAGCAAAAGAAAATCCTAATCATTGTAAAGCTCTGCAGCAATATTAATTTATCATTGTAGTTTGCTTCCTTAAGAAGGCTCCATATTAATTCTCTCCATTTGCTAATCATTGCACACACAGCTGTAACCACAGAAAAATACATCTGGGCATAGTTCATTAAGGCAAACAGCTGAGACTAAATAGCAGTCTTTGACAGAAGCTGTGAAAGCTTTTTTTGGGTTTTGAACAAATGGACGGCAAAATTATGGAAATCATTGCAAAATGAAATGGTTCTCTACTACCAGCTTTCTAAATCCCTTGGCCATGACAATTTTTGTGACAGTTAAATAAAATTTCCTATCATTTATTTATGCTGAAATTAGTTCAACATCAAAGCAAATATACTTTAAGTTATGTACGTTGGTTAAGCAATTTAAGAAAAAATACAATTTATTGAATCCAGAGTGATTTTTCTAATGTTTTGGATCAGTTACTTAGTTTCTTTCTTACAGGACACAATTTATGGAATTCACAGACCAAAAAACTCCACCTAACTAGCTAATTTCACAGTGAAATTAGAAGTAAGGTATAAACAGATAGAACCAAAGTTTGCAAAAGTGTTAAGTATAACAGGTGTTTATCTTTGCCTTCAATATAGCTCAGGCAAGTGATGCCATTTCATCATCTATTAGAAATCAATTGCTGATGCTTGTTTATGTGTTGTGGTGTTTCTAAAATCAAAAGAAAACTTTCCAAACAATATTAAAGGTGGTAATATAAAGAGCAGTTCTTTAATGAAAGCTTTCAGGTGCACAAAATATCTCTGTGCATTTTCAATATGGGATTTCCACAAATTTTGTAGATTTAATTAATTAAGATATCCAGCAAGTACATCCTATAGGAGAGCAGTTGCCCTGGTAACCACCCTTGGGCCTGCCCCTCAGTGTCTCTCCAGGGGATTCTCAGCTCTATATTTTGTTATGTCTCCTGTGTGCTGGTGCAAAACAGGGTGCTCTTGTTAGAAATGCTTTTCTTTAAAATAAGATTGTTTTTTAAACAGAATTTCAAGAAGGTGGCATAAATGTGTGAGAAAGGGAAATCTACTATTCTGAAGTGTGAGAAAGCATGAAAAATTATACAATTGCATATTAAAAATCTACAAAGCTGCAAATATATATATATATATATATATATATATATATATATATATATATATATATATATAAAACTAAAAATCTTTAGGCATCAGTGGCAGAAGGATTTCCACATGATAGAAGACCCTGTGGTTAAAGAGTGCAGAGCTGCCTCTTGAATGGGTTTTGGGGAAAGAGGGCACTGCCTCTGCAATAATTTGAGCAGTCCTAACCCTTTTGCTTGATTCAGACCATTCTTAGTTACACACAATGTCAGCTCCCTGCACCAGCAGAGTGAGGCATTGTGTTCAGGACCAGATTGGCCAACTCAATCAAAATTGTACTCTGAAGGTTTGCCAGAGCAAGAAGTGGACAGAAATTAAGCTTTGGGGCTTTGTCCTATAGGATTTTCTGGACTACTCTTTGCAGCCAAAGAAGGATCATCTGACCTGAAGATGGCAGGTCAAAATAAAAAAATGGCATAAAAGAACTTAACTAAATTTAGTAGGTGTCTACATTAAGTTATCAGTGAGCTGTACTGAGGCTCAAAAGAACTGGATTGATTTGTTGTTTCTGGCATTTTCCTTGAGGGATACAGTGTGAAGCTTATATAGTGCAGGCAAAAAAAGGACATCATGTACCCAGCCCAGAGATTGACATCTCAATTTCTAGGTACCTAGCTAGGTGAGACAAGTCCCACCTAGGAAAATAGGAAAGGGGAATGTTTCAAGAAATTCTTCATGATACTTCCTTTCCTCTGTTCAGTTTGTAGCAGCTGTTTACTCAGTAGTCCTGCATTATATCCAGCTTATTGAACCATTGTTATTAAGCTTCCTGCAGCCACTTTTAGTATTCTTTAAGTATTACACTTAATTATTAATGTTAAGTATTAAACTTAAACAATTATCTATTCTTTAAGTATTAAGTGTATTCTGCTACACTTCTTACAGCCTTTGTTCCACAGATACATTTCTCAGTCATATTTTCTCTGTCTGCTGTTTTATGAAATCTGTGAGCCACAAACCAACTCCTTTTGGCACTGCCAGACACCCAAGGAGATTCAATTCACTTTTCTCCAGAAATCCTACTTGGCAAATTCATGCATTTAGTCATCATGAGACTTCCTTACATGTTGCTGGAATCACATACCTTCCACAGGATTCTAGAAAATCTTTCTACTTACAAAAGCTAAAAATATAAAATAATAGTCTCCGTATTACTTTCTCAGCTTCTGCAATATTAGGGAAATCACAAACTTCCTGAAGTTGCTCATAGAGCTTTTAAAAGTTCTACTTTTAATAAAAGACTTTACCTGCTCAGCAAGGTGATACTTTTGTCTGGAAGGGAAGTTTGTCATGATGGTAGAACACCCAAAAGACAATGATATGGAGCAAGAACCAAATCTGAATTTAGGACCCTCTGCTGGGGAGTATGGCTGGACCTGAGTATAGACCAACAGCTAAATGCACCACTGAACCTGTTTGACTCCTGACAAAGCTGAAACTCCTCCATCTGAGAAGGCATTTTCACTACAGGAGACAATGCAGTCATTCCTGAAGTTCCAGGTAGTACAAGAATAATTGCAACACCTTTAAAAGCATTGTGATGCGCTTTTGGTGGTATTC